>NC_088927.1:51567500-51662500 GCF_038396675.1 Hydra vulgaris | reverse complement strand
ATTATTTTTTGATCTCACATAATATCCCAATAAGGCTCTAAATATTAATTTTGCCGTTGGCTCAGTGTCTGAACATAATAGTTTATGTTTTGAATTATTGTTGTTAAAAACAGCACCATTAAGCAATTGAACAGTGTTCATACTTAAAAGAGCACTTTGTACTTCATTTTGATATTTGCAAACATATATCATTACAAAATCCACCTGAAGAACTCTTTTCCCTGCGTTTTTCTTGCCTTTTTTAAATAAAGCAGTTCTAACTCTTTCTTATATGAAAGTCTTCCTGAAATTTAAATTAGGTAGAAAATTTTTCCTATATTATTTAAAAACTTTGGCATATATATAATTCTGAAATATATAAAATTCGCCGAAAGGTCACACACGAGCAGTGAACGCCAGAGGGAAGAAATGAAATACATTAGAATAAAGGAGAATTATTTTTCAAACAAAGCATATTTTGACAGTTGTCAAGACAAAAATAAAGATTTATAGAGGAATATTTAAAACATAAATAAGACAGACAATTCACCTAAACAGTACTAAAAATAATAATAAAAAATAAATTGTTATATAAATACTAATATGAACTAAACAAAAAATATATCACCAAACAAAAAATAAATAAAACAAAAAATAGATTAAAAAATAAAAAGTATGCATACAACAATGAAAGGCCTCAGAATGGAAAAAAAACATTAATGCCAATGTGTAAACATAATTTGTGTAGTGATTAAGTAATAAACATCTCCTCAGAGTCGCGTCTATTATTACTGGCGTTTCGATGAGGATAAGCACTTATATCTAGTTTATCCCGTCAGACAAACGTCATCGCCACTTATGCTTTACCCCGCGACTTACGCCTATTCCATACTGCAGTAAAAAAGGATTCACTACAAATAGCCAAAACCCAACCATACCCAAATTTGTAAAGCACTAATATTTTTTTGATGATATGAAAAGTGTTGATCTACTGCACAATATAAGAAAAAATAATTAATTAAATCACTTACCATGCCAACAGTAGAAAAAACTGCGCACAATCAATTAAAATTCAAATAAAAACGCCAGAAACAAAACTAAAACAACTAAAGTGTGCAAACAGAAAATACTAATAAATTTTCCCCTAAGACCATGCAATATGTCAACGATTTAAACCACATAGGTACTTCCAGCACAAATAAACCAAAAACAATCAAATGGCAATATACCCTATTAAAAACCTTTTAAAAAAAAAATAAAACATAGTAGAGTCTTCAAAAAACTCTAACGCTGTCATAGATACTTCATTCGAATTTTGTTAACCAATCTAAAGTGTAAGAAAATGAAACAACCCGCGCAACTTAAAATCATAACTAAAAATCAAGTAATATTTAAAAGTAGAAAAAAACATATATATATATATATATTGCCTGCAAAAATTTAAAAATTTAAACATGTGTTGAAGGATATAAGAAATTCTCCGAATAATAATAAAAGACGAAAATTGCGTCTGTGAAAATTAAATCAAAGCTAAGTAATGAATGGAAGAAAATATAGCATAAAAGTTCCTTGATAATAGTAATAATATGAAAATCAGCGGATAAATCATATATTAAAAAATATTGTAATACGACTAACCAAATACTAAAATAAGACCAGATAAATATAAGCCAAATGAGTAGTTAAAAATTTATTTTGGGTGATAAAGCAATAATATTAGTCGTGATATAAAAACGACGTACGAAGCGGGAAAAAATATAGTTAAGAAGTAAACATTTCTCTACGGTCCGAATTAAAAGTAACTTTGAGACAATGATATGCTTTCTTATACGAAAGTTTTCCTGAAATTTAAATAAGATAGATAATTTTTCCTATATTACTTCTCCTTTGCAAGCATTTAATGATTGTAATTGTAAACGCACAGAGTCGTATTAGGACTATCGCTGTTATATGGCCTGCTCTGCTCAATTTACATTTTTGAGGGATTTTTTTACTTTGTTTTTGCATTGCAGACAGTTTCAAAGCCATCAAGATGAATTAAGTAGCTATAACCAACAAAGGTAATCTAACCATGATAAACTATTATAGTTAATGCCTAAAGCTTCAAGTAATAAGCGAAAGTTTCATGCAGTTTGCACTTGCACTGGTCAGCAGGGTTTTTTTCTAATACAAGTACATTTTTAGGCTTTAGCTAACAAAAAGTAATTATATAAATACTATATTCATGTTAAAGGCAATAATATGGATAAATACCTATTGCTTGGAAATCACTAATTATGTTCCTTGGAGTTATAGCATTAGGAAGTTCTGTTTTTACTATACCAGGTATGTCATAGATAGTCATAGGTCGTTTGTTTACAGTAACACACGCATCATATGCTGAGTTCACAAGCTTTTTAAAAGGACCAAAACACTTTTATCTAATGGTTATAATTTATGACTACAGCGTGCTGGAAAAGATAAAAGTGCGACACCATTTTCTTTACAAAAATCAAGTACTGCTGCATCAAGATGAGAGTTGTGGTTATCAATCAATACCAGACAAGGGCGATCATTGGAACACGTGCATAGATAGAATGTTTGATATATGTAAGAAAATATGTCTCTGTCATCCATCCTGAAGAATGTGCTGATCCTTCACATCCTATTGGTTCATCACGAATAAAGTGAGATTTAAAACTAACTCTGGGAAAGATAAAATATAAAGTTATGTTATTGCCAATCGCACTAATTGCCAAAGTCATAGTCACTAATGCTCCTCTTTCTGCTGATTTTACTCAACCTATCTGGCAAAAACTTCTTCGGGCCACAACATGAGCAGGCGGCTGCACTGTTGTGATTCCAGTCTCATCAATATTCCAAATGTCTGAAGCACTTGATTTTAACCTAATCAAAACATTGCTTAAGTTGTCAAAAAATAAATTTATATTATGTTTATTAAAACTTTTGCACCGAGATAAACTTATTGCTTGAGGAGAACAAATAAAAAGCTTTGGATTTCTTTTCAAGAATCTGGAGAACCAATCACTACCAGCAGATTGAAGTTCTTTCCATGAGTGAGGAATTTACTGCTCTAAACAACAGCATATGTACAAGCAAACCGTCGAACTTCTATAGCGGAAAAACCAAAGTAAATATCACTTTCTTTCATTAGGTATTCTTCAAGCAAAGCTTTCTGCTCAGGTTCAAATACCTAAAGAAATATAAAATATATATTACCATAAGACATAAACATTAAAGTCATATTAGGTATCTGTCCCAGTCTCTAAAAAAATTCAAAATTCAAAGCAGTGTTTTATATTGAAGTACCTTATCAAATGTTTAAATAAGTTACAGTACTAAATTATATACAAATTATTTAGAGAAAATAGAAATACATGAAATCTTTTGGCATATATAAACTTGTGCCAGAGTTTTTTATCTAATTTAGGTGAAAGTAAATCTCTTCGTATAGCTACGTTATCAGGCGTATGTTCTGCATTAGGCTTATGTACTGTTGCAGTAATATCAAACTCAAGTGTGTTATCATTGTTAGAATTTGAAAGAATCACTTGGCAATCAAGCTCTACTTCAGCTTGAACCGAAGCATTAGATGTAGATGGCAACCTTTTGGATATGCAATACCTTTCTAGAGTCTTACGTGGTATATTAAATTCTCTACTTACTGCTCTAACTGATCTTTTATATTTTGTAACTTATATCACTGCCAATAACATTGTTTCTCCTGACACGTTTTGTCTTGCTAATATAATTTTGTACCATTTTTAGGTAGGTCTAAAAAAAATGCAAAAACCAAAAGTACAATACTCTATTACAATGTTTTACATTTAACTGATTTTTTTTTATTTAATTATTTATATACCTGCATGCTTATATATTTAAAAACTTACATTTTATATTTTTCTTTTTTAAAACACTAAATACTTATTTACTTTTAATTATAATTAATTTACATAACTCATGTCATATTAAATTGATATATCGTATATAAATTTAAGCGTTTAGCATGAAAAGCTACGTGTATTATATATAAAGTATTAAATTTATATACGTAAGTATAACTAGTATGTAAAAGTTTAAATATCAACTAAGTTTACATATATAAGTTATATTATAAGTTAAATAATATATAATAATAATATATAAATATTACAATACATAAGTTTAGAAATAAACATAAATCTAAGTTAAAACTACATCTTAAAATAAGATTATATATCCAAATTTAAATATTATGTATGCGAGTGATATTTTCTTATTATCGACGTATAAAACCCAAAAAAAAACGCATAAAAACAAATGCAATTTTGTTAATGAGGCATACTTCTGATCTAATATGTTTTACAAGTTTTACATTTTTTATAACAAAAACAGTTTTTCCGTCACAAATTTACCCAAATTATTTTTAAAATCTACGGGGCAAGTTGGCTACATGGCCCCCTCATGTGTGGAGTATGAACAACTTTCTCCTTAAACCATCAACTAATTTTGTAGAACATTATATACTAAAATAATCCTTACACTATAAACTTTAAATATGGCACTTGAATAAGGCTTTACTGTCAAACGTCAGTGAGTATACACGTTAAAAATGTTTTTTCAAATTTACTTTGATGTATCAAAAATTTTTGAAACGGCCCCACACACTCAAATATGGTCCAATAAATATAATTTTTTTTGAAAAAAGGATGGAATTACTACCAACCTTCACTTTGATTTCCAGCTTCTTAAAGAGCCTAGCCTTTGAATAAACTCAAATGGGCCAACCAACCCCGTGGGTCAATGTGTCCCGGTCTCCCCTACTACTCAAGCGTTGAGTTGGCGGTGGCAGGATTTGACCCGTTTCATATCATACAAAAGTTCAGGTTTTAAATTTTTCAATTGATGCTATAACCTACTGAGCTATCCAGCCACTTTAGTGTTTTGTGAAAATACGCAAAAAAAAACTATAGAAAAAGTGTGTTTGAAAAGTTAGCTCTCTGGTTGTACTAATTTGGTAATCACTCTCTTTCTTGTAAAAATGAAAATACTTTCAAGAAATATTGATCTAAGTCCAGTAAATGTCAAATTCTTCCTTAATATGTCCTCATCTAAATATTTAGAACATGAAAAATTAAATCCAATAATTATTATGATGGCGTTCAAATCTTGAAACTTTTGTTCACTATTTTCAATAAACTTTTGGAAAGTAGAGTCCCAGGAGAAAAAAAGACGTCATTAAAAGTCTTATTTACAATGTCTTCAAGACGCCTTTTTTTAGTCGATTATGCAAATCTGAAAGACATCTTTTTTCGTCATCAAAAAGACGTTTTTTTCTCGGCAACGGAAAGAGCTTTTTGTCATACTTTGTATGAAGAGCTGTTATCATTTTCATTTAATGAAAACAGCATTTCATAAATGAAAAGCAGGAATACTATAGTATATAGGATATTATAGTATACTTATAAGTACGACAAAAAAAGTCTTTCCAACGCCGAGAAAAAAAACTTTTTGCAGATGTGCATAATCGATTAACAAAGACGTCTTTAAGGCGCATTTTTTATGTCTATTTATGACAAAATAAAGACAAAAAAGACCTCTTTAAGTTGTCAATATAAAAGAGGAAGCATTTACTACATCTTTTATATGTTTAAACATAGAAGAGTTTTTTACAAATAAAACAGCAGTATTGTTCAACAAAATGAATTAGTTCAAGAATCATCAGCAAATTTATCTACAGATTCATCTTTTACTTCACCTTTCTCTTTCTCTTCTGTTTTTTGAGCAAGCTCTGTTTCTTGGCCATGTTGCTTACGCAATCTCCCGATTTAATCTGAGACGTTCTTCAGCTTTCTTTGAATAAATTTAATTATTTCACGTCGAGAACTCTTTTTATACGAGCTGGCTACGACTTCTAAAAGATGAGTGAACATGAGAAACAGTCACTTGTTTTAATGTAATACAAAATAGCAAATAAAATTTGATCAGCTGAGTGAAACACATCAGACTTGTCCACTATTAATTCAAAAAAGGCGGATCCTTTCAACCCTCTCTTTTTTCCAGCGCTGTCCTTTCTTTTTGTCCCTACTAGGTTAATTTCAGACAGGAGTCCAAAAGTAAACAGTCCAAAAATATATAAAAACGAGTATGCTAAAGAAATTGACGACCACCAAAATGGCTTTACAACAATTTTATCAATTTTATGTAGTTCTTATTTTTTTATTATGTTTTTTTTTATTATGTTTTTTTTTTTTATTTTTTTATTAATTTTTCTTTTTTTTATTATGTTATTATTATATTAATTTATTATGTAGTACTTAAACCAAGCTAAACCTTATTATTATTATTATTATTATTATTATTATTATTATTGTTATTATTATTATTATTTGCCGTATATTAAAATTTACAATCAAATAAATCGTGTTAATATATAAGAGAGCTGGAGCAAGCAGAAGACATAAACTGTCTTATCATCGAGCCCCATTTACATTTAAAAAATCGTCAGTTTATATATAAAAAAAGAAAAGTAGCTAATTACATAAAAAGAATTTTACGCATGTTAGTTACAATATAAATATTAATATAATATAAATATTAGTGTTGAAATATAACTCAATATATCAAAGATTAACAACGATATAAAATTATAAAGTTTTTTAACAAAAAAAAAAATAAAGTAAAAATAAAACTGTAACAAAAGAGAAGTTGTCAATAACTATTTTTTTAGTTTATATTATTTTTGTATTTATTTTAAATCAAAGTCATTTTGTAATAAGAGACTCTTAGATTCTTTCCTGAATTTTTTCAAAGAGATGTTTTGAATATTATTTTTTTTTTGTGATAAATTTTGAAAAGTGTTTCCATAGAAACGGTCCACGGTATTGAATTTAGTACGAACATTTGAACCTCTTAGATTTGCTATGAAAGCCAAGTTATCGAAATCAGATAATGAAATTTTTTCAAATTTTACTATCTGTTTTCGATAAAATCTTTAAAATTTGTAAAATTCAAAATTAAATAGTAAAACTTTTTAAAACACTTACCTGCGACTAACTTAATTGAGACTACATCATATTGATATTATAGCTTTTTGTTTGGTGAAGAATTTTCGTTCTTCATTATATTTATGCCTTGAGGCCAATACAATTTTTTCTCTGCCTTGTCTAACCATGTTACTAGCACCACGCCATCCACTTTTTGCTTTTTCCCATAAACATTTTCTAGCTAAACAGTTGCAGCCCACCTATTTTGAAACTCCATTTAAGCAAAATGTTTTACGAATACAAAAACACTGTATTTAAAAAAAATGGTAAAAAAATGAATTTTTCATAAAAAAAAAAAACATAAAAAAAAAAAAACAATAATTTAAAAAGTATGGATTTGCAAGTAACAAGTTCAAAGACAAACAAGTTGTCAAAGATACATTTAACATAAACATATATATATATATATATATATTTATATATATATATATATATATATATATATATATATATATATATATATATATATATATATATATATATATATATATATATATATATATATATATATATAGCACTGGGCTTATAATTCATTGGTAAGCCTTTTTTAGACTGATAATCGGGCAAATATCCGGGTGCATAACAGTTTGTGTCAAAACATAATTACAAGATTTTATATTTTTCGGGCGTACATGAAAGTGACAAAAATTTCAAAAATGATATATATATATTTTTTTTTTAATTTAGAAAAAAATAATTACATAAGTGTTTTTACTAATTTATTATTGCTCTGTTCTTTAAAAACATTAAGCACTCTGTTTGCAGAATACGCTAACATAATATATACATATATATATATATATGTGTGTGTGTGTGTGTGTGTGTGTGTGTGTGTGTGTGTGTGTGTGTGTGTATGTGTGTGTGTATATGTGTGTGTGTGTGTGTGGGTGTGTATATATATATATATATATATATATATATATATATATATATATATATATATATATATATATATATATATACAAACATATATGCTATATATATTTTATTTAGTATATTTCTTTATTACATAAATTTTATTAATATTATTAGTTTTATAAATATATTACTTTATTACATAAAAAACCCGCTTACCAAAAATAGTAACTGACGTCTATTTCTGGTTGAATTTCCTATGCAAAAAGGATTCACATAAAAAAAGCTTTATTTAAGTTTTTTTGAAGATAAAAAACGGGCTAATCAGAACGTTACAAAGATGGGTTATAACCCATAGTATTGTACTTAAGATATTATGGGTTAAAAGCCATCTTTGATATGTTCTATTGGCAATATTTATTGCCAATTTTCTTAAGCAAATTATGATTTGCTTATTAATAACTTAAGTTATTAATAAGCAAATAATGATTTTAACTTTATATTACATATAATATAATAATTATATTATATATTAAATATAAAATATAATCATATTATATATAATTATATTATATATAATTATATTATATATAATATTTAATTACATTATATATTATAGTTATTATAATAGTTATAACTTAGAGTTATAATTTGTTTATTAAAAACTTAAGTTGTTCCCCAGTGGGAAACGTTAGTGAATTTTCCCCTCCCCTCTCTAAAGAAAGAAAAGCTCTACTGGGAAATTTAATGAAAATTTTCTCATTTCTTTTTTTAAAGGTCATCGATATAAAAGACGTTTTTTTTTACGTCCAGAGAAAGACGTACAACCAATAGATGTTTTTTTGACCTCTTTTTTAAAAAACGTCTTTTAAAAAGATGTCTTTTCTACTTCTTTATTTAGGCTAATTATAAAAAGACATAACAAGTTATTTAAAAGACGTCTTTTATTCGTCTAAAGATATCTTTTTTTCCAACTGGGATAATTCCACAAATGTTGAACGGAGACAGCTTTAATTACTTTACTTATAAATTTATCTATCCAACTTGTATCTTAATAAAATAGTTTTTAAAGGTTTTACGAAAACATATCATTGCACGCTTAAGTTAACACGAACATGGATTCCGCCCGTGTCATGTCTAACTAACCTGCTCAATACTCAACGTTATTTCAACATTGATATAGGGGAGAACGGGGTGAGATGAGACAAAAAAATTTGCTTGCGTGCTGCGTTTAAAATTTTTTACAAAAACCATACAAATCGGTTTAAAACTATGGTCCAATGAATCGTCATGTTAAATTATTGCAAAACCCATTATTTAACCATCAAATTAAGTTCAAGGGCTTGGTTTTTTAAAGTGACACTGTTTGTCCCATGTCACCCCATGTTGGGGTGAAATGGGACAATGGTTGGGATGAAATGGTACAAAATTAGAAGCAAATAATTTTAATCATTATTTGATTGTTTATTCTACTCCTTATAAAACATAACAATACACAAAAATTATTTATGTTTAACAAAAATAAAATACCATTCTAAATGCATTTGTAACTTTGTTCAACAGGTTGCTTGATGCTTAAATTGAGTCAAAATTACGTTGATGTCTGAGGGGGTAACTTTTTTTCTCTTTCTTATCTTTATCTTCTTTTTTTCTTTTACATTCTGATAAACTTTCAACTAGTTCATTTCTCGTTGGTGTGTCAGTCAAGACCAGAGACCTGGAACATTTTCTTTTTGCACTTTTTTTCTTTGCCACCCTTTCACCCGCTTTTGAAAATGGCATTATATCTTCTGCTGTCCAATGGTAGGCAGAAGTGCTGATTTGCTGTTTCTTTTCATTAATAACTTCAGATACAAAACACAGTGATGTGGGGATTGTTTGTTTGTCGGAATTTTCATTTGCTGGAATTGGTCGATCAGATACATAAGAACATAAAAAGTCGACATCACTGAAAATATATGGATTGTACGGGAAAATGCCAGCTGCTTTGAAACCATTTTGAATGTTTTGGGAAGTAAAAGCTCTCGTATAAGCTATTCCTAAATTTTCAGAAATGTCATATATCGTCATTGGAGTATTTGGATGTGTCTTTAACCATGAATCACATCCCGAATTGTAAAATTTCTTTAATGGCTCAAATACTGATCTGTCAAGTGGTTGGAGTTTGTGGCTGCAATGGGGTGGCAATGCCAAGAGCACAACATTGCTTTCCTTAGCTTTATCCATCAGTTCAATCGATATATGAGTTTTGTGGTTGTCCATTATTAAAAGTAATGGATGATCCTTGCTAGGATGTCCATACTCCACAAAATGATCAAAACATTTCAAAAAAGTTCTGTATTTATCCATCCACTAGGATTAGCATCACCTTTTGTACCTGTTGGTGCACCTTTAAGCATATGGCTACGAAAGTGGTCACAAGGAAATATCAAAAACGGTTGAATAAAATTTCCAAGGGCATTAATGCAACCCACCATTGTAACTAGGGTTCCCCTTTCAGCAGAAGTTACCTGTCCTACTTGCTTTACTCATTTACTAGCAATCACTTTCACTGGCTTATGAACAGTTGTCAGACCTGTTTCATCAATATTGTAAATGCAATCAGCAGAAAAGTTATAGCGCTTTTGCACACTGTTAAGGTTTTTGAATGAAGTATCTACATTTGTGCGATTGAAACTAGTTGTTCGACTGAGGCTGGTAGCTTCTGGCGTACGAATAGATAATTTTTTACAATTTAAGAATAAATAAAACCATTCAGTTCCAGCTTTTTCACTCTTTTTCCAGTTTTCTTGTATTTTAATGTCATTTTTAATTGCATATTGATAGGCAAGTTGCTTTATTTTTCTAACATCAAGTCCATAATGCATATTAGATGCTTGACGAAGATATATTGAAAGTTCATCTTCTTGTGTCTTATTAAAAATATATTTATGTCATTCATCAAAGTATTAGTTACCTTAAGAAGTTTCTTTATTAACCTTTATTTTCCGCTGTAAACTTGATTTTGAAATTGTATACTCTTGTGCAGCTGCTCGTAGTGATAAACTGCCAGATTTGACAGCCATCACAGCAGCTTTTATTGTACGAGCATCAGGCTTTAACCGACTTGTCACTCATTTGTACTTTCTTGGCATCTGAAAAGTTATTACTCATATTACTCACTCCATTATTAAAAAAAATTATGCTTTTTTTAATTGCATTAACTAAAATCCAGATTTTGGTTATAATTTTCAGGTTATAATTTTGGTTATAATAATGGTTATAATTTTCAAAATCAGGCTATAAATTTATAATATAAGGTTAATATAATATAAGGTTAAAATATTATATAATATGAATTATATAAAATATAATATAAAGTTAAATAATGGTTATAATTTTCAAAATCAGGCTATAAATTTTAAATTTATTTTAATGAAAACAAAATCACAACCCTATAAAACTTATAATGTGATTAAATTTAATAAGGCTAATAGTGAAGAACTTTATTTAAACTGAATTTAAAATACAAAAATGATTGGCATTAAAGCAATACTTACTGTGAAAGATGTCTTCAGGACAAAGTAACAAAGAAATCCAATATAATTATTTTTATTTTCTATGATAATAAACACTTTACCATAAAGTAAACATTGAAATCTTATCATAAACATAAACATAATTTTCTGTTCACTTGCTTTTTTACAAAAATATTGATTATAAACAGGGTTGTTATCTGTCAAATATGTCTGAGACATATTTTCTGCTGACATAAAATATGTCCAACATATTTTCTATCGACATATTTTGACATAATTTTATGTCTGAATTATTTTCTGTTGACATAAAATATGTCAGACATATTTTCTGTCGACATATTTTGACATAATTTTATGTCTAAATTATTTTCTGCTGACATAAAATATGTCAGACATATTTTCTGTCGACATATTTTGACATAATTTTATGTCTAAATTATTTTCTGCTGACATAAAATATGTCAGACATATTTTCTATCGACATATTTTGACATAATTTTATGTCTGAATTATTTTCTACTGACATAAAATATGTCAGACATATATTCTATCGACATATTTTGACATAATTTTATGTCTGAATTATTTTCTACTGACATAAAATATGTCAGACATATTTTCTATGGACATATTTTGACATAATTTTATGTTTGAATTATTTTCTGCTGACATAAAATATGTCAGACATATTTTCTATGGACACATTTTGACATAATTTTATGTCTGAATTGTTTTCTGCTGACATAAAATTTGTCAGACATATTTTCTACGGACATATTTTGACATAAATTTATGTCTGACATATTTGCTGTTTGATATTCTTGAAGAAAAAATCTATCTAACAAATTTATTGCGCATTTCAGCTTAATTTAAAGAGTAAAGTGAAAATAGTCTAACAAATTTGTTGCTTTTTTGCTTCATTATTACTTTACAAAGTAAAATAAAACTTCATCGTAACAACAAATTACTTTTACGTGTAAAAGTAAGTTGTTGTTACGATGTAAAACGTAAAATTTAGCAAAAATAGCGTACACAAAAGTAATTTGAAAAAAATTATTTATACATTATATTCATATATTATATGAAATTTTATACTTTACTTGGTAAGTAAGTAAAAAGTAAGTTATATTATTTACTTTCTCAAAGAACAGTCATTTCATGTTGATTTAACATAAATTTTGAGATAGGTAGCGTATTCAAATCTATTGCCTGTTTTTTTTTCACGTATATCGTAAAGGGTAGTTCTATTATAATTAGGGGCAAATATAGCCTATACTAGTAGTATAGAGACAGGCTCCTGTCGCATGAGTACTAATAGGGGCTGCTAAATAATCACTGATTTTTTATTTCTTTTTGTTTGTTTAGCAGATTAGGTTAATGGCCATAATGAAAGTTTGTCGGGGGAAGATGGGGAAAGGGGGCATACTTTCTAAGCTATGGGTAATTCATGCATGTGTAAACCTTCCAGCATTTGTGTAAACTTAATAAAAGTACAAGTTAAAATTGTTTTCAGAGCACGGGAGAGAACTCCACTTTTTTGAATCTTTTTTTTTTTTTAGTTTTACTTTATCATTCCGGCTTTACTTTGATTTTACTTTATCTTGAAAGCATTTGTGTAGTCCCGATGAACGTGCATATTAAATTTGTTTCCTGGGCAAGGAGGTCGTACCCTTACTTTTTTTCTCTAATATTTTATTTTTCTTTAAAGTTGGGGTTTATAACTTTTTAGAAAGAAAGATTTTTTGCATAAAAGCTTTGAAAACATTTTTTTGATTTATTTGTTTCAGTATTTTTTTTTTTTGGGAGGAATTAAGTTAGTGGCCTTGATAAAAATTTACCGTAAATGAGCCGGGCGTATTTGTAGTTATGCTGCTGCTTTTCGCTTCTCTTATTCAGCGTGGTTGTTGTCAGAGCCGTCCTGAAGAGGTCTCTGATTGACTCAAATGCATATATAATAGCTTTGGGGTGGGGGATACCCCCTCACTCCCATTCGGGACGGCAATGGTCAGCTCTGGTCGAAACAGCCACTCAGAAAATAAAATTAATTTTTTTTGTTTATTTATTAATAGCTATTCATAAAACTGTTGTCTGGAATGAACTAAATTCAATTAGTCCATTCCAGAAAACAAGTATTCCTTTATTATTCTATTATCTAACAATTATTCGAGTTGGTCATTTCCAGAAATAACTTTTTTTGGTTAGATTGGTTTTTAACAACCACGCTGAATAAAGGAAGCCAAAATACAAAACTTAGAATAAAATTGCAAAATGTAGAGCCATTTCCAAAGCAAGAACATTAAACCAGACAGTCTTTCAAAAAAAAACTTTCAAACAACTGATGTAAATAACATCAAGATTAATTTGAAAAAAAAATTAAAGTTAAAAAAGTATAAATGTAAAAGTATTTAACTTGAAAAAAAATTTATAACTTTTTATAACCGCAAAAACCGCTTATTTTAATTTATTTAATATAGCGTATTTAGTAGGATGGTTCAAAAAAGCACACTTTCAAGTTTAAAATTATATGTTCAATTGTGAAGAAGATTGTCTTGATGTTGTTTTATCATACAGATAAAATAACATCAAATTCTTTTTTTTTCAATAAATTTTTGTTACTGTTTTTATTTTTAAATTTTGTAAAAAAAATAACAAAAGTGCAAATCACAATATTTAAACAACCAGATTCCAATCACAAATTTTAAATCAGGCCCGTAGCAAGCTTTTGTTTTTGTTTGAGAACTTAACTTTATGTAACGACATAAAGCAAACTCCAAACATTTATATATTCATGTTTATGTAAAGCTTTTCAAAAGTATTGCGATAATCGGAGTCTGCTAAAAATAAACCCTTAAAAATGTTGACTTCCCATTTATACCACTGGTGTGAGAATGATGAGTTTATAACATTTATTAATACTTTTTTTTAACATTTTAAACTAAATTTAAGTTCATTAACAAGTCTCTAAAATCATGCAATAATCTCTTAATGTTCAAAAACTATAAACATATAAATTTTGAGCAACCTCCCCAACTAGGGGATTTAAATGGGATTCGATAATTATCAAATTAATTTTTTTTAAAAATATAATTTCGTCATTGGTTTTTTTTTTATTATTATATAAAGACATTCTTTAAATACAGTGATGGGTTTTTAATTTTTATAACTTTTTATTTTTCTTAATTTGCCGTTACAAATTATTAATTTTCTTTTGTAAAATATACGAAAGGCGGGGAAGAGAAGTAGACAAAAATAGTCCTATTGGCAAGCCTCTAAATATCCGTACATAATAAAGACTTTAAAAACCTGTCATTAAAAATTGATGATCATTTGTTTTTCTGAAGTTTGAGTTTAACAACCTTATTTAAGTTGACAATTATAGTTTTGTATTTTTTAAAAATATATCTAAAAAATTAAAGTATATGTATCTGAAGTACCAAATTCTCCTGTTTTAGTCTGTTATTTTAGAAAAAGGTGAACCTTTTTCTAAAATAACATACTAAAACAGTAGAAATATTGCATAAATAACAGAAACTTTGAATTTTTATTTTTTTTTAACATATAAATAAAATGGTTAAAAAAAATTTTATCCATGAAAATATAAATTAAACAAAATACATGATTTAACTTTAAATGCATTTAAATACAAGTATTACGTGGTATTATACCACATTAAAAGCGATGTAAAAAAGTTTCATAATTTGAAAATGCGGCGTATTCTTTATTACCAAACCTATTAAAGTTACTTAATCAACAGCATCTTTAACTAATAATATTATTAATAGCTACGTAAAAATGAAGTCTTTAAATGTGTTGTTAAAAACCATATTAAACTCATTTAAAGACTTTATGGTAACCAATAATATAATGATGTCTACTTGCGTAAACTCTGAGATGTAATATTATGATTCTGAAAAACCAATGATTTTGGTTAATAAATATACTTAAGTGCCAAACTCAAGTATGTTCTTGTTTATATCACATAAGAATGTTTAGGAAAATGTAAAAAAGTTTTACAATTTGTACATGCAACGGTTCCTTTTATCAACAAACCAATTACAATTAATTTATCAATAGCCTCTTCTTTAACTAATAATATTATTATATAGTTACGTACAAATGAGGTTTTCTAAAAACTTTTAAGGTGTTGTTAAAAACCACATTAAACTCATTTAAAGACTTTATGGATAACCAAATAACCAAAAACACAATAATGTCTTTAATAATTACATCAATACTACATCTCAAAATTTACGCTCGTAAATTATGAGATGTATTATTAATATAATTATGTAAACGCAATAACTTTGGTCAAAATGGTTTTTATAAGATTTCATATTAAATTTTCTATAAAATTGTGCAATGTTGTGGTATAAACAAAAACATACTAAAGTACCAAACTTAAGTGTGTTCTTCCTTATCACATAAGAATGTTTAGAAAAAGATTGAAACAACCACTTCATTTGGCGAGGATGTAAACTTAGTGTAAGAAAACAAAAACAATAAAAATTACTAATTTGTTGCCCTCACATTTGTAGTAGGGATGGTAAATGTTTAAGGGCATTTTTGTATACAGGCTCTAATGATCATACTTTTTATTTCTTTATCTACTTATAAATCGTTTTTACCTCAAATTGAGGGGGGTTTAAACTTTATATGGTCATAATTTTTGAAAGCCAAAATGTTTTACTATGAAATTTAAAATTTATCGATTAATATTAGTCTAGTTAAAAACAGTACAAAAAATATTTCATCAACTTGTTGCTCTCACATTTGGGGCAGAGGGGGGGGCACAAAATTTGGGGCTTTTTTGTTCCCAGCCTCCAATCATCGCAATTTTATGCATAGCATCCTTATTTGACATAAGTATAAACATATAAATGTTTGGAGTTTGCTCCATGTTTGGAAGTTAGCTATCTCAAAGACCAAAAAAAGCTGGTTACGGCTCTGATGTAATTTATTTTTAATAAAGATTTGTTATTACTTTTAAAATAAAAAATTCCTACTTAAAAAATATTATTTTATTTGTAAATTTAATTTACATTTGGTAGCATATTACTTTTATGTAATTTACTTTCATATGCAAGTTACTTTATAATATAATTTTTTTTTAATTAGTTACTTTTATAGGTAAATGTAAATTACAGTTTGAGAAACTTTTATATTATGTAATGTAATTTTCAAAAGTAATTAACTTTTAAATGTAAAAGTAAAATAGCTTTTTCACGTGACTTCCTTTTACATGTAGCGCACTACCACGACATGAGCGCACTACCACGACATGAGCGCACTACCACGACACCACTACCGCATAAAATGCGGTAGTGGTGAGCGCACTACCACGACACCACTACCGCATAAAATGCGGTAGTGGTGAGCGCACTACCACGACACCACTACCGCATAAAATGCGGTAGTGGTGAGCGCACTACCACGACACCACTACCGCATAAAATGCGGTAGTGGTGTCGTGGTAGTGCGCTCGCTTTGTAAGCGAGAGGTTCCGAGTTCGATCCCCACCACGTCCCTGGTAGTACCGCGCTTAACTTGTTTCTCCGCGCAGCGGCCTTGTTCGTCAAGGTTCGTGTTTCGGAGTTATAGAGTTGAGAGAGGGTTATAACCACAATTAAGTAGCCTCCTCGTATGTAGTGGCTTTCTCGGCCTTGGGGAGGTGAATTAACATAAAAAAAAAAAAAAAAAAAACATGTAAAAGTAAATTACTTTTTGATGTAAACTTCTTTTACATAACTTTTTTTTGAAAGTAAAAAGTCTTACTTTAAAAAATAAAAGTCGTTTCAAAAAAATAAGTTACTTATAGGGAAATGTAAATTTACATAAAACGTTTCAAATTACTTATGTAATTTACTTTTTAATATATATTAACTTACTCGAGTAAGCAAAAAAAAAGTAAGTAAAACTGCCATCCCTATTGATTAGTATTGATTAATATTGACAATTTCCATTATAAGAATGTAAAAACCATCTCAAGATGTGTTTTTATTACTGAAAGTGGTTTTTATTAGTATGAATAAACTTAAAATTATTTTTTTGATTAAAATAATAATAAAAAAACACTGTTTCAGTTATTTTTAATTAATAGTTGATCCTGAAAAATATTTTATTTTGAAAATTTGAATTCAAAAGATTCTATGAAAAAATCACATCATTTCAAAAATTTTGTGCCAAATTAAATTCCTTTAAGCTGAAGAATTTGAAATATTTTGCAAAAATTATATTCAGCTCATTAAATTCATATTAAGAAGACTAACCGGTAGTAACTTATAACTAATTTCGAATAATATTCTTATAGTTATAATAGTTATGATTTAACAATAAAATAATTGAACCTGTCATTTTGAAAAGGGCGCAAGTCCATTTATTTAAACTATTAAAAATTAACAAAACATGGTTTTAAATAAAATAATTTCTACACTACGAAAGAAATTTAACATAAAAGTAGATAAATCAAGAACATATATAACTTATGTAACTTTTATTTTTTATAAAAAAATTTAAATCATACAGAAATTTTTAATTTAAATTTATTAACTAATTGGTAAAAGTTTTGGACTTGTGTCCTTTTCAAAATGACAGGTTCAATTGACAATTCCTCAAAAGTTTTCATAATGAAAAATGAAATCTCAAAAGATTCTATTGCAAATTAGGAGACCTTGTAGAAAAACAGTTGTTTGACTAAAAAAAAATGAAAATTGTTTTTTAAATAAGTAAACAAGTTTTTTAAACGAATTTTATTTTATCAATTAAATCCAGATTGTTTTTTACCACCATGATGGAGTTTAAGAAATCATTTGAAATGCGAGTACGTAGATGGCTATAAACCAAAGCGAATCCAGAGAAATCACGTTCGACTTTTACGCTGGAGAACGCTGCACCGTAAACTACTTGCGAAATTTCATAGAGCCGATCCCATTTTGTTTTTTGATTTTTCTTCCAGTAAGCAAGAATGTTGAATTCAACGTCTAATGTCGCTCGCGCTTCATTAAGAGCCCATTTTAAAACTAGTTGACGAATATCTTCATCTGATTCTGAAGATGCATTAATAATACCTTGCCTTGTTCCTCCTCCAGTATATTCAATGAAACGGCGTAATTTTTCAGCTTCAACATCTTCTGAGTTCATCGGAAGTATCTCTTCAGAAGTATTTGATGAATATGACGCATTTAATTGTATGGATTCTTCTGTTGATAAAGAATTTGACTGTTCTTGTCGAGTGCAAAGTTTTTGATGGATTTTGATCAACTGTGTGATTCCTCTATTCAACAGTTCTGTATTAAACAGTTGATGACCCGATGTAAAGGAAAATCTAGGATCCAGAACTAAAGCAGCAATAAAGGCTTCACATTTAAAAAAAACTTGTTCTCGTGTATTAATTGCGTTGGTCAGTAACAATTTTAATCCCAAATCGCCTGCTGGAACGTCCTCGATTTCTATTTTCATTTGAATCGATCGAACGTAGAATTCACTCATTGATAATTTTGGTGATTGAAAATCCATCATGGCCGAATGTATTGGTAAAAATGCGTTGAAATATTCATCTATTAAGCTCCATGATGCATCATTTAACTTTAACTTGTTTTTTTTTTTTTTTTTTTTTTTTTTTTGTTTTGTTCTTTTTATTACATTTTAAATAAGCATTTCGTTACAATATTTAAAATACAAATATATAATAATAAAAACATATATATATATATAATAATCGTTATTAAATAATAAAAGAACGCGGGAACTCGTAGAAGACCATACGGTCTTGTCGTCGAGTACCGCTAAGAAATGATCGTGTTAAAATTTATAAAATATTTACAAGATAAGAAATAAGTTAACGAAGTAAGAAACTTAAAATATTCCGTTACAAATACAAGATACATTATTATAAATTACAATTGTTAATGATGCATATATAATTTTTATTAATCAATAGTTGAAATAGGGGGTAAAAAGGAAGATCACTAAAAAAAAAAAAATAAATATCAAAAGTATATTGTTACATCTTCAATTGTAAAAATGAGTTCTTTAAGCTTTCGTTTAAAAGAAAAGTAGTTACTTTGATGAATAAAATCCTTAGTAAAATTTTTTAAAACTATTTTATTCCGTAAGAATGGTCCGCGATAATCAATACAAAATTTAAAAAGATTTGTTTGAAAAATGGGCTGCTTTATAAAATTATCATTCCGCAAAATGTATTTATTTTTATCTTTCGATGAATACAAATTATGGAAAGAAATAGGGGATGAATTGGTTTTACATTTAAACATAAAACAAAGAATATTAAAAATGTTAAGCTCATATATATTAAAAACTTTCATTTCAAATAATAGAGGCTTGGCATGAGTATAACGGTCTTTAAAATATATGAGACGTGCTACATGCTTCTGCTGACAATAAAGAGGTTTAAGTTTAATTTTCTTTGCACTACCCCAAGCAATGTTTGCATAGTTTATGTGACAATGAATAAATGAGTGATATAATTGTACTAAAGTACGTTTATTTAAAACATTTCTTGCTTTGTACAATATTCCTATACTTTTTGAAATTTTACTTGATAAGTTTTTAATGTGACTTTTCCATGTAAGATTTTCATCTATACAAACACCTAGAAAGTTGGTTACTGTTACTTGTTTAATTTGTATATTGTCAATAACAAGATGAGGCATGTTAATTGGCAGTTTATGTTTTTTGATAAGAGGATGGAAAAGAACCCATTTAGTTTTATCAATGTTAAGAGATAATTTGTTAGCCTTAAACCAGTCAGATATTTTGATTAACTCTATGTTCAAGCAACTAAATAAAGTAGGAATGCTTTTGTGTGACATAAATAAATTGGTGTCATCAGCAAACATAATTGTTATTAAATCCGAGGCTTTGTATAAATCATTAATATAAATAAGGAAAAGAAGAGGTCCTAATATGGATCCTTGAGGAACTCCACATGTAATATTTAACAAATTTGATGATAATGTTTCATCGGCGTAAACAAATTGTTTGCGATTAGTTAAATAACTTTTTAACAATTTTAAAACATTGCCTGTTATACCACAACATTTTAATTTTTTAGCAAGAATTTTATGATTAATGGTATCAAACGCTTTCGCTAAATCAATAAATACTCCCAATGTGAATTTAGAATTATTAAATGAGTCTGATATACTTCTTGTAAGCTGAATAATTGCATGCTCTGTTGAATTATTTTTTTTAAATCCATATTGCATGTTATATAATAATTTGTTTGATAAAAGGTGATTGTATATTCTGTTGTACAAAATTCTTTCTAAAATTTTAGAAAAAACAGAGAGGATAGAAATTGGACGATAGTGTTTAACATTAGTTTTTTCTCCTTCTTTAAATAAAGGAATAATTTTTGCTATTTTTAAATCATCAGGAAAAACTCCCTGATTAATAGAGCATTTAAAAATTTGGAAAAGTATGTCTTTTAAAACGTCAAAACAGTTTATAATAACGTTCCCATTGATATCATCTGGACCAACTGCTTTATTTGACTTTAACAATTTATAAGCACTTTCAAACTCTTCAAAAGACAAATCAAAAAAATTTAGATACGAGTTAAGAGGGTCATATGTTGCCTTAAATGAATTTTTAGGGTTTGGAATTATTTCGGCTAGGTTTTGTCCTACAGATACAAAATATTTATTAAATTCGGAAGCAATTGTTTTTTGATCAAGAATAAAATTATCATCTACTTTAATAACTGAGGGCAAAGATTGCGATGTTTTTTTAGTGTTACCCGTAATTTCGTTTATTAGTTGCCAAGTGCGTTTAGAGTTTAACTTGTATTTTTCAAGTAAATTAGTGTAATATATTAATTTTGAATTTTTCCTTAGGCGTTCAAATAGTCTTACGTAATTTTTATAATTGGTCTTACTCTCAGTTGTTTTCAATTTTAAATATTTAATATAAAGTTTTTGTTTAATTTTAGATGATTTTAGAATACCTTTAGTAATCCATGGCGATTTAATTTTTTTATGTTTGTAATTTATTTCTACTTTGGGAAAATTGATGTCATAAATTTCATAAAAAATTTTAAAAAAAGATTTGTATATCAAATTAATGTCTTCAGAAAAGTTAATAATGTCCCAATTAACTAAAGAAAGTTGATATTTAAAAGATTCTAGGTTTTTATTATGAAAAAGTCGTTTTTTAAATGATTTTTTTTCATTACATAAAATTTTCGCATAAATATCTATTGAAAAGAAAATAGGGAAATGATCAGATATGTCACTTTTAATAATGCCTTTTTTAAGCGAATTATTAAAAATATCATTGGTTATAATGTTATCAATTAAGGAAGTTGTTGTTTGAGTAATAAAACTTGTCGTGTCTTATCCTTTGATATGATTCTGCGTTGGTATGAAAATCTTTTATCATCAAAAAAGTGGAATCCCAACGAGGTGCAATGTCTATACGAGGCTTTTTTAGATTTTTATATGTTTGAATATATGCTACTTTTTTGGATTCAATTGCAACTTTTCTTATATTATTCAATGCATCTTCAAACATTGACGTTACGTCCTTGGCAGCTAGCTGATACACATGTGCGCCACAAAACATGGCTGAACAGAACAATCCTACCGATTTTTCAACGCAAACAGTGTGGGCTTCACTATAATTCCCTTCTTCATTCTCTAAAGCGCCAATATCAATTTCTTCGTCTTCGAAATCTATAAATTCGTCACCATAAATTTCAAGGATTACTTTCATTTGATCTTGTGCATTTCGGAGAATATTTGAAGCCTTCATCATATTCTTTCCCTGATCTGTGCAAGTTGTGTAGATATCATTAGCACATTTTCCAATTTTTCCAATCACATTTTCCAATTGAGCAGCCAAAATTTCGCCAAACTGTCGACCTTCTTGAGTAATTATGCCTAAAGTTCTGTCAACTATTTCCCCGTCCTTGATATATCTGCAACTAACTCCAAACACGTTTCTTCCATATCGCGACGCACTATCGAACATCAACGACATAAGAACATTTTCAGTTTCTTCTCTTATTAGCAAAAAAATATTTTCACATGCATGTTGAATGTAGCGTTTCATGCTGTGACGATTTATAAAAATATTGAATTTTTTGAGTGCATTTTTTACTAAAGACATTTGTCCGATTTCATCAGCTGATGCTAAAGACAAGTTACGGCGCATCATTAATCGAATCATTTCTCCAATTAATTGATTTACGTCAACTTCTAGCTTGATTCGTTTAATTAATTGAATTTCATTGTCATTTCGATGCCTTGTAGCTGGGGTAGCTTCAACTAATTCAATTTCGTCGGCTTTTTCTTTGTGTTTTCGAAGAAGGTGATCTTTGAGGTTACTTAATTTGCCTTTGTAAAATTTTTTGCACATTTTACATTTTCCTCCTTCTTTATTTATTTCAAATTGAGTTTTCACTTGTTCATTTAATAAATTATTCTCCATTTTTGACTTTAAATCGTTAGGAAATCAAAATAAATAATTTTTAAAATATATATTTCACTCAAAACATTTTATGCAAGTTTATGGCAGTTAACTATGCAATTATAATGCAATTGTCAGTTTTTTTAATGATAAATGTATCATAACTATTATAATTATAAGTATATTATTCGTAATTAGTTATAAATTATTAGAATCTTTTGAATTCAGTTTTTCATAATGAAACCTTTTTCAAGATCAACTATTAATTAAAAATAACTGATAATGTTTTTTTTCTAATATTATTTTAATTAAAAGAATAATTTTAAATTTAGTCATACTAATAAAAACCACTTTCAGTAAAAGAAATTCAGCTTGGGATGGTTTTTAGATTCTTATAACGGGAAATCGCCAATACTAATCGATACTAATCAATACTATCAAATGATGCATCAATACTAGTCAATATTAGTCACTACTATCAAATGATGCATCGCTAAAAAGGGCAGAAAAAGACCTTTATAAAACAACGGATTTTTGCTTATAGGGATTATAATAAAAGTTTTATAAAGCATAACTGATTGCAAAAAAGCAACAACTCCGTTAGACTATATTCACTTTACTCTTTAAATTAAGCTGAAATGCGCTATAAATTTGTTAGATTGAAATAAAATAATATGTTAGACATAAAATTATGTCAAAATATGTCGATAGAAAATATGTCTAACATATTTTATGTCAGCAGAAAATAATTCAGACATAAAATTATGTCAAAATATGTCCATAGAAAATATGTCTAACATATTTTATGTCAGCAGAAAGTAATTCAGACATAAAATTATGTCAAAATATGTCCATAGAAAAAATGTCTGACATGTTTTATGTCAGCAGAAAGTAATTCAGACATAAAACTATGTCAAAATATGTCAATAGAAAATATGTCTGACATATTTTATGTCAGCAGAAAATAATTCAGACATAAAAATATGTCAAAATATGTCCATAGAAAATATGTCTGACATATTTTATGTCAGCAGAAAATAATTCAGACATAAAATTATGTCAAAATATGTCAATAGAAAATATGTCTAACATATTTTATGTCAGCAGAAAATAATTCAGACATAAAATTATGTCAAAATATGTCCATAGAAAATATGTCTGACATATTTTATGTCAGCAGAAAATAATTCAGACATAAAGTTATGTCAAAATATGTCGATAGAAAATATGTGGGACATATTTTATGTCGGCAGAAAATATGTCTAAAAATATGTCGACAGATCTGCCAGACATATTATGTCGTAACAACTCTGATTATAAAAGTTAAAGTACAGTAAATTAAAAAAGTGATAAAATTGAACAGTGTCCCATTTCACCCCAATTCTCCTGTCCCAAGTCACCCCATCAATAGTAGGTGTGAGAAAACCTTTATTTTATATAGTTCTCGTAGCCATATGCTAATCATACTTTTTCAGTAGTTAAATAAATAATAGTGAATAGTTAAAAACCATAAACATAAAAATATATGCAAACAACACATAAATATTTAATATTAATGGATGTCTTCAAAATCCAGGAAAATTGTTAGATTTTTACATATTCGCAAATAATCCGAAAAAAAAATAGTTCTGAAACTTAAAAAACACAATAATATGAAGACGCTATTGCAAACTTATAACATATATAAAAAAACTTTTGCTTTATTAAATTTTTCACTGAGATATTGCCAAGTTCCATCTCACCCCATGTCCCATCTCACCCTGTTCTCCCCTACAGTTAATTTTTTTAATCGCGACGATTTTTAATCATATAGCCAAAAACCAACATTTTATCAAAGTTAAAAATTTATTTAAAAATATCAAAATAATTCGGCGTTGATTCAACGCTACTTTAACGTCTTCATTTCCACTTTGACATTATAAATCTTGTGCTATCCTTATTAGATGATGAATTTTACAACTTAACAAAGAATACCACATGACTTAACTTGTGATCAGATGCGATTCTATAAATAAAGTGAGTGGGAGAAAGTAAACCCTTAAAAAGGAACGATTGAAAAGTGCTAATTTAATAAGTTCAAACTAGCATAAAAGCGAATACCATATATGCAAATTAGCGCATGTGAAAACTTTGAATACTTATTATCATTGAAATGTTATTGAAAATTATTTATAATTTTAAATCAAGTTTTAAAGTTGAATCAACGTCGAATTAATTTGATTAATCTAATTCGACGTTAGTTCAAAGTCTTCATTTTGACTTTGACTTTAAAAGGGTCTAATCAGGTCAAAATGAAGCAAACTGAAGATACTTAAGTAGTGCATTTTCAAAACTCAAGTACCCATGCCAAGTGGTTAGCGCCCAGACATTTTGAAGCAGAGCGCTCGAGGTTCAAACCCTATTGTTGGAACTTTTTATTTTTTTCATTTTTTTTTTTTTTGTCTACACTAAAATACAAAAAAAAAACATTTAAAAAGAGAGCTATAAATTTGCTTTGTTTTGCATTTTGAATAACAAAAACTTAAAAAAAAAGCAAGATGATGATTTGAACTTGGCGCGCAGCGACCTAAACTTTTTTTAAACACAATAAAGGGGTTTTAAATAATATGAAGAGTACACGAGAAAAAACTGCTCTCACATTTAAAAAATTTTGTGAAAGTATATATTAATCATTTATAAAAGACTTTGTATAAAATTAGGAAAAAAAAATTTTTAATAAAAGTTACAAATATTTTATTAAAAATGTAAACTTCAGATAAATTATCCAAGAAATAATTTTTTCTAATTTTCTTTCATGGTTTATATGAAAACTTTTATAAATGATTAATATATACTTTCTCAAAACTTTTTAAATGTGACTGCCGTTTTTTCCCGTGTACTCTTCTTATGTTTTTTATAAACATAAATAAAATTTTAATTTTATATTTAAAATGAATCATATTAATAGATTTATTATTTTTGAAAATAATAAAAAGTTTAAATTACCCAATATTAGAGTTTTAAAGAAATTTTATGTATTTATAGCTCTTTTACCACGCCCCTGCACTGTGGAAAATAGTACTACAAAAACGCACCATAAATGTTTTTTACTCAAATTTCAATTTCAATACTGAAATAATATTTTAATTTTTTTTAATAGTATAATAGTCAATCTTTACTATAATGTAGGAATTGATTGAATGACCCTTTTGAACGTAAATGTGGATGGCCTCTTTATCAATTGAACTCCAGATCTTTGTACCATTAAAACCAAATCATTTTTGAAAGACTTTGCTACACTTAAGGCAAAAAAGATTTGTTACTTGAAGAAATTTTAGTTTCTTTGGTTTATTTCATTTTTTTATCATTATAAACTGTACAACATTCTTTACAGTAAAGTTTTTTTAATTTCTTTGATCAAAAATGTGTTTTATGACGCTAACAATTTTGTAGTCAGTTTTTATGCAAAGTACGGTAAATATTTAATAGGACGTTATTGTTTAATTGTACTTCAGGGGTTTTAATAAACATGCGCAGTTTACCAAAACACATATGATAAGTTAATAATAAATATAAAATTATATTTTTGTTTTTTCATAGTTACTGTGATGAAAGGTTATTGGTTTATATATATAGCCAACTTTACTAATATATTTGATTGTTTATTTAAATTAATTGTTTATTTAAATAAGAAACGATCGCACTAATAATACTTATCCAATTATTTAAGAACTTATAAAAATATTAAACCCTCAAAACATTTTTTAGAACTTTTAAATTCTAATTACACTATTTTTTATAATAGGGAACGCCAATTTTTAATCTTGCATATACCAAAAAAAAAAGTACTTGAACCGGCCCTGATTACATTAAACTATTTGCATTTATATTATAAAAGCAAATAATTATAAAAGTTAATATAACCTGTTCTGAATGACAAGGTTTCTTATCATTTGTTAATGAACTCAAATAAATTTATTACAAATAGAAATCGATATATAAAAAAAAATAAGAAAACCGACGTTAGTTTAAAAGTTAAAGACAGCAAATTTTATTAAATAGCACATGCACAAACCCAAAATCCTTATTTTATAACAAACATGGACTAATAAAGCCTGGCACAAAATCGGTGAGATCGGCAAAGTTGGCCGATCGTAAAACAAGCATGGCTAACTATTGGTTGATGACTAGCATCACTGGGGCGGTGGTGCCGGTATGGACCATGAATGGCATGTGTACTGTGTAGTGTTTTAGGTATTTAATTTTTAGAGATTCAGTGTGTTAAGTATTTATTTAGGTAAAGTTAATATTTAGATAGAGATTTTAAAGATAGTTCATAATTTTTGGTTGAAAAACAAAAATATCTTAAGATATATTTACATTAACTTTCAAAGTTCTCAGGCTATAGAGAAAAAGATAAAAATGCACGTATAAATTTCAAATGTAAAACTAATTGTATAAAAGAACCCAGTGGGCACAGAAACGTTCAAAAAACGTTTATTTCACGTTTTTATGTGACGTGTCATTGAGGTGTTATATCCGTTTATATGAAGTTACGAAATCACGTCATTTTTGGACGTGCCGTGAACGTCCCAGATAAACTTACAACGAACGTGTTTTGGTCTTTTATTGCACGAAGTTAAGACCAGTTCTTGAGACGGAAAATTTTGTTGTCTAGAATTCTAGCAAACCAAATTTTCCGTTTTTCTTTAAAGAAAAAAAACGAAATATAAATGGATATGTAATTATTTTTTAGCATTAACTACATTCTTTCTGGACTTTCTTCACGTTGTTCCAGCGCAACAGTTCGTGGTTCTTGCTTTAAGTGATCACCAATGTATTGGTCAATGACATCACGGGTGTTAGATTCCGATACGAGCGCAGCTGCAAAAAAAAAAAAAAACTTTATTAACGGTTATTAATAAACATTCTACATAGGGATAAAGTTAGTTACGATATTTTAACTTAGAACACGGCATTATCGCCGTGTTTGAATGCATAAATGTTAAAAAGATAGAAGACTCAAACAAACAATAAAATAACTAAATAGTACATAATAACATTAAATAACAATACATTAATTTATTAAAAATACCTATCATTGCTTTGTATAAGAGGGTTCGCTTGAAAGGACGTTTTCCTTTGTTTCCAGCTTTATTGAATTTTGCTTGAATTCGCCTATGTAACACTTCGTTCAGGCATTTGTTTACTATTTTTAAGTTTCACAATACATATATCTTAATCTTATCATTACGTTCCACTAAAGGTATGTGAAAAAAATATGGAAATTGCACAGACACTAGTTTAATAAAGGATCTTTATCTGTTATAAAAGACCGTTAACATTTTTTTCTCCCAATACCTGGCAGAGAGTGTATTTTAGGTGTGATAGTTAGACTTCAATAGTAGCTTTTGAATAATAAATATAAAAAAGGACTCAAAAACATTAATTACCATCAACTCAAATTCACTTTTATCAACTAATTTTCTCTCTAGCTGATCAAATTCTTATATGGAATCGCACCTCTTAATATAGAACAACGAACCATTAGGCTCAGTTCTCTGTCCAAGTCAATAGCAGCAACAATATTAGCTTGTGTTGTTTTGATCTCTGTCATTTCCATAAAGAAAGCGTATTGCAAACCTATGATAAACCAAAATTTAGAAGCTACCCATACAAAATAATTTTAAAACATCATTTAATATTGGGATTAACTTAATCAAAACAATATTCAATAAACTATAACTTTTGAAAAAACAAAGTTAATATTACTCCTTTGAAAACAAGTACATTAAGGCAACATTTTATGATCAATGCAACTGGTACCATGAGACGAACCAATTTAACTCCGCTGTATTCAATCTTTGGGAGAGTAAACAAAAAGTGGTAACAAAAATACTCATATGGTGTGTAATTTACTTTTTGATATACTATAGCCTTTTAAAATAATTTTAAATGGAAGAAAATCTTGTAGATTTTCTTCATATTGGCACTCTTCGAAAAAATGGCTGATAAACTACATATTACTTAGGGTGATTGGGTCATGGATCATTAAAGTCTTTGACAGAACTAATAAGGAAAGTAGTTGTGTCAAGCCAAATTTTGTTAGTAATAAAAAGGAATACTTACGCCTGAGATCCATAGATTGAATGTAACTGGAGGTTCATCATAGTTTCCAAGAAGATAGTTTGTATTTCACTGCTAACCATCAACATTCTGTTGACTAGAGGGTGGTCTAAATGGCGTCGTTTTTTTTCTTGGTGATCTTTTAGGTTGTTCTGAACATTTCGGTAACTCTCTTGACAACAAACTTAAGTTTCCCGTTGACTGTCCATGCTGTGATGAGTTCAATGTTGAAGATTCTGACTGATAAGTTAAACTACTTGAAGAACATTGCGCTTTCCTTTGTAAAATCAAATTACCAATCTATGCTTCAAATCTCTGTTCAAATGCTGCCTTTGTTAATTATGAAGAGCTGATTTTACAAAGAAAAGCACTGTATATATATATATATATATATATATATATATATATATATATATATATATATATATATATATATATATATATATATATATATATATATATTCTTCTGAAGTGAAATCAGTTAGGCAAGTAAAAATAAAGAAAATAGTCTATCATTTATTGAAAGTGGTCTTGTTAGATTGGTAGGTGATAATTTAAAAGTTTTTTCCTTTACTTGTTTATTAATTTATATTAAACAGCAGCATTAACTGAAAGAATTGTTATTATTATAGTGAAAGTATATTGTTATTTCTTTTTTAAAATCAACTGTCTTACAAGAACGCCTATTTGTGTTTTTAAATATTTTTATATGACATTATATTTTATACTTTTGACAAGACTTAGTTAAGTCAGAAAACTTTGCTCAAACTAGAAAGCCTTTCCAGGAAGAAAATTAAATTCAAATCTAGAATTGAGTGCTAAAAGAAACTTGTCTTCAGGATCATCACTACACAAATATTCACAATCAATATTCATACAATTGTTGCACATATCCTTTGTGCCTTTTTCAAGGCATTCTTTCAGCAGATCAAATTCCTGCCAACTCATATCTTGCATCGCCCATTTACTTGTATAATAATGGATTGGCTTCTTTCCTTTTGGAGGCCAGTACTTTATCTTTTGATTTCCTCCAACTCAATGCAAGGAAACCATGCACTTTTTTGTCAAACCTTCATTTATGGTCACAACAGAATGCAGTCTTCTTATGGAACTAAAAAGCAAAACAAAACATTATTTATGTTTTAACAAACAGGTACATAAAATAACAAAAATATGAATGTGGTGTGCAAACAATGTCACATTCTCAACAAAATAGCTGTCAAATAGTTTTATTTTATTCATATTGTCAAATAGTATTGTCAAATAGTTCATACAAAAGTAAGTGTCATCAAAATTTATGTCTTTAATAAACATGAAAAAAAAGTCATACGTGTCATATTATTCAACTTGCAATTTGCAAAATACTGTTTTCAAAAGTTAACTTTTGCAAGTGGAAAACTATATAAAATTGAAGTGTTTCGATGTATGTTTATTTGGGCATAAACATACACCCATGCAGGTGTATGGTCTAAAAAAGGAAGATATATGGTTGCAACTTTAACAAGTCTGACAGGATTTATTTAATCTATAATTACATACTAACAAGTAAAATAAACAATACAAAAAATATTTTTTGTCTTATGCTAAATCTAATACTATATTTTCATGCTAATAAACCAACTCATGTACCAATGCTGAAATAACAAACCCATCTTCGACTTTCATGCAATAACATTTCTGTAAAAGGTTGTCTTTACGTTCAACGCAAACAACAGGTTGAACGCTATTTCTAAGAAAGTATATTCCAATATCTTTTGAATAGAGAAAATGAGTGAAGTAATTTTCCAAACATTGTTTACGATATGATTGGCACTGAAACTAATCTTTAGCAACTTGTTATATTAAGAAAACTACAGTATTCTTAGTTAAAAAGCAATTATCTTTTTTAGATGTAGTTATTTTACTAGTCAACTTCTGTAACAGAACTGCATCATCCATTTCATCTAATCTTTTTGAAGTCTGAACCTATGGATTGTGTTTGCTACGTACTAACTGTTTTAACTTTTGGAGGTAATTTTTTTGGAGGTAAAAGATGATATAATGTCAAGAGAAGCAATATAAAAAAAAACATCATCACATAAATGCAAGAAACTATGGACATTGTACACACAAAACAACTCTCCAAAAATTTCCTGGGAATTTCCTACAAAGTAACTTGGGAGTTGATGAGCACTTTGAAGATTTAAATTACGAACATAAGTATTACTTTCGCACAAAAGCATTAATGCAACAGAAAAGCTAATAAAGTGCTGTGTCTACAATTCCTTTTAGAACACCTATACCAGTATAAATCAAAAACGTGCGCATTTCAGTTGCTTTCCACCGATCAATCTCACTTAACGTTCTGGGTTGTCCTATAAAATCACTTGATAGCTTTCCATTCAAATTCACAAGTTTAAAAGTAATTTGACTTATCATATTAGTGTATATTTTTCAGTTGGTACCTTTAATAACCCCTTTTAAAAAATATAACCATGTCCGCATACACCCTAGGCACGCTAGATGCATATAATCTAATGGAAACATGTTGATAAAGTTTATTGTATCAAGTTCTCTCAGAATTGGATTATTTTGTTGATGAAATCTTCCATTTTCATCTTTTTCCTTATAATCATCATTTTTAAATTTTTCACTTGTTAACAAACTAACACCTTCTTCTTGATGTGTAAAGACTACTCGGTGAGTAATACTTTTGCCCACTATTATACATCTCGCACAAGAATGCACCCCAGAATGAGTAACAATTCCTTTAAGCAAATAAAAGCATAAATATTAATTTTATAATTAATTCCGTTAAATTGATAAAATTATCCTGCAAATCTTTTAACTCATTAACAAAGTCTCTTAAATATGTATCCCAGGGTGGTGTGGTATTCCCACAATAAAGTCCCACAACGAACGGTTCAAAGTTCATAATAGAGGCAAGAATAGGCCACAGATGAGTAGAACTTGATTTGTATAATGGCATTCCATCGATATTGAAACTTAAATACGAAGAAGTTTCTGAAATACAGAAACGAATAATTTGTTTCGTAACTTCTGCCTTTAAACCCAAGTAGATGAAATCTCCATTATCAAGATTAGTGCAAATTATGTTTCGCTTAGTATTCAACAACGTCCTAGAGTCTTTCGGGACATTAAAAGAAGAATCTAAAAATGTGTTTAAGACTTCTTTTATACATTGTCGTGTGCACCCATTTTTAATTGCCCTATTGCGTAATTTTAAACATAAAGCTTCATCATAACAGTCATTTTCAGTTATACTTTCATGACAATTTGATAACTCCGAACATTCATTTTCTGATGGTAAGTCATTAACAACTGGATCATCCAAACAATGATTTATATCATTTGGAGATGTACAACTGTATTCAGGCTCAGCTTCATCTAGGGGTCTGGATTCGCTGGAAAACTTGACACGGATATATCGTACATTTGTACAACTGCCCTTCTACGTGCACGCCAAGAAGAAAGCGAACTAAAAAGTTTATAGTTATTTCAAACACCTTCTTTCGTTTAGTAAATTATTGTTTAAATTATTTGATAGTTAGTTAATCTAAATTCACTCAACAAAACATTAATTTAAACTTAACCTGCCAAACCTGGTGTTTGAAAAAATTGTTATGGGGTTTATTTAAAACAAAAAAAATTTAAACCCCCCAAAAAAAATTTAAAGCAATAATTAGATTGGTCTATTTGATAACATTTTAATAATATATTACCTAACCTGAGGTAAAAAAAGTTAACTTTTTTTTGCTATAGCTAGCTATCTACTGTAGATTAAAAAACAATAAAATGTCATAGCCTTATATATATATATATATATATATATATATATATATATATATATATATATATATATATATATATATATATATATATATATATATATATATATATATATATATATATATATATATAGATGTCTAAATATCTTTATTTGATATCTAAATTTCTAAATAATTTATATATAAAAATTATTTAGAAATTTAGATATCAAATATAGATATTTAGACATCAACTATAGATTTCTTTACAATCAAGTATAGATTTAACAGATTATTTTACAGCAATCTGTTATGTGCGTGAGGTAAAAAAAGTTAATTTTAATTGCTATCGCCAGCTATCTACTGTAAGATTGCAAAACAATAAAATACTCATGGCCTTGTATAGATTATTTAGAAATTTAGATATCAAATATAGATGTTTAGGTATCAGGTATAAATTTCTTTACAATAAAATATAGACTTAACAGATTGCTGTACAGCAATCTGTTAAATCTATATTTGTATACCTTGTATTAGGATTCGATCTTTTTCTAGTTGTAATATATTCAGCCATTTTTTATTCTAATACTCCTGATATTTTTGTATTTTCAAAAAAATCCGTTTATGGTATTTGTGTGACGTTTTTTGAACGTGAATAAAAACGTTGGTAAAAGTACGTCATTGTTGAAGCGATTTAAAGACGTGAAAACACTGTTATTTTAATTTGTCTACCTATTAGGTAACCAAAAAAGTTCGTGCGGTTTTTCCGTATATAATAAAAACACACAAAACGACAAAAGTAAGTACATTTATTCATCAAAATAGTCACTATTAGCATCTAAAACCTTTTCCCAACGTAAAACAAGCTTATTTATTCCACTTCTAAAAAATTCTCGGTCCTTTGAGTCTATAAAAGCTTTCAACTCCATTTCAACCGCGTCCTGGTCTCGGAACTGCTGTCCTTTTAAATGATTTCCCAGGGAAAGGAAAAAATGGAAATCAGTAGGGGAGAGGTCTGGCGAGTATGGTGGATGAGGCAAACTCTCCCAACCAAGGCTTTGGAGCTTGTCCTGAGTCACGCGAGCGGTGTGCGGTCTCGCGTTGTCGTGGAGAAGCAGAACTCCTCTCCTGAGCTGTTTTAGTTATCCGAAATCCTATTTTCGGATTTCGGATAACTAAAACAGCTTTGTTTTAGTTATCCGAAATCCGAAAATAGACAGGCGTGCCGAGAATAGACAGGCGTGCTAAGATTTAGGGTACCAAATCATAAAAGCAATGCAATTGTTGATCAATTCAGGAGAACTTTTTATCTTATCGAAGTATTTGCGGCCTTATTGCCTTTTTTATTTTGACAAATTTAAAATTGTCAACCATCTTATTGTTGTATGTTTAAAGTATATTATTGTAAATAAAATAACAATAACAACTGTTGGTTAACAAAAAATTTGTTATTTATTATGGCTTTTAATAAATTTTGCAGTTTAAAAACTTTTCATTGGTTACTTAAAAACTTATCGTTTTTTATTTGCTTTTTCTTTAAATTCGCAGTACGCAATGACAAATAATAAAACAATTTTTTTGACGCTTTATAAAACACTTGCAATAAAGTGTCAGAATGCAAACTTTTATATTTATAGAACAGTTTTAATTTTTACTTTCATAAAAATAAGGTTTAAAAATATATATTTTTATTTAAAAAAAAATCATAAAAGTTAAAAAAAATGTAAATAAAATTATATTATAGTTAAAAAAAAAAAATAGATAAAATTATTCTTACTAACAGCATTTTTATGTTTTTTAAAAGCAAAGAAATCTAAATGGAGAGCTTGGATCCGGAAAAGTGCGGTGGATACAATGCGCATTTTGTACATGAACTTTTAGACGATTATGAATGCCCTGTGTGTAAAATGGCTCTTCGTGAACCTGTTTTAACACTGTGTGGTCATCGACTTTGTTTTTCATGCTCAGAAGAAATGAAAAAAAGGTATTGAAATGAGTTAAAAATTAGGTAATGTAATATGATAACACTGTTGGATTTCAAACTTTGATTTCAATTTTTGTGGTTATGAGAACCTTATAACATACACAATCATTTGTTAAAAGGATTTTGATGGGATATTTTTTCAGCGTTAAGTCCCAGATTTACATGGTGTGTTGTATATATATATATACAAAAAAAAACTTTCCCCTATCATTTTTTTATAATTCCTGAAACATTACAACAAATACGATATTAGAAACATTACTTTTTGCCATTTTGAGCCATTTAGTCAAATATATATTATTCAATTATTCAATACTTAAAGTGGACCCCATCTATGGAATAATACTGTTTTGCGGAACTTTGATCTAAATACCTTTTACGTTTTAAAACTCAACCTTAAAAAAAAAGAATTCTTTAATTCGATATATACTCAGATACTTCTAGTATTATGAAAGTTGTTATACAACTAGGGTTTTAGTAATTTATATTTTAATATACTATACTTCTTATTATTTCGTTTGCTTATACTTTATAAGGTTCGGATTTTTATATTTATAAAGCTCAAGATCTTATAATTGTCTTTCAGATCCTAATACTTAGATAAGTAAAAACATTTATCTAAACATCTTCAACAGTCGGTTTCCCCATTAGCATGTTCATCAGGAAGCTGCTAAACCTGTTGAAAGGAAACAGACCGTAGAAGATATCTTGATAAGTGTTTTTACTAAATTATTATTTTCTCTTTTCTTTTAGAACATTCAGTACTCTATTTGAGTACAGAATTTTATATTATTTAGGGAAAAAATTAAAGCATAATAGTTAAATAACTATAATATTTTTTTTAATTAAACTTTTTTGGAAATACTTTTATTTTATTTTTCAATTACTAAGAAATTTATTTTTAAAAAGTATTAATTTCGTGATAGTAATTAATGCTACAAAACAGTTACTTTTGAACAGCTATTAATGTTTTGTATGTTTTATTTGCACAATCAAAACTATTACTTTCTTAGAGATGAATTCCGCACGAAGGAATTCTCAAAAGATTTTTTACTGTGTGTCACAGTTATAAGCAAAGTAAACTGATCACCTTCAAGATGAAGGTGAAGCCTTAAAATCAATGATGTGCAATCCGTTATCATGCATGTTATAACATAATATAGCATCTTATAATTATTTTGTTTTGATTGTGCAAATAAATCACACAATTTACCACGCATACCACATTGCGCAAAGTTCTGCATATATACAGGCTTAGAATAGACCATTTTATTAATCCAGACCTGAGCTATACATACAATAAAAATGTGCTTACCTAGGGCCACCTCGTATTAAAAGAAAAAGATTTGAAATAATTTTTGCTGTTTTTACACCCTACAGTTAATTATAAAATAAAAAATTCTCTCAACCGAGCGAAACGACTAGTAATATATATATAATAATAATAATAATATGTATATATATATATAATATATATATATATATATATATATATATATATATATATATATATATATATATATATATATATATATATATACTATTTTTATTATTATTATTATATTTTGCTCAACCGCGTGACTTTCCGACTGCGAGGATACAAATATAAACAAGAAATATATAAACTTATTTGTAACTAACATAAAAAAATTGCAAATAAAAAAAAACAGTAAAACTAATTTAAACTTACAGTGTGATATACCATGACACGTGTCATATACCGTTTTATTATCATTTGCCGTTTTATTATCATCGCGAGCGGACTTTTTTTTTTTTCAAACGAATTTGTTAAAGCTAAATTTGTTTATATTTATTTTATATATATAAACATAAAAGCATACAAAAAAAATTAAGGGATATAGAAGATCGGTCGAGACGTAATAATTTAAGAGTAGATGGAATTGATGAAAATGAAGGTGAAAGCTGGGAGGAAAACGAAATAAAGGTAAAAAAATTTTGAAGATATATGATCTGTTGATAATGTGAAATTGAACGGGCCCATAGAACTGGCAGCAAAGAATTTAAAAAGCCAAGAACAATAGTTATAAAACCTTCAGATTATAAAGATAAATTCGAAATTTTGAGGAAGTCGAGTAAACTAAAAGAGAAAAATGTTTATATAAACGAAGACTTTTTTGTTGGAAGCGACACAAATCTGGAAATATTTAAGGGAAAAATGAAAATCGAATGACCGGCTGGTAAGTTTGCCTTCATATCTTACGATAAATTGATAATTCGCGATTGGGATGCAAAAAAAGAAGCAAAAAGTTTTATAATATTTGTCATTAATTTTATTTTATTATTTTATTTTCATTATTTCTATACATATTCGATTTAAACTGTTTTTAAAAATGGAGAATATTTTCATATTTAAATCTTCAAATGAAAATGACATCATCGATGATAACGGCACTGATTTAAATTATTTTAGTCACAAAATGCTAGAAAGTCAATACTATTCAGATTCTGAATCATCACAATATCTATGAAAAACTAAAAACACTTTTTCAATTTTAAATATCAATATTCGAAGTTTAAATAAAAACTTTGAAAATTTAAAAATATTATTGGATACAATCAAACACGGTTCTAAAATTATCTGTCTGACAGAAAACTTGGTGTAAATGCGGTGAAACAAATTATGAATTTGAACTAATTAATTACACATCAATTCATCAAGCACGTGAAGTAAATGCAGGTGGGGGCGTGTTTATTTATACCCATAATTCAATAAATTTTGTCTTACGTAACGATCTCTGCATCAATGAAACAGATAGTGAGTCTTTGTGGATTGAATTAGTAAATAATGCAGAAAGAAACACAATTATAAATACTACTTATAGACCGCCATCTGGAAACTTAAAAAAATTTAATACTCATCTTAAAACATTTCGAAACAAACTTGTAAATAAAAAAAACATATTTATATGGTCGGAAATTTTAACATCAACCTGATTAAGTATGCCTCAAATATTATTGCTCAGAATTTTATAAACTCTTCTACAAAATAACCTTATCCCAACAATAAACAAATCTACAAGAATAACAAATAGGTCTTCTACTCTTCTCGATAACATCATAACTAACAACTTTAATAATAACCCTCTTTACACAGGTATAATACAACCTGTATTTCAGATTATTTTCCTACATTCTTAGCTACAAATAACCTTTTAAGAAACAGTATTTCCACAAAATCCACCTTAATTCGGCAACAGATCAATGAAGACTCCTTTTCATTGATTTGTTGCCGAATTAAGGTGGATTATAAAAAAATTGCGTTGATTGGGATCTAGTATTGCAATCAAATGATGATAATAATGCATATGAATTGTTTCTTCATCAATTTTGCAAACAATATGAATTAGCGTTTCCAGAAATAAAAAAATATAAATAATAAGTCGCTCCAAACTACCTGGATGTTTAAAAGTTTACTAGAATCCTCAAAAAAAAATTATAAAAATATATTTGAAAAAACCAAAAAATATGTGGAATGTAATTAAGGGCTTAACTGGTTAAATTAATTACAAAAAAAGGACGCTGCCAAAAAATCTTTTAATTAATGGAAAGTTAGTTTATGAAAAATCCAATTATAGCTGAAGAATTAAACAACTACTTTGTTAATATTGGCCCAAATTTGGCCTCTAAAACTCCTAATAATTCCATTCCATTCATACTTAAAAACTTATGATAAATTTATGGATGAAACTGATTTAAAACTGAGTGAGTTGAGAACTGCTTTTAGCAGTCTCGAAAGTAAAAAAAGTGAAGGTTTTGATAAAATTAGTGTCGGTATTGTAAAATCAGTATTTGACGTCATTGAACCTTCTTTATTTTACATTTTCAATCTCTCATTAAAGTCAATTATTGTTCCTGATAAGTTAAAAATCGCCCGTATTAAACCAATTTTTAAATCTGGAGATAAGTCAAATATTTTAAATTACAGGCCTATATCAATATTACCATGTTTCTCAAAATTGCTAGAGAGAATAATGTATCACAGACTTTATAATCATCTAACTGAGAATAATATGTTGTATTGCAAACAATTTGGCTTTAAAAATAAATATTCTACTGAATACGCAATAAATGAAATTTCCATTCAAATATCTAACGCCTTAGATAATGACTGTTTTACATTAGGAGTTTTCATTGATCTGTCCAAAGCTTTTGATACCGTAAATCACTATATTCTAATAACAAAACTCGAAAACTACAGAGTGAAAAATAAAAACTTACTTTGGTTCAAAGATTATCTGACAAACAGAAAGCAATTTTCATACTATGATCAAACAAATGCAATTCCGTACTCCATAACTTGCGGGTTTCCTCAGGGATCTATCTTAGGAACCCTGTTATTCCTGTTGTACATAAACGACTTATACTTATCAACAAATCTTTTAGACCTAATTTTGTTTGCTGATGATTCTAATCTTTTTTTTCATTACGAGATGTTAAATTACTTTTTAAAATAGTTAACGAACAACTATGTAAAGTTAGTAAGCGGTTTGAAAGTAATAAACTTCACTTATGCGGATAAAATAAAATATATACTTTTTCATAAAGTAAATCTGAAAATATTCCTCTTAAATTACAAGAATATTAAAATTAATAACACTTTTATTAAAAGAGAATCATTCATAAATTTTTTAGGAGTAAAATTGGATGAAAATTTACAGTGGTATTCACATATAAATAGTATTGAAAAAAAAATCTCAAAAAATATCGCAATGATGTTTAGGGCTAAATCTATTTCTACACATATCATCCCCGAAAAAATTGTATTTTGCCTTTAATATAGTTATTTTTCTTATTGTAATATTGTGTGGGGTTGTACTAACCATACAAAGCTAAAGAAACTCTGCAACAAACCAAAATATGCGTGCATAATAGTATTTGGAGCCGACAGAAGTTTTCCTTGCGAACCTCTTCTACGTGTGCTCGGTGTTTTAAATGTGTATAAACTTAATTTACACCAAGTTTTATTTATGTTTAAAACAAAAACTGGATTATCTCCAAAAATATTTCAATCTTATTTAAATAAAATTAACCATAAAGACTCAACAAAGTTTTCAGATAACAATTTTATTGTTCCAGAATACAAATTAAAACTAACTTCTTATTTAATTAAATACTGCGGACCTAATCTGTGGAAAAAGTTTCTAGATATTGTTAACAATAAACAGACTACATTAGAGCGATTTAAGGACGAATTAAAACGATTATTATTATTCATGGATATATCCAACTTTAAATGTTTATTTTAAACTAAAAACAATCGTATAAAAAATAGATTTAATTGTATCAGTGATTAATATAAATTAATACAAAATATTTAAAATAAAAAAAATTTATATATAAAATATCACTAATGATGTTAATAATTTATCTAGTGATTATATTAATTATAAAATTTCATTTCTTGTTGTCTCTTATTCTCAAGTAATTTTATTTTTTTTGACTTTTTTATTTTTTATTAATATATTTATCAACCATTTTAGCAATTGTTTTCAACACTTCTTTAAAAAATATATTTCTAATTATTTCTAATTATATTAGTTGTTTTCGGTTTTCGTTTCTATTTATTATTTTATATATATTTTTACGTTACGGTAATGTAGAATTTATTGCTATTATTTTTTTAAAATGGGGCTCGGCGATAAGGCTGAATACGTCTTCTTCTCGCTCCAGCCAATAGTTTATATAAATGTATTTGCAATGTAAACATTTTTAAACGGCAAAATCAACAACTTCAACAAAAAAAAATAGCAAATTATAAAACTTAAATATACAAATTATTACAATCAATATATAAACTTTGCTCTAACTTGCATAAATAAGTTCCCACAAATAAAATGCAAGTAAACATTTTACAACTGATTTATTTTACAACTGATGAAACTTTCAGTGTGATATTGCATGCCGCGCTGTTCTAAAATTAATATCTAAATCTAGCTCTATGTAAACGTAGCTGCAACTAACCTAAATAATGATAACCATCAGAAGATATGTTAATATTTTTAATTTTACAACTGATTTAAATTTATATTGTAAACTACAACATGTCACGTTTAAAATAGAAGAATATGCAAGAATATATACAAGTCATCTAGGCTATATTATAGAAACAATTGTTCAACTAACCCCTTAGTTTATCATATAAAGCAAATGGATAAACACAGTTTAAGTTACACTCCGTTATTTGTAATTTTGAAGGTTGTTAAACTTATTTTAACTTTTCTATATAAAGTTTATATAAAAAATTTAAAATATAAAGTTTATATAAAATATTTAAAATATAAAGTTTATATCAAAAATTTAAAATATAAAGTTTATATAAAAAATTTAAAGTATAAAGTTTATATAAAATATTTAAAATATAAAGTTTATATCAAAAATTTAAAATATAAAGTTTATATCAAAAATTTAAAATATAAAGTTTATATCAAAAATTTAAAATATAAAGTTTATATCAAAAATTTAAAATATAAAGTTTATATCAAAAATTTAAAATATAAAGTTTATATCAAAAATTTAAAATATAAAGTTTATATCAAAAATTTAAAATATAAAGTTTATATCAAAAATTTAAAATATAAAGTTTATATCAAAAATTTAAAATATAAAGTTTATATCAAAAATTTAAAATATAAAGTTTATATCAAAAATTTAAAATATAAAGTTTATATCAAAAATTTAAAATATAAAGTTTATATCAAAAATTTAAAATATAAAGTTTATATCAAAAATTTAAAATATAAAGTTTATATCAAAAATTTAAAATATAAAGTTTATATCAAAAATTTAAAATATAAAGTTTATATCAAAAATTTAAAATATAAAGTTTATTATCAAAAATTTAAAATAAGTTTAACAACCTTCGAAATTACAACTCACGGAGTGTAATTTAAACTGTAGTTATTAATTGCTTTCTCTACTAAAATTTAGTAAAAAAAAAGCAAGTGGATAAACACAATTTAAATTACGCTTTATTTAAATAGCTTCACATATAGTCGAAATGTGTGAAGCTATTTTAAAAAATGGCAAATTAAACTTACTTCAACAAACGTTTTATATACGACTTAAGTGTGATTTGAAAAAACGCCTTTAAAAACTATATCCTTTATAAATAAAGAACTATAATATATTAACAAATCTAAAACAAACAAACAAGGTTTAAACATATAATCTAAAGAAGCAGCACTTTATAATTTTTTATTGAAACCCTTTTTAATAATAAGTTTAGTTATTTTCAACGGGTTTGAATATTTAATCCGATGAATTAACGAAATTTTGAAGAATCCGTAAATAGTTAATTTTACCCCGTTGGTTTTGTGATTTTTGGTTACGAATTACTTCGTTAATTTAACAGAAAAAAGCAATCCGTTGTTCTAACGAATTGTTTTTTGAGTGTAAAACTAGTGATAAAATTAACGACAATTTTTTTTTATCAAAGTTTTCAAATTGCTTCGTGCCCCGGCCCCGAGCAATTTACTTGAGCAACAGTGATTATGTGGTTATAAATAAATGAGCTTCTTCAAATGTTCAACAAAAAGTAAAGCGCAAAGGTTTTGCTGGGGAGCTAATTGAATTGATAAACATGTTACGGAATCAACAGAGACAGAATGAGGAGAGGAGGCAGCATTTTGAGGATTAGTTTTATATCACATTTTTGATTCTGTGATTGGTGGACTCACTGCTCGTAGCCATTCAAGAAGTTTTTGCTAAATTCTTTTTTTTTGTGGGAATATTAAAAACTGTTTGAACCAGAAATCAAGAGTGCCTGCTCCCATTTTTTGCAGAAATATTCATGTGACGAGACTGAAAATGAACTGACTTAAGAATTGCTTCATATGAAACAAATTTATTCGGTAAACTTTGGACAGAAACCTCTTGTCTCATTCGGCTTTTTAAACGAAATTTCTGAAATAAGGCTGGGGAACTTTTCAAAAAATTGAAGCTCTTCAAGAACTTTTTGCGAAAGAACGAACCAATGATCTTGCTGTTTTAAGTAACAATAGGTCTCAATTAGTTCAAAATATTAACTTCATGATGTGATTAAAGAGTTTATTAAAAATAAGAAAAAAAAATAACATTGTAAGACACAAAAGCTGGACTACTTATTAAAGAGTTTGTTAAAAATAAGCAAGAAAAATAACATTGTAAGACACAAAAGCTGGACTACTTAATTATACTTACATACCAGCAGAATAATCAAAAAATTTGAGCAGGCTTTTTTTTTTTTTGGGAAGAAGGGGGACCAAATTGAATGATACTCGGGGCCCCTAAATCCTGTGCACGGCCCTGGGTTGAAATCAGGTTAATTAATCAACATCAGAGGTTTGACGTGAAAAATATGTAGAACTTAAAATAAAATGGCTTCAAAATATTGACCTAATTTTAACATTGAAAAAACGGAAAATGCTTGTTGGGTATGTGATCACTTATGACTATAAGTAATAGGTTCATCAAAAAAAAATTTATCTCGATATGTTGGATATATAGTTCAACTTAGATTTGCGAAGTTCTTTATTTAGAGTCTCAAAGAAGAAATTAATAGATATCATTCTAATGCATCAGCTATCTGTACTTCATTTTCCAAATGATTATAAACAATAATCAGAAAGTAAATCGAGAACCTTTTTTGAGTATTCTAGCAGCAGTTTTATAGAAATATTGACTATAGCTTTTAGGTTATTTATCATAACCTGCGCAAGCAATCTTTCAACCTAAAAATTAAATCTACTACTACTTTGGTAAGTTTTCCTTAAATTAATTCAAAAATATATATTACATTTATTATTTACCTAATTTGTACGAAATTTTAGAATTCGAAAATAAAATAAACAAGCAAACATAAAATAGAAATAGAAATAGAAAGTCCAAACATTTGCATTACGGGTTGGTAGAGCACAAGCTTTAAAAAATGCGTTTTTTTATGAATTTTAAACTCCAAAACTCAGTTAAAATTTAAATTTAGTATAATTTGAATTAAAAAAAAAACATCGTTCTTATGGTTGTATTCTCCATAGTAATTACTCGAGGTTTTTCAAATTGTTAAGTTTACAAAGTATGTTATGTTTTGTTTACAAAAACGTTCTCTTAATATATAAAAATACTGTAACATAAGACTTTTTTCAAAAACATTTTTAAAAGTAGTATAATTTTATAATTTTTTTATATTAAAACTTTTTAAAACTGCACTTAATACGCTAATAAATATCGCGTCACGTTTGAAAAAATTGGAAAAAATTTAGTAAAAAGTTAAAACTTTTTACTGAAATGACCAAATGATACTAAATTTATTTTGAGAGAATAAGTTTTTTATAAACGAACCATGCGTTCATTTTTAGAAGTTCAACCGTTTTCAGAAAATTTATTTTCACGCGAAAAACTACTTCGTGAAATTCGACGTTTTTTACATGGAGCAAACAAGTCAACTTTAATATTATATGGAATGTCCGGTGTTGGGAAGTCACATATTGCAAGAAAGTATTGCGAAATTTATTCTAACTTCTACAAAAACTTTGTTTGGATAGACGCAGCATTTGGAAAGTTACAAACCTCAATGAGAAACCAATGTCAAATATTAGGATTCGAAGTTCATGATTCGAAAGGTGATTATTTGAATATAGAAGTGATTGTTGAAAAAAGCCACAACCATTATAAAAATAAAAAAACTTTGTACATTTTTGACAATGTCGACGATGAAAGTGTTAAAAACCGGCTTCATTTACGTTGATTACCTCCCAATGGAGAGCGTGGTCAAACAACGTAAACAAAATGCTAGTTAATGTTTTTACTTCAGAAGAAGCATTCGCTTATGTAAAAAATAATATTAAAGAAAACGCCGATGAAAATATAATAAATCTAACTAAAGAACTTGGTTATCATCCGTTCGCTATTACTCAGGCAATAAAATATATAAATATTCATAGAATTTCGATAGAAAAATACATAGATCGATATAGATCGAAACCAGAAAGATTAGACAACAACTTTCCAACCGAAGAAGAACCAAAGTCTGCAATAAAAGCAATTAACTTGGTTTTAATAAAATTAGAAAAAAGTAAACCTTTTCCATTTCAAATATTAAACTGTTTATCTCATTGCGACTATCAAAACATAAGTAAACAGTTTATAATCCAAATTTCAAAACAAATAGAAATAAACGAAGAATATGTAATAGATGAAGCCGTTGGGTTACTAATGAGTTATTCTTTACTAAACTTTGATGATAACAAATATTCAATGCACGAACTGACACAGCTGACTTGTAGATGTTTTCAAAATAGAAATTCAACTACAAATACGTATCTTAGTTTAATTGAAAACTTATTTATATTTGAATTGAATGAAGTAAAAGATCACATGGATTACGGAAACTATCTTGTTTTCCATTTTATCTGTTTGTTTCGCACTAACGGAATAAAAAATTTCAAAAACATTCCATAATATGACGACCATCTATAAAAAAATTATTAGTATCAAAAGGTTTATTTGAAGAAGCAATCCAAATATTAAAAAGTATTCAAAATTTTAATACAAAAACTTATGGCAAAAATAATAAATTTACGCTTGATACAAAACATAATATCGCAATCTGTTTGAACAAAATGGGAAAATATAACGAAGCTTTAGAAATTTATTATTCCGTTAATAAAATAGAAACTGAAATTTTAGGTATCAACCATCCAGATACAATGTCAACAAAAAATAATATCGCAAACAGTTTGAGCGTTATGGGAAAATACAACGAAGCCTTAGAAATTCATTATTCTGTTGATAAAATACAAACTGAAATTTTAGGTATCAACCATCCAGATACAATGGGAACAAAACATAATATCGCAAACTGTTTGAACGCTATGGGAAAATATAACGAAGCTTTAGAAATTTATTATTCTGTTGATAAAATACAAACTGAAATTTTAGGTATCAACCATCCAGATACAATGGGAACAAAACATAATATCGCAAACTGTTTGAACGCTATGGGAAAATATAACGAAGCTTTAGAAATATATTATTCTGTTGATAAAATACAAACTGAATATTTAGGTATCAATCATTCAGATACAATGACTACAAAACAAAATATCGCAAGCTGTTTGAACAGAATGGGAAATATTAACGAAGCTTTAGAAATTTATTATTCTGTTGATAAAATAGAAACTCAAATTTTAGGTATCAACCATCCAGATACAATGTCAACAAAAAATAATATCGCAAGCTGTTTGAACGCTATGGGAAAATATAACGAAGCTTTAAAAATTTATTATTCCGTTGATAAAATACAAACTGAAATTTTAGGTATTAACCATCCAGATACAATGTCAACAAAAAATAATATCGCAAACTGTTTGAGCGCTATGGAAAAATATAACGAAGCTTTAGAAATTTATTATTCTGTTGATAAAATAATAACTGAAACTTTAGGTATCAACCATCCAGATACAATGGGAACAAAACATAATATCGCAAACAGTTTGAGCGCTATAGGAAAATATAACGAAGCTTTAGAAATTTATTATTCTGTTGATAAAATACGAACTGAAATTTTACGTATCAACCATCCAGATACAATGGGAACAAAACATAATATCGCAAACAGTTTGAGCATTATGGGAAAATATAACGAAGCTTTTAGAAATTTATTATTCTGTTGATAAAATACGAACTGAAATTTTAGGTATCAACCATCTAGATACAATGAGAACAAAAAATAATATCGCAAACTGTCTTAGCGCTATAGGAAAATATAACGAAGCTTTAGAAATTTATTATTCTGTTGATAAAATTAATATCTTTCGGATGGTTTAATTAAATGTTTGTGGTCAGCTGAACAATATTCCAAAGTCAAATTTGTAATAATTAATGTCTAAGCAAGAGATTTGATAGGAGTCTATCTCACCTTTGGGGCCTGTTGTGAACCACTTTCCCACAATAATAACAATATTAAAAGGAAACCATTAACATTAGATTATTTAAAAATATATCATTTCTAGGTTTCTTTCAATTTTCAAATGATATTAACATGAAATATTCGGTATATAAACCACCGGATAAAGTTATTATCCGGCCGAATAACGAATACCGAACAATAAAACTATCCAGCCCGGATATCCGGCCGGATAGTTTATCCAGGACACCCCTAAATATTAAATAAACAACCTAATAATTCTATGATCACATTAAGGAACCACACAATACGGATCAGGGTCAAATATATAAATATAATTTATATATTTGACCCTTATAAAAAAAAAGGGTCAAGCTCAAAAAAACTTAAATATGTTATCAATTAAGAAAATAACTTTCCTAAATTTATTTTTAAATAAAAGAAAGTTCCAACAACAAAGAAAAGCTCCGTAATATGACATAAGAGATCTTCCAAAATTTATATGCAAGTAATGTTTATGAACAAGATTGTAATTTCTTAGGTCATACTTGTTTTTTGGTTTCCTTGCATATAAATTCGGAAAGGATATAGGCATAAAGTTTATTTTACATTGCACATAAAGTAAAAAACATTAAAAATATTTAGTTGATATATATTAAAAAAATTCACTTCCAATAAAAGAGGTCTGGCATGAGTTTAACGGTCTTTAAAGTTTATTAATCTTGCTAGATGCTTCTGTTGCCGAAAAAGAGGATCTAATTTTTTTTTTTAGTACTACCTCATTCAATATTTGCATAGTTTACGTTGTATTGAATGAACGAGTAAAGAAGGTTGAATTAATGCATGTCTATATAGAAAATTTCTTACTCTATACAATACTTCAATATTTTTTAAAACTTTGTGGCATAAAGTATCGATATGATTTTTCCTTTTAAGATTTTCACCAATGAAAACACCAAGAAAATGTATAACTTTTGATTGCTTTATTATTACTACATTAGACTGCCTAATTTTTGAATCACTAATACATTTGGCTTGGATGCTTCTAACGAAATAAATATTAGTAAACGCTGTAAGTAGGAAGGGTTTTTTTTCACATTTTGTTTGTGTCATCACCATTTATTTTGTAAAGCAGCGTGTAATGCATTCAGATGCTTTTATTTCAACTTCTTATGGTTTTGATTTATATTTTTTCAAAATTCATTTATATCAAAAGAACTATAAGGGTATTAAGTCTGGAAACAAAAGAATCTTTTTTTCTAGACATGATATGAAGAGCGTATTTTCAAATGCGGTATATCCATTTTTGAGATAATTGACTTTTGTCGCTACACAATGTAGGCTCATATATTTGGAAAAACTATTGTTGCTTAATTTATATATGCATAAGGTATACAAGGTAATGTTAAAAGTTAAAATATAGGTAAATAAAAACATAAATAGTTTTTGTTTATAAATTAGCAGTTTTTTTCAAAATACTTTATATCCAATTACAGCTTATTAGCAAAGTTTGGAAAAACCATTTTATAAAGATATTTTGGAAAGTTTATAAACTTTATAAGACCTAAATATATTTTATTAAATAATTTTATTCAACATATTGTATAACTCTGTATATTTTATGTTTTGGTAACTATATTTTAATGATAATGTAAATAAAAACAATTTTATGTTAAAGCAATGTAAACTACTATGTTTCAAAGTTCACAATTGTGAATATAAATTTATTGCGGAGAGTTAAATGTGAAACAATTAGCAATTATTTTTTTATTTTGCATTCAATGTTAAAGTTTAAAACTAACATTTTAAATTAATCGGCTTTACTAGACAGTGGATTATCTACTCTAAAATCTTGCAGAAGTGTCTCATAAAGTTTGCGTATTGTGTTATCTACACCGACAGTATTTAGCAGACAAAAAACATATTTTTTAAAACATTTTTCACATAGTTAAACACTCGGACACTTAGTTAAAAAGTATCCTATTTATTCACATTATTAAGTAGGCAATGCGAGGTTAGCTCAGTGTGATGGCAACATAGTACTAATTCCTGATCGTTCAAATTGATCATTTTTTTGGTGTAACATTTGTCAAACGTTTTTATTGATTTCATAAATTTTTTTCTGCATCAAAGTCTAAAGCTGACCAATCCTGGCCATTAACAAAAACATTCTCATGTTGTCTTAAAATGTCTCTGTAACAGTGGTATCACTATAGGGGTGAGCAGGTGCAAGCCACACTGAGTAACACTATCACAACCTCACACAGAGGGGTAGCACCATAATGAATGAAATATAATCATGACAGAACTGCTGATGTTCGTGTTAATTTATCGTGTTAACTGCTCATGTTCGTGTTAAAACAATTGCCTAACGTGCATTGGATCTCTCGATTTGCAAAAAATCATAAGTCTTCAAGTACGTGCTAAAAAAATACAAAATAATTCCTTTATTAGTTCTAAATCTACTGCGTTTAGCTCATTGCAGCCTGATGGTATCTTCATCAATATTATGGTTTTTAAAATATTATGAGACAATTATTGAGGATGAGAAAATAAAACCTGGTGATTACAAATATAAACACTGATAGTTGACTTTATTCATTTGCAAATGCAAAAAAAACTTACAAAGACCTCAATAACCCAAAGATTTGGAGTATCGCTCTAAATCACTGCTATGCTTAACGTAAGCTATTTCACTGAGTTAAATACATTTTTGTTGATTGGTAATAACAAATTTGCTAGGGAGAGGTATCAAACCATGGAAGGAGCAGAAAGTTGAGAGTTCGAAAATTGATAATAATCATTTAACAGGTCTTTCCTTTAACGACCAACATGATAAAATAATTTCAACAGAAAAGAAGGTTAATAAATACTATTAAAGAACATTTATAGAGGAGTTATGATACACCAGTTTCTGAAAAAAGTGTAGCCTTTGATGAAAGTATTTGCCCGGAGGTTGAAACCACGTTCTTGTTTTTCGGTGTAATAAAACAGTTGTAAATACTGGAGTTCGCAGTTGTCTTTAACCGAAGAATAGCAAAAAACATTACAATGGGTAGCATGCCAAGTACATTTCAACGATTTTTCAGTTTGATTGAACCGAAGATTAGCAAAAAGCATTACAATGGGTAGCATGTCAAGTACATTTCAACGATTGTTCAGCATGTCAAGTACATTTCAACAATTCAAGACCTACAATGGTTTTACTTCGTGAAGTACTTTCTACACTGGTTCTGAGCCAGAACTCAAACCACTGCGCCACTGATTTTTATAGCGATAGATCATGTTCATTTACATAATGTTCAAATATTTTTGCTTTGACTAACAATCTTTTTTGATAGTATATTTTTAACTTTTTTTATGCAAGGAAGCACTGTTTGTGTTCACTTTGTCTTTGACCAGCTAATCCTTTGGAACAAGTGAAGTTTTTTTTCATTGTGAGTGATTTTATCATATTTTTAATTTTTAATTTTTTAATTTCAAGTTAAAATAATGAGTAAAAACAAATTGTTTATTAGTAAAGTAGGTGTAAAGTTTCCAAAACTTGCATTAGCTAAAAAATTTTTAAAAAAAACCCTGCTTTCCCAGAAATTTTATCAATGTATAATTAAAATTTTCTATCAAGGGATGTGTTAAAGTTAGTTGACTGTACATACATTCTGAAAACTTAATTACTGGAAATTTAAAAAGTTTTTGAACAACGAATTTTCAATGAAAAATTTAACTTATTGATCACTTTGATTTTTTTAAAAAATGTTGTAGTTAGGGATCAATATGTATATAGATGATATATAACTGATTGATATACTGATCATATATAGCATGATATATACCTGATTTCTCACTTATTATTATTTAAGAAATTTATACAATTTCAATTTTCAAAGTATAAAAACTTTTAGTTTTTCAAAACTTATTTTCTTACCTTAAAATTGCATCCAATATTCAAATATTGACATGGAATAATGGTATTAGCGCAACTATCAGTAATATGGGAAGACATCTATGAAAAGTTTTAGAGATAAAGTTTTTACCCAAGTATGTTTAATGTTCCAGTAAACACATGATGTTTAAAAAGACGTATTAAAGATGTCTAGACGTCAAATAAACGTTGTTTAGACGTTTTTGACGTGTCAAGTGTTTACTTGGGTAAAAAAGTATACATTTTATATTATACAGCTATTTAGATTTTAAATCAAACCTCTTTACGCAAAACTTCTATACCACATTGATTTACACAACAAAGAGGTACACATTCGCATTTTTCTTCATGAATCTAGATGTAAATTTACGAGAAAATTTAATTTTTACTTTAGCTTTATTAAATTTAACTTTTCTTTCAGCACATTCATCAATAAACATTATCATCATCATTACCATCATCATAAGGGCCGTCTCGAGGAGGGTGTCGGAGGATGTCTAACCCCCTCCCCTCCCCCAACAAAAGTTACATTCAAAAATAAGTTGGCAAATTTGAATACAGGAGTCGGCAAATAATAGCTAACGAGGATCTTTTTTTTTGTTAGAATCTTCGTTAGCAATATGTTTTTTCTAACTCTTAAATGGCAAAAGACAGACCTGTCACACCCTACCCCCCTCCTCCCAACCCACTCCTTATAAAGAACTTTTTGGAAACCCAGCTAGCACACTTAGATTGGACCAACGTATGAAAATACATTGCGAACATTGGCTGTTTTCTCCAATGCATATACAACGTTGATCCAATGTTATTTTTACTATATTCATCTTAACAAAAACCTTAATAACAACGTGATTAAAATAGTTAGGAAAGTTACATTGGTCCAACATATGTAAAAATATCGCAAAAGTTCGTTGTTTTTTCCGATCTAAACCCAACGTTGATCCAATGTGTAGGGAGAAACGTTGATCAAATGTCTATAACCCCATATTGATCCAATGTTTATAGATTAACGTTAATCCAATATTTAAAACACAACTATATGGATTGTATTAACGTGGTTCCATATACATTAGAATAACTTTGGGTTATATATAGTGGATCAACGTCGAGAAAACCAAAACCAAAGCTAAAATTTTTTAAGGCAAAAGACTTTTCCGAAACACTGGGGCAACAAAACGTCTCATTACTACAAAACAACAATTGAAATATTAGGCAAAAACGGGTTCCTGTTTAACATCCTCCTAAAATCAACAAAAAATTTTTACTTAGAAGTGACAAAATACAAAAAGACAGTCGTGCCAGCAGAACTTTTCTGGAACAGTTCAACAAAAACAACAATGCCGTGGACCCAAATTTGGAAAAAAAAACTTAACTTCCCACGCATGCGGACCGACACAAAATATCCTCTTTCGCTTTCTACACAACAGTCTACCTTCTGCAGCCTTGCTAGCCAAAAGCACAAGGCAACAGATCGTTAAAAATAACAAATGCAAAACTTGTGGTAAAATTGAGGAAAACCTTCATATCTTTGCCTACTGTCCTGTCACTTTATGATTTATAATTTACTATTTGCATGTTTTCTGTAGATTTCGCAACGTGATGTTTGTGTAAAAGTCCTGTATTTTTTTTATTTTACTTAAAAAATCTTTCTTTACTAAATATACTTATTTAATCTTAATCAACTCTTTCTAAAACCTTTTTCCATATTCCCGATTTCTTTCCGCACAACGGCTCAAAAATACAAAAACAAAAAACAAAAAAATGTATAAAATTAAAAATACAAAAAAATTAAAAAATAAAAAACACACAAAATATATATATATATATATATATATATATATATATATATATATACATATATATATATATATATATATATATATATATATATATATATATGAATATATATATATATATATAATATATATATGAATATATATATATATATATATATATATATATATATATATATATATATATATATATATATATATATATATATATATATATATATACATATATATATATATATATATATATATATATATATATATATATATATATATATATATATATATATATATATATATATATATATATATATATATATATATATATATATATATATATACAGTATAGGAAAAAAACGAGTGCAACCAAATAATGCTAATTTAGTTTCTTTATATAAAAGTGCTGCATTTTTTCAATTTAGAGAAATAACTATGTAACTGTGTAGAGACAAAGTTCTTCAAGTTTTATTCATCGCAAAGTTCATTATTTCTACACGAAAATTAATAAACTAATCAAAAGTATTAAAAAAAGTTGATTTCCTTCTCGACAAAACAAGTGCAACTCGACAAAATGTTGACCAAGCTGTAATTCGCTATCAATATTTTGTGGCAAATCCTTTGTTGTCGATCACATCCTTGCATCTTCGAGGCATAGATTCGATCAGGTGATCAATGAAACTTTGTGGAATCGCTGCCCAGGCCTTTTGGATTTGTTCAAACAGTTGATCCTTATTACGAACACCTTCACGATTAATTCTGCGGTTGACGATCTCCCACAGGTTCTCGATATGATTGAGATCCGGAGATTGAGGCGGCCAATCCATCACTGATAGGTGGTTGTCTTGAAACCACTGCTTGACTACTTTTGCAGTGTGTTTCGGATCGTTGTCTTGCTGAAAAACCCATTTTAGTGGCATATTCCATTCAGCATGAGGTAACATAACATCTTTCAGGATATTTTTACACATAAAGCAGTCCATTATTCCATTGTTTCGATGTATTGGACCTAGACTGTTAGCAGAAAAACATCCCCAGCCCATAACACTGCCTCCACCATGCCTCACGGTCTTATGGCAGTAGCGTAAATCGAGGCGTTTTCCGGCCGGTCGACGTACATGGCAAATGCCATCGCTCCCAATGATGTTGAACTTCAATTCATCACTGAACAGGACAGTTTGCCATTTCTGCACATTCCAGTCAATATGAGATGTAGCACACAGGAGTCTTTTCCTCTGGTTTTTTAGTGAAATCAGCGGTTTCCTTGCAGGGCGTCGAGAAAACAATCCGGCTTCAACAGCACGTCGTCTGATTGTTCGGTCCGATACAGGCAGCTCTAATTGCTTTTGTATCTCAACTGATGATATCCAGGGATCCTTCTTGAGGGATCTGACGATCATAGAATCCTCTCTAGAAGTGGTGGAACGCGGTCTTCCACCTTTGTTATCTGCTGCCAACTTCCCCGTAGAACGATATTTGGAACATAGTCTTGATACGGTCCAGTTTTTCACGCGATAATTATCACAAATACTTTTTTGTGACATTCCACTTACGTAATCGCTAATAATTTTCTTTCTTAGTTCCAACCCAAGACTGTCGGGAGCTATTTTTGCACTTGAAGTCATAAAAATAATAAAAATAAATTATCACGCTTGTCAAGTCTTACCGTGTTACATTTACCTTGTGATGATATAGTAATGCTCTGTGGAACCCAACGTCTTGGTTGGATGTGGAATGTATTGATGTAATGAAGCACTTGTTGTATTTCACTTCTTGTATTGATGTTCTTCGATAAAACACTTTGATAAAACTCACTTCGATAAACTGTCTTGATAATACTGACTGATTGACTTCCATATACTGACTGAATTACATGTCGATTTACATGTCTCTTATATAGTAAAATGAACCTATGTGAACCTGTTCTGGAAGTTTCTAGATGCTTCTTTTCGATGCTTCTGGAAGCTTCTGGATGCGTCTGGATGCTTCTGAATGTTTCTGGATATTTCTGGATGCTACTGGATGCTTCCAGATGCTTCTTCTGGAAACTTCTGGAAGCTTCTGCTTGCTTCTGGAAACTTCTGGAAACTTCTGGATACTTTCTTTAATTATTAAAAAACTTCCGTAACGTTGACACGGACCAGACTTAAGAAAATGAAACAAACCAAAAAAGTTGCACTTGCTTTGTCCGCTGCAAAATGGCACTTGTCAACGAAATTCTGCCTGTGTGCTGTCCCCTGTCAGCTGATTGCTCATGTCATGGCATGCTATGACTCCAGACTCCTGAACTGTTTGCTTTGGTAGTATAGTTCGTTTCGTTTTTAAGACATGTAAAATTAGGAACACTTTTTAGATTTGTTCGATGTTGGTTGCAAATGTTTTGTCCAATACTGTTTATATATATATATATATATATATATATATATATATATATATATATATATATATATATATATATATATATATATATATATATATATATATATATATATATATATATATATATATATATATATATATATATATATTGTAAACTATTTTTGAATAGCTCGCTGTTAGATTTATGTTAAGAAGGTTTTTTTTATATTATAAACGCTTGTTATAAAAATATTTAGAAATGGAAACATATATACAAAGAGGAACAAATGTAAAACTTATTGTGAACAGCATATTGTTATCTATTGAGCAGAAATAGTATTAAGAAAATTTGTAAAAAAAAAATAGAATGACATATGCGCATAAATGTATCATATGGAATGTGCATATATACACTAAAATATAAAACAAATAAATTTAATTTAGAAATTATAATAATATTTAGAAATAATGATAATTATTTGAAATATAATAATTCCGAAATATATTTAATTCCGAAAAAAGTTAACCATAAGGTTGTGTAAACGTAAAACATAACAATGAATCAACTTAAAATACAGCGTTTCGCTTACGTAAAATACAACGTTAAGCCAATGTAAAATACAACGTTGAATTAACGTAAAGTATTAAGCAAGGCCAACTTAAAATGCAACGTTGGGCTAATGCTATTTTTTGGTTGTTGGCGCAACATTGTTCTACCGTTTTATCAACGTATGTGTGCTAGCTGGGAAGGCCTTCATTACCACCATATTCTTTAAGCTTTATTAATAATAACATATATTTCCTTATTATGAGTGTTCAGAAACAAAATATTTGAGAAAACTGAATAAATATAAAGCATATTTTATATTTAATATCAATTTAAAATTATTTTTTTAAAGTTTGAATTAATGTTTATTGTATATTTTTTATTATTATTTGTTGTTAATATTGGTTGTGGTTTTTCATTATTAAGTATATTTATAATTACTTATATAGTGCCCTTTGTGGTATTTTTATAGATTTATAAAAAGCTTTTGATACCGTTGATCATAAAATTTTGATTTCTAAATTGGAAAACTATTGATTTCGTGGTGTTGTAAGTGACTGATTTTATCTTACAGATCGGAATCAATTAGCAAGTATTAATGGTTATAATTCTACAAATAAATCTGTCGTGTGCGGTGTTCCTCAAGGTCCTCTTTAGTTCTTAGTTTATATTATTCTTAAAATTAATTATATTATTCTTGGTCCTCTTTTGTTCTTAATTTATATTATTGAAACAAATAACTTTATTCCCTTCTCGTCAATTCATCTATTTGTTGATGACACAAACTTATTGCATATCAACAAGTCGTATAATTCTCTGTAAAAACATAAATTCGGATCTAAAAGGTATTGTTCAAAAAAAAAACTGAACTAATCTTTTTTTCATCTTCTAGAAAAAAACACAACCTAAACAGTATTTCTAAAATCAAAATAAAAATTAAGAATAAACGGTTATATCCAACTAAAGTTATCAAATATCTCGTTGTTTTGATTGACTGCAATCTTTCATATTGGAGTTTTCATATTGATGAGCTTCGCAAGAAACTAACTCGAGCTACTGGCTTAGTTTCAAAAATTCGTTGTTATGACAATAAATTCACACTAAAGAGTATTTACTGTGCGTTATTTTTATCACATTTTAGTTACTGTTGTCAAATTTAGGGTCAAAATGGCACCTTTCACATCAAAAAGTTGATGTCCTCTCAAAGTCAATCCATAAAAGTCATAATCTTTCAACCTTTTTAATCAAAGTCAGAAACATCAGAATCTTTCAAAAAACTAAAAATTCTAACCTTTCCAGCGCTTGCAAAATTTGCTAATCTTCTTTTTGTTTTTGACTCAATAAAAATTTACCCATTTCTATAACAGACTTTAATAGGTACTTGTGAATGGAACAAGAGTCTTGTATGCATAGTGAATGAGTTCAAAAAGCTAAAACTTTAAACACTTTTATTTTCTTTTCTAAATCTTAAAACGATTAACGTAAAAAAGTTCTGAGAACAACTTTGTTCTAACTTATTGACATGATTTTCACTTAATGTTTAAAATATACTCTAATTTTTTTTAATTATGAGTACTACAACTTATCATTAACTTCTTGTTTGTTTATTTTTATTATTGTCATTAAAATATCATTTTTAAATGTTAACTTAATTAAAGTATATGTTCTATGTGTGTATGCTTAATATCAATCATATTATATTTAAAAACTGGTGTCACTCCTTTGTTCAGAATTCTGTTTGAGTGACACCATCCTTACTTTTAGTTATTATTTTTACATTTATTTGTTATTATTAAATACTTATAATTAATTTACTCATTATTATATTATTTTATATTATTATAATTTATATATATATATATATATATATATATATATATATATATATATATATATATATATATATATATATATATATATATATATATTATTCATCAATTATTTTTACTTACTACAATGAATAGAAGATTTATTTTTATCTATTTATTTTATGTTTTGTTATTATTATTATTGTTATTATTGTTATTATTATCATTATAATTATTATATTTGTTATTATTAGAATATTAATGTATGATTTAATAATGAGAATAAGCATCTTGTTGTTTTCAATAAAAATTGAAAATTTTTTTCTTTTATAAAAATAACAAAGCCATTTACTATTGTCATTTAATATTCAAAAAAACTTTTTTCCTACTTGTACCGTCTGACGTTTTTTAAGCATATTAACTGACTCTTAAAATCTATAATGCCTGAAAACTTTAGTATTACTTGTTACAAATATGAACTTCAGTTACTTATTTGGTCATTTGGTATATAAAAATATTGATATTGTAAAATGCTATATGTAAAGAACAAGAAAGAAAGTCTAGTTTATTTTGTATCAATAGTTCTGTCCTCAAAATGTACTTAAAACCTTTAAGTTTTATGAAACTTAAATATTTAAATTTTAAAGCTACATCGTCCTCATAAAGTTTTAAAATTGAAGTAAATGATTTTGTGGCAATATTTGCAAAATGTTGTCTCTTGTTAGGATATTAGATTTTATTTAGGCCAGTTTTACCAGTCTTCATTTCCTCTCTTTTACTGAAATTCAAAAATTAAATAGGTTTATTTAGTCGAAATTAATTGTTTATATTATAAAGAATAAATTTCGAAAGAAAGAAAAGCAAAGTACTTTTTCTCTAAATCATATATTGAACCAAATGGCCACACTCTTCCTCTCACTTCAATGATACAAGTCAGCTCAAACTGAGGGGCAACTTTTTGCAAAGCATCTTTATTTGACATTAGTATAAACATATAATTATTTGGAGTTTGCTCCGTGTCTGAAGGTTATCTCAACGATAATAAAATGCTGGATCTGCTCCTGATCTATAGATATTTGGCCAATCGTTGTAATGCTGATTTGTTAACCGTTATAAAAAATATTTTCTTCATACATTAAATGAAATCTAATTCTTGTTAACCACTTTCTTTTGAAGATTTTGATCTTTACTTCTATGTACACTTTGATTTCTACTTCTATGTATTTGTCCTGGTACATGTACTATGTACATTTTGATCTCTACTTCTATGTATTTGTTCTGGTATTGAAATCTGTTTTCATAACTTTTAATTAATTATCCGTTAACTTCCATCGTAATTAACGTTGTAAGTAACGTAAAATTTCAACAACCCATGAGCATACGTTGTCCACAAGACATCTAGAGGACGGTACAATTCTGTCCTTCGGTCCATGGTTAGAATTGTACGCCCTACGGACGTCTTACGGACGTCAGTTTTACACAGTTTAAGCTGCATGAAAATAGACCTCCATATGATTATATATATATATATATATATATATATATATATATATATATATATGAATATATATATATATATATATATACATATATATATATATATATATATATATATATATATATGTATATATATATATATACATTTCTATATATACAGGGGTCAAAAAAGGCGTTGGACATTGTTACCCTTTAGACCATTCTTGAGACCTGATAAAAAAGGACAACAAATCATTGTCCGTTTTTTTAGTGAAAATAAACAGTGGTTGGTTGCCCCACTCAACAGGTCTCAAAAACAATCAGAGGAACTCCGATATCTGACACTTATTTTAGCACTTGTTTTCCTAACCCTTAGCAACTGGGGGAGTCAGCAGGGGCATTTTCACTCCCCCCTCCCCCGTAGTTTTTCAAACAAATAATTTTTATAAAAATTGACTGAAAAAATGGATAAAAATAATTAAAAAAAATTCTTAAAACTAATTCGGGGCTTAATCCATCACTGCCTCCCCTCCCCCAATATAATATATATATATATATATATATATATATATATATATATATATATATATATATATATATATATATATATATATATATATATATATATATATATATATATATATTGTTAGATCGACTTAAAGTGGCCTTTTCACAGGTAAAAACTTAGCTTAAAGTGCACTTTTACTTAAAGTGGACTTTAAGTTTTAATCGACTAAAGTCGATTAGTGTTTGTTACTTTGACCATGTACATTTTGTCCCCGTACGAAACTACACTTAAAGTGGATCTACATTTTGAGACTAGATTTTGTGTATAAATCTTTACAATATTTAATCAAGTTTTTTGTTCCATAGGACATCATACACCTGATACTAATAAAACTTCAATGAAATGTTAAATCTTTCTTTCTAATGATATAACATAAAAAATCTAATTATTGATGTCGCTAATGCATACACTATTATTGAAAAAAAAAATTATTACAAGTTTTAAAACAAAAGCAACTATTTACCAAGGTTGTTCAAGTTGTTTTTCTGTAAGAAAGTAATAAAATAAATTGTAAACTTAATTTTCAAGCAAACCTTACACGTTTTTTTTACACTTATTTTAAAATCCATCTAAAGCAAATTTTTTCACGTTTTTTATAAATCCACTTTAGGCGAAATGTCAAACATATTTTAAATAAATCAATTTTAAGCAAACTTTCAAACATGTTATATATAAATCCACTTTAAGCGAAGTTTCAAGTTTCTTATGTAAATAAGTTCACTTCAAGCGAAGTTTTAAATGTTTTAAAAAAGTTCACTTTAAGTGACGTTTTAAACAATTTAAGTTAGTCCATGTCAAATAACGTTTCAAAGTTTCAGGCGTAAATAAATCCACTTTGAGCGAAGTTTTAAATGTTTTAAATAAGTTTACTTTAAGTGAAGTTTCGATCAATTTAAGTAAGTTCATTTTAAGAGACGTTTTAAACGTAAATAAGTCCACAATAAATAAAGTCTCAAACGTTTCAAGACCACTTTAAACAAAGCTTAAGTATGTGTCAGAAAGCCAATTTAATTGAAGTTTTGAAAATAAATTATATTTATTAACTTAACTAAACAATACATGTTAATAATATTTATTTGGTATTTTTTTTTTTTTTTTTTTTAATATATATTTGCCGTATATTAAAATTTACAATGAAATAAATCGTGTTAATAAATAAGAGAGCTGGAGCAAGCAGAAGACATAAACTGTCTTATCATCGAGCCCCATTTACATTGAAAAAAAATCGTCAGCTTATATATAAAAAAAGAAAAGTAGCAAAGTACATAATAAGCATTTTACACGTTAGTTACAATATAAATATAAGTGTTGAAATATAATGCAATATATCAAAAATTAACAAAAGTTAAATATAAATAAAACAGCAACAAAAGAGAAGTAGTGTCAATAACTATTTTTTAGATAATTTATATTATTTATTTTAAAAGAGATATTTTAAATCAAGGTCATTTTGCAATAAGAGACTCTTAGATTCTTTCCTGAATTGTTCCAAAGAGATGTTTTGAATATTATTTTTTTTTGTAATAAATTTTAAAAAATGTTTCCACAGAAACGGTCCACGATATTGAATTTGGTAAGAACCTAGTTTTAAATTAGTTTTTGGTACAATGAAGTTGTTAATTGAAAATTTAGTAGGATACTTGTGCGAGATTTCACTAAAGTAAGACTGAAACACAGTAGGAGAAAGCCCACGTTTTATTTTAAACATGAATTGTAGAACCTGGTGTATATTAAGTTTATAGATACTTAGGGCACCAAGCTTCCTTAAAAGAGGTTCGCAATGAAAAGTTCTGTGTGCACCAAATACAAGCCTGCATGCGTGTTTTTGCTTACTATAAAGTTTTTTTAATTTACTATAATTAGTACTACCCCATACAATATTACAGTACGAGATAAAACTATGAATAAATGAAAAGTATATTTTTTTTAAGGAAGCAGTGTTAAGATATGGTTTAGTTTTATACAATATGGAAATATTTATTGAGATTTTATTTTCTATGTATTTTATATGTGGTTTCCATGACAAATTTTCATCTAGTATTACTCCTAAAAAATTAACGATTGGTTCCCTTTTAATAGATGTTTTATTGATTATAAGATTAGGTAATTTTAGAGGAACATCATCAGCTTTACTAGGTTTGGAGAATAAGATAAATTTAGTTTTTTCTACATTTAACGAAAGCCTATTACTTGTAAACCACTCGTTTATTTTTAATAGTTCTTCATTAAATATATTAAAGAGAACTTTTATGTTTTTGTCGGAATAAAAAAGATTGCAGTCGTCAGCAAACAATATAACATTTAAAATATTTGATGCTAAGTACAAATCATTTATATACAATAAAAATAATAATGGTCCTAAGATTGAACCTTGGGGCACACCACAAGTTATGTGTTTTTCTTTTTCAGTTTTTTTATAAATAATACATTGTGACCTGTTTGCTAGATAATCTTCAAACCAAAGTAAGTTTTTATTTCTTACTCCATCGAGTTCCAGTTTTTTTATAAGTATCTTATGGTTAACAGTGTCAAAGGCTTTTGACAGATCAATAAAAACTCCTAAGGTAAAATAGTCATTATTGAATGCATTTGTTACATGATTAATCAGTTCAATTACCGCATGGTTAGTTGAATTATCTTTTTTAAACCCAAATTGTTTACTGTACAGCAAACTGTTTGACATCAAATAGTTATAAAGTCTGTTATACATAATTCTTTCCAATAATTTTGAGAAGCAAGGTAAGACGGAAATTGGTCTGTAGTTGGAAATATTAGTTTCGTCACCAGATTTAAAAATTGGTATAATATGCCTAATAAATATCATTAACATGTATTGTTTAGTTAAGTTTATAAATATAATTTAAAAAATAAAAAAAATAAAATTGTAAATAATGTTACAAGAACAATCTATAGATTATTTACAATTCTATTTTTCTAACTTAATTTCTATATTTTTAAATATTTGAGTTTAAACTAAAAGAACAGGCGGTGTACAGACATCATTGACTTTGAGAAACGCGCTCTTAACTTGGTTAAATTGAAAAAAATTAACTTCAAAAAATAAAGTTCGTTAAAATCTCCTGTCATTTTTTAAAAATGAAAATACCTCTAAGTATTCATGGCATCTGTACTATGGATCTGTTATAACCGTACGTTACTAATTAAATCTGTAATTTTATCAAACTTTTAAACAGTTTTACTTTGTAAAACTACTGTACTGCTTAGTTTCTTTAGGATTAAAGCGGTATTTTACCAAGAACAATATAAGATAAAAAATCTTAAGTTAGGGAATGTTATTTAACAGGTTCTCGTGATCATATGGATTTCAATTTAGATGACAGTCTATACTATAATATATATATAGCAAGCTTTGAAAGCCACTAAAGCGTTTTTCCAATCTTAAAAATGATGCCAATACAATTTTTTTATCTTTCATTTTAAATTTTTATAAGTAATTCAATTTTTAAAAGTTAAATTTTTTAACTTTTAATTTGAACGTTGTTTTGTCAGATACTGGGATCGACACTAAGTCATGAAACATAAAAAATAGTAAAAAATCTTAATGAATGTTCTCCATAAAAAAAAACTGTCCTTAAACTCTTTCATATAAGATGTCAATACAATATTTCACCGATAAAATATTGTTTTGAATCAAAGCGAAATAGAAGCTCTATAAACCGGAGTGCTTCTAAATTAATACGAGAGAGGGCTTATTCTTAAAAAGTTGCAAAATGTCTAATAAAAGACAAGTTTTCAAAATCCAGTTCTACAAACAAGGTTAGGTAATATACCGATTAGCCAGCTATATTCTTAAAATTCCGTATTTAAGTTAAATAATTCCTTGCGCGTATGTGGAAAATATAACATTTTCCATAAACCGTTAAAACCTGTAAATAAAAATTTATGAAAATATATAGTTAAAAATAAAAAAAGAATAGTTTTGGAAAAAAAAGCTCTTATAGGTAAAAAAAAAAAGGCTGAGTTCATTCGCACGCACGTTCGAATAGAATAAGTATAGTTTTACTATAGTTTTATAAAAAGTATTTTCTAACAATTCTTAACACCGCGGATGTGCATTTAAATAGGATGTTCACACCTCCTTCCTTTCCAATGTTGTTTACCTCTTGTCTACCTCACAAATCTTTTGGTTCTGAGCCAGAACTCTAACCACGGCTGCTTGGTAGTCTATATCTTATTATAGTCTATTCGCACGTTAAAAAGTGTATAAAGTTATGATTTTTTATAATGAAATTACCAAAAAAAAAGTTATTTATAACTTAAAATGTGTATTTTGAAGAAAATTTAATATAAAGTAATAATAAAAAATTACCTTTACTTAAATTTAATTAAATTTTCATTTAAGAAAAAAATAAGTATTGTGTCAATACATAAAATAAACGTTTAGCAGTACTTTTAATTAAAGGATTGCCTGACTATGCCAAAACCTACGTCAATATATTTACACTTCACCTGCAGCTACCCATCACACCCCCTTTTTTTCGTAAAATCCCCTCTGCTCACATAACAACTTTGAATGAATTCTTTGCTTTTTTTTAAGTAAAATTAAAGTAAACAACGTTCGAATTCACGGCTAACGTTAATTGATTGAAAAATTGAATGTAAAATAAGTTGTTAGTATCAGTACTTTCAGATTTTAAATTTAATTTTCCGAATTTAAATTTAATTTTTGTTTGCTTATTTAATCTTTTTTAATAATTTAATTCAGATTTTCTAACATCAACAGCAGAGCGCGTATTTTCAACTAGTGGAAACATAGTGTCCCACCAGTTAAGTGAAATATAATGTCCCACTAGCTGAGTGAAACATAGTGTCCCAGCAGCTGAGTGAAGCATAGTGTCCCACCAGCTAAGTAAAATATAGTGTCCCACCAGCTGAGAACATGCATTGTTCTTTTTTTGTAATTCTTCTACTAACATATTGTTTTATCAGTATTGTCTAAAAATTTCTTCAATCTTTCGTCAAATAACTTCACTAACTGATCTTCAATTACTTACTTTATAAGTTAATTTTTAAAAAAAGCAAATAAAATAACATTTTATTTTAAAAAAAAGCAAATAAAATAACAATTTATTTAAATGAAATTTTTTTTATAAAATACGGTATAATTATAAGTAGGAGAGAGTTTTCCGTTTTTTACAACTTTTGAAAATATAAGAATATTAAAAATTTGGTGAAAACTTTAATATTTTCTTTATTCTTATATTTTCTAAATATAGAACAAATTTATTGTTAAATAGATTAAACGAGAATGATCAAATAATTACTTTTATTTTATGAAGGAAAAAACACTGCATGGCAAAGTTGAAGAGTATTTAATAAGTTTCGTTAAATATACTATTGCATTATTTTAATAAGTGTTTTTTTTTTCAAATATGATTTACTTCCTTTTTTTTAATTTTATTTCTGTAACTACAACTAAAATTTTTTTGCCAATTTTATATCTCAGAGATAGAAATAATATAAGTTAACCATTTTACAGATATTATCGCACAAGTTTATAATGGTATTAAAAAGCTTTAGGGTAGATTAGGGTATAGCCGCTAATTACTGCATATAGATTTACGCTAATTGTACTGATTCCTGTATTCACCACATAAAGTTGATTCAAAAAATACATAGCAACTTTAACTTCACTGCTTGTATCTAAGAAATCTTTAAGTATGCTCATATTACCAAGGTGCTCATCTAATCATCATCTAAGTAAAACGTTTTTAAACTTTTTGCGTTATTAAAATAATATCATCACGAATGAATAAATCTGCGGCGCGAAATTTTGGTGCTAAAATAATGAAATTAATTTTTTCATAAAGAAAAATATCTTAGCTATAAATCCAATCTTAAATTTGTTTAAAAAACAATGCTTAGAACTATTTAGTTTTAACTTTATTTAAAGATGCCATTTTTGTGAAATATGAGCATGCTCAAATTACCCAGTGATTTTTATTGAAATTACCTTGTTTAAAGTCCTAACAAGCAGTGGTTTTAACTGTTTTTTTGAATAAAAACAAAATATAGTAAAAGTTTTTAATATCTTAACAATACTAAACATTTTTCTGTAATTTAAATTCAAAAAAATTGAATTTTTATCGTTCAAATGTTTGAGTTAAAATTTAAAAATAACGAACTAATTTTTTTTTTTTTTTTCTTGCGGAAAACATAGTAGTATTGTTTCAACAAAAAGTGGCTTAAAATTTGATCTTTTAATGATAAGTTTTGTTAATAACGCATCATAATATTCCAAAAATTATTTTCTTATTGTCAGGTTGGTATTTTTTTTACAAAATTAATGTTTTTTTTTTTTTGTGCTAATTTAAAGTGCTCATATTACCAAGTGATCTGGGTAATATGAGCATTTTTGCTACTTTTTTAAAACCTCTGTGTTTTTAAAAAAATATTTCGGGTGCCCAAATATCTAAGTGGATCATGAGTAGGGATCCCTAAATATTGTTTATTTGTAATAACTTTGGATCCAGCTTAATTATTTTTGAAATTATTCCAATTTTTGCTTAAGGTGCTAATATTACCCTAATCTACCCTATACCTTTTTGAGAACTATATTAAAACAAAAGCAAATTATTAGTGGAATGATGTAATTATATAGTTTTTTAAATATTTATATATACAAGTTCATTATAAGTTATATAAAATTTAAGTCGTATTAACAGGACCGGTGCGAAAACGTATTTTTTATGAGTAGTAAAAATGCCATCTAATTATTATTATTTTTTTTTAATCATTACATGGAATCATTCTAGTATAGTAGCGTTGATTACAAAGAGTCAAATAAAAAGAATATTTGCTTTAGTAATAAGTTTCCGACTAAAACTTCTTCTTTAAGACTTCAAAAACCTTTTTTTATTCTCGAGTTTAAAAATACCCTAGTAAACAATAATTTATCCGTTGTTTTAATGACGCCCATATTTGAACACTTAATTTTTTAAATCAATTTTGTCCAACATATCTTCCTTAGCATTAAGAAGCATTAAGTTTTTTAATTGATCAGCGTGCATTATAGATCTGAAACAATTTTTTTATCGGTTTTATATTTGATCTGTAAAATGTATGATAATCAAATATCGTCTGAGAAATGGGGTTCATCGGGTACATGATATTTTTCATAAAGTACAAGGATACTAAAAAGTCAAGTGTAAGCATTCTTTTTGACTTTTTTTTTTTTAAAGAAAATTCTTGATATAGACGATTTTATTTAAAAATTGACGATTGTGCCCCTCCACTTTGAAACCCGTGTTGTTGGCCCTGAGCTTTTTTTGTTTATATCTAAATAAAGGTCAGTTGATTTTTTACAAAGGTATTTATAACTGATTACATAAACACCCTTAAAAATTTAGTTGGTTCGGTTTGAGCTAGGCATCTTGTTTTAGATAAATTACTGGGTTGTATAGAATTTTCAATCAGTGGTAAATTTTTTGTAAATGTCTATATCTGTATTTGTGCAGGAAGCGCAGAGAGAAAGTTTATAATTGATTTTACTTGTAGATGTATATTTTACATTTACCTTTATTCTTTTTCTTCGCAATTTTATCAACGAAAAGTGCCTATAGAATATTTTTAGGTGCCGACCAACATTCTATAATCGAAACGATTTTAATACATTTATTGTTACTGATAGTAAAAGCTTAAGTCTAAAAACATTGTGTAAAATAAAATTTCTAAAATGAATTTATTTTGAATTGTCGACTAGAGTTACTAGAATTTTGTGTTTGAAGGATGAAGGGAAGTGAAGGGGATTCTAAACTAAGTTATCATATTATTGCAGATTTCTAATCAAAGCAATCATATTATTTAGTTATTAGATATAAAACAGAATAATGAACATTAACAGTTATAAAGTAGTCTGTTTTAGTCCAGTGTGGCCGCACCAAAGATGAAACAAAACATTCAAAAAAGTATTAAATTCATAATAAAAAGAACAATATATTGAAAAAAAAATAACAAACTGATAAGTTTTTAAAAATAAAAATATTCTGTTTTAAATCTCTTGCTTAACTCTCTGTTCACTTTTTAACCAGGGCCGAAAAAGTCTTGGGACGGCCCTAACGATAACATATCTAGGTTAAGTTTAAAATAAAGAAAATTAAAAAAATGAGAACGCATTAAGGTTCCGCAAATCCAAAATAAACATCCGGGACTCAGCATAAACTTGTTTTGGCACATCTCTATTTTGTACTGCTTCCTGCTGTATCTGCTACATAGATAGAATATTTTTTCTTAAAACAAACAAAAAAAGCAATCTTAGATGTTCAGGATAATTAAGTAAAATAATTTTTCTAAAATATATACTGATACTTATTGAATCTCAGAAGTTTTGAGGAAGAAAAAATATTTTAACTAACATTTTACATAGGAAAGAATCCATTCTAAAGTTTCAAGTCATTTTAAATAGTGACTTAAAAAAGACTTCTAAAAAAGACTTTTAAAAGATATATGATGAATTTTACGTATTTCAACTTCAAATTCTTAAGCATTCGCATAAAGTTAAAAAATTAAACCAGAGCCATAACATGAAATAAATAAAAGTTATTGATGTTTGTAAATTAAAATAAAACGCAAAACGTCTACTTTTTTTAGCTGGCTCTGCATTTCTTAAAATGCAATTTTGTTTTTTCAAAAAAAAAAAAGTTGCGTCATGGTTTTAAAAGTCAGAGATAACATGATTCTTCATACTTATCTCATAAGTTTGCTTTTTAGGTTCTATGTAATATTTATATAAATATTTTTTTATAGAACTTTTAGTAATATTCATTTGTTTTCTTATTTAAAATTATTTAGGACTTCAATCTTTGAATATTTTAGATCTGCTTTTTTTACTTGACTATTTTTTATTTAGTATTATTACACTCATGCATTTTTAAAAAAAAAACCTTATCGCTTATCCCATTAGAAACGTATTTAAAATCCCGTAACATAAGAAATATACATAAAATATAAGAAGCAAAAAAAAAAAAAAAAAAAAAAAATCAATAAAATTAAAAGGAAAAGTAATTAAGAATTGAATTGAAAAGTTTCCATTAAAAATAAATCCTGTATTGGCTTTTTTCCCCTATTTGTAAGTTAATTTCATAATAAATTAAATAAAATTTTTACAAAACATCCAAAGATATATAGGGAAGAATGGGGCATCATGATACATGGGGCACCATGAAATTATGTAATTGTAAAGCCATCTAAAGAGTTGTGACAACCACTTTCATATAGTGAAACAGTTACTGCTAAAGCTATGTTTTGACTGAAAAAATTATATTTTTGACATTATTAGGTCTGCAATGGATCAAAATTGGTTTTTTTTTGATGACAAAATAATTTTTAACTTTTTAAATTTGCTAAGTTTTAACACATGTTATTTAATTCGTCAGCTGACGCGTAACTTCATTTTATAAATTACAATCCATAGGCTAATGCCTCATTTAACAAAACTAATAAAAAAAATTTTTTTTTTTTTTTCCTTAAACATCTTTGCTTCCAACAAGGCTGCAAGCAACCACTAATTAAAGCTGTAAGTTGCTGTAAGAGACAAGAGGAAGATTGTAGAGCAAGATAACGATTGACAGACGACTTAAAGGATTGCAAATTATATGAATAAAGAAAGCAAGATGAAGGAAGCGAATTCCAAAGAACTGATGTTCAAGGAAAAAAACTAGACAAATAAGAGTTTTTGAAGCACTTAGAAACAGACACAGAAAAAGGATGAGAATTAATTAATGACGAGTAACACGAGAATGAATTTTAGTAGATGGCACAAGAGACGCTAGCTCTTTAGAGCAGAGCCCATTATAGTATTGGTAGAAAAGAGAAAGAGAAGCAACATTACGACGATGTAAAAATGGTTAGAGGGTGGCTGCAAGACCAGTTCCAACTATGTTTACAATGCGTTTTTCCGCCTTGTCTTAAAGAGAAAGAGCATCATTAGAAGATCCGCCCCAGATATGGCAACAGTATTCCATACAAGGCCGGATTTGAGATTTATAGAGATAAAGAATAGAATCCGAAGTAAGAAAGTGACGAGCTCGATAAAGAGATGCAACCAGAGCAGATGCTAATTTTGCAACAGACTTGATATATGGTTTCTAAGAAAGGTCGGAAGTATGAGTTAATCCATTAAGATAAGATAAAGAGTGAATAACTCATCGAGTAAATTACCGTTCAAAAATATAGGAAGATCTAAATTATTGCGATAATGATTGGCTGAAAAAACTTCCGTTTTATCTGTACTGAACTTCACCAGTCAATGTGAACCCCATGCTGTAGCAGAAGTAAGATTCTTTTCAAACTCAAATACCCCCTCCAAGCAATCAGAGAGTATTGGCTTCTTATTACGACAAGAATAAATGGTACTATCCTCAGCAAACAATGCCACCTTAGATATGAGAATATCTGGAAGATCGTTAATGTAAATTAAAAAGATTATAGGGCCACGGACAGAACCTTGAGGAACTCCTGATAAAAACTTTTATACTACGATTAGAAAGGAAGGATTCAATAGTCTTAAAGATGTTGCCAGATACACCATTAGAAGAAATTTTATGGAGAAAACCATTATGCCAAACTTTATCAAAAGCTTTTGAAATGTCATGAGTGATGGCCTTAACCTCTCCACCTTTATCTAATGTACGATAAAACCTATCGGTTATTACTGTTAGCAAATCAGCTGTAGAACGAGAAGATCGAAATCCATATTGATGGTCAGAAAGTAAGTTATTAGATTCAAGATGAGAAATTAAGTGTTTGTTAATTAAAAATTCAAAAACCTTGCTTATGATAGTAAGAAGACTAATGGGACAGTAGTTAGATGAATCAGATCGCTCTCCAGAATTTTTGAAGATAGGGATAACATATGCTGCTTTCCATCAGGCTGGAAAACAAGACTCTGATAAGCACTTGTTGAATAGTTTTGAGAGTATAGACGACAGTTCCGGGGAACACTTCTGCAAGACAATAACAGGTATGTTGTCCGGGCCACAAGCTGTAGAAGAGTCTAAACAGGAAATCACTTTAGATACAGAAGCTGGAGTGATACAAATGTCAAGCAATCGATCAACCTGTTTATTGGCAATATTAGGTAGAACGCAACTAGTGGAATCAAGAGATGATATTGATAAAAAGTTTTAAGCAAACAATTCAGCTTTGTCTTTAGGTGAGGTGACAAAGCCTGAACCATACAAGAGAGGTGGAATTAAAGATTTGCCCTTATTATTAATACTATTAAAGATTCTCCAGAAGTCTCTAGAGCCAATTTTTTTAGTTGAGATACAAGATTTCATGACCTGAGAATAGCGGGCTTTGGCGTTATATAAAATCTTTTTACAATAGTTTCTAGTAGTAATAAAAAGATGCCTGTTTCCTGGAGAATTGTTTTGCCGATAGATATGAAAGTAACGGTTTCGATTTACAATTGCAGCAGCACAATGTGAGGAAAACATGGAGAGAGTGAGGCTTGACCTGAAATTATTGAGAGGGAACAAAAGATTCCATGACAGCTGGAATCCACAAAGTTATGTAAGAAGCACATTTGTTGACAGGAAGACAAAAGATTTCTACCCAAGAGCCATCACGAAGAAAATCACGGACAGAGTCCCAGTTAGCTTTAAGGTAGTTGTAAGAGGTACGATAAAAAGGGGATTCAGGTGATAAAGAAGAATGAGATATTAGTTTTAGAGAGATCAAACTGTGATTAGAAGCACCTAAGGCTGAATGTGGAGAAACTGAGCACTGACTAGGATCAGAAACAAGACATAAGTCGAGTAGAGAAACTAAATGATTTGGGTTGTCTGGAAAGCGAGTTGTAAAGTTGACTATTTGAGTTAGGGATTGAAAAAGGTAAAAGTTGTGGGCTTTAATGCCTGCAGAATCACTAACACTAGAGCCAAGCCATTTAGTGTGATGAGCATTCAAGTCACCGACAACAACAATATAGGCTGATGGATGAAGAGAGAGGGCTTGGTCAATATGATCTGAAAAAACATCAAAAAAAGTGCAGTCTTAAGATGAAGGAGAGCGATATAGAGCAAATAGAAAGGCGAGTGAAGTGGTGCTAAACAAAAGCACATGAAAGAATAGTCTGTGGATTCAAACCTAGTTTCACGTTAAATAGGTGAATTCTTACGAATGTAAATGCTCAGGCCAAGCATGTGACTATTGGAGTCTTTACGAATTAAAGGAAGGTAACCATCAACATTAAGATCGCAAGATGAGACAGCTGAACTCAAATTAGTCTCACAAAGAGCAAGTAGGTCTGGTGAAATTTGCAAGAGATAAGACTCAAGAGAAGAAAAATTACTTCAAAGACCACAAATATTAGTGAATGATAGGTTTAGAGAACTTGGTGATAATATGGTTTTTTGTGTATTATAGTTTTTGGTACATTATTCATTTTTAAATTTGTTGAAGAACTTGACTCAAAGCATAGATAGTACTCAGAACACTGTTTAATAGCGCAAGCAATTACCACATTACTATTAATAAACCCTAAGCCGTTACAAAGAGCTCAAATGTGGCCTCAGCAATGCACAACAAAAGTACAAACAGGGACACCATCCACGCACAACATGGCACTGTTAATACTTTGATATTTTTCAGCTGTTGATGGAATTAGCCTCTCTGAGAGCAACCACAGAGTTCAGGAAACCTGACTATCAGCCGGTCTTAGAACCGTAAAACTGAGTTTTAGAGCTGTAACATCATAAGGTGATAATAGAATGAGTTGATTAGTCATAAAAACAGAGACACAAACAAAACCCATGCATTGAGTCAAGAAGATCCAGTATTCAACATCCTAAACTGGAAACAATGTATTATAAATACATCAGCGCCAGCCTAAAGATGAAAAATGTGTGCTAGGCTGGTCAACAAATAGAATCTGTTTATTCCTTAAGTCTTTGCCTTGGAGGCCTTCTACAAGACAGCAGCCGGATGCATTTATTATTGTGGGTGTTTTAAGTTGGAGTTGGCATCTCCTAGCTTTTGCCTAAAAAAGCATATCCTACAAGGCAGCAGGACATGAAGCAGATTGTACTGGGTTACATGTTACCAGAAGCAGGATAAACTGATCTGACAGGATAATAAGTTGATATTAAAAGATCTGACAATAAGTTGATACTAAAAGTAAAGCGATTATTTTACTTTAGAAACTATGTGTTAACTTGATACAGCATTAGTGGGGGCTCTAAAACTGTATAACAGTACTCCATTGTGTTATAAACAATTCTAAAAGTTATTTATTTTAATATTTACAATCAATCTTTAAGATTTTTATATAAATACAACACTAGGAGATCCAATTTTGATATAAACCATTTTTTATTTACGTCAAAAATGACGTATAAAACGATATACTATCTGGAATTCTAAAATGTAATTCGGACCATCGGATGCATTATTTGGGTTATAGTTAATAACTTGTTTGTCATTCAAGGAAAAATTTGTATTTTCTTTAAGTTTTACACTTTTTATTTACTTTTTAAATGATGCTCATGCCCTGCAAACATGCTATAGAGGAATTTCAGTAGACCTATATAAAAATTTTGAGCGGGCCGCTGCAGTTTTGCACATCGGTTACTTAGTGGACCATTAGTGGCAGCCGCCAAAAGTGGCTTGCCGATAGTTAACCACCATTAAAATGCCGGAAAATTATCGGCTTGCCATTTATAGCAGCTGCCACTAGTGTTCCACTTAAGAACGGATGAGCAAAACTCCAATAAACTGCTAAAAAATGCCTATATAGGTTCACAACAAATCCACTAAAACAATGTTTGCTGGGTAGTTAATACTCATAGCACACTATTTTTTAATGAACTATTCACTTATATACTTTAAGAGCAAAGGCTAAATTATTATAATCTGCAAAAATAAATATAAATATTACAACATTTCGACTGCAAAAAACAATGCACTGTTAATATGCACTGTTTAAACGAATGCACTGTTTAAACGATAAAATTACAAATTTTTGAATTTAAATTACAAAAAGATAATTTGTATAGTTAAAATATTAAAAATTTTTACTATGTTATTTTTTATTCAAAAAAACATAAAACTACTGCAATTTTAGGACTTTAAATTAGATAATTTCAATGAAAAACACTGGGTAATTTGAGCATGCTCATATTGCACAAAAATAGTATGTTTAAATAAAATCAAAACTAAATGTTCCTATGAATTGTTTTTTCAAACAAAAACAGAACGGATTTCTTGCTAACAAATTTTGCTTTATGAAAAATTATGCTTTATGAAAAAAATTATGCTTTATGAAAAAAATATGCTTTATGAAAAATTATGTTTATTAATTTAGCATCAAAATTTTACGCCACAAATTAATTCATACGTGATGATAACATTTTAACAAAGCAAAAAATAGCGTTTTAAGTAGATGATACCCGCTAATTGCTGCATATTAGTTTACGCTAATTGTACTAGTTTCTGCTATCACAACAAAAAGTCGATTCAAAAAATAAAAAGTTTAACTTCACTTCTTACATCTTAGAGACCTTTTAGTATGCTCATATTATTAAATCTTTTAGTACGCTCATATTATTATAGTATGTTCATATTATGAGCATACTAAAAGATCTCTAAGATGTAAGAAATGAAGTTATAGTTGCTTTTTATTTTTTGAATCAACTTTTTGAATTGACTTACAAAAAACTTTGAAAAAAAATTAAAAATATTTTCATTAATCATACATTTTTGGCATATATAATAATGTCATACCCAAATCATAAATTTTTAGCATTTAGGGTAGATTATCGTAATATGATATTACCAAGATGTTCATATTACGATAATCTATCCTAGATGCTAAAAGTTTATGATTCGTACATGACATTATTATATATGCCAAAAATGTATGATTAATGAAATTATTTATTTTTAAAGGTTTTTTGTAAGAAAAGCGATTTTCATTCTTTTAAGTCCAAAACAAAAATTTTGCTTCAATTTAAGGAATTTTTAAACCTTTATTTAAAGAAAATAATTCTGACTAAACCGCAGGCCCGTGGCAATTGGAGGAGGAGGGGGGGGAGGGGCAGCACGGCCATTTTCCCCTTCCCCAAATAATTTTTTAAATAAATAATTTTGAAAAAGTTGAAATAGTTGAGTAAAAAAGTGACTTAAAAAAAAAAAGTCCTTAAAACTATTTTGGGGCCCCTTAAACGAGACATTATAAAAGTGGTGGCTTTAAGCCACTACTTTTATAATGTCTCATTCTATATTATAAGATTTATCCATAAATCATCAATTATTTTATATTAGAAATCCACTTATTTTATATTAAAAACTTAACGTAATCAAATCTTATTGATTTAAGTCTGAAAGGCGGACAAAATGTTTTAGAAACTAATAAAGCGTATTTTGCAATCTAAAAATTGATGCTACTGTTGCGTTTATTCCTTTATCTTTTTAACGATTTTGTTAAAAATATATTAACGTTTTTGTCTGATTCTCCATCGTGAGAGTATTTAAAAAATAATAGCGATAAACTTAAAAACCAAAAGTTAAATACTATGACTATTGAATATTTGAAAAACGTTTTTGTCTTGAGTACCATATAGTCCAAAATAAAACAAATATAAGTAAATAATATTAGTATTAAATCTTCTCCATAAAAAGAGGTGAATAATTTAAAAAATCACATCAGGGTTCATCAGGAATAACTACATTTAACTTGTTATTTATTTCACAAAGGGTGTTAACAAAATAAAAACAATTAAAAATATGTATATGTTTTCAGCACTAAGTGATTGGCAATAATCAAATATTGGCACTACCTCTAAATTTAACAGTATCCTGGTATTAACAGTTGTGATCACGCGACTGTTGCAAATGGAAAATGTTTTAATATTCTAAAAACTTTTTTTTAGATAACCTAACAGAAGTACACTCCAGCCAAAAAGTCCCATAGAATTTATAGGATTTTGGAACAAAAAAAGACAAAACTTTGATAACTATAAACTCTTTTTAATTTATGTGCTTTAATTTAATGGGGTTTAAATTTTTTTTTTTGAAATTCTTATATGATCCTATAGGACTTTTTAACTAGGGCAATGTTGAGTATTAATTTAAAATATGTTTTTTTAATAATTATTTATAAATGGTAAACCGCAGCAAATAAATCCTTTTATGATTAATTTATGCAACTTGATTAAATTAAATGCCATTTTTTATAAAAGAAAGGAAATAAATTTACAAATTGAGACATTTTAAAGGATAAAAATGTTATTGGCTGACATCACAACCCATATTAAATAAAACAATGAAGGGCTGAATTTAAGCCCTATTTACAGAAACATACAAAAAATAATAAAAATCACATTCAAAAAAATTGTTTCTGTCTAAAAAGCATTTTTTCTTTACATTTTTTTTGGCAAGAAACGTACTTTTTCAAATTATTTTTCTTTATACTCTGAAAGCCTATATAATATTCCTATAATTGATTTATAATAAGTGGAAGTTTACAGCTGTGGCTTGAGAAATAAGGTAAATGTTAGAAATTTTTGCTTTTTTGCTGAAATATTATCCTTTTAAAAATGATAAACGGCTGCGGGCAAGCGTCAGACGATAAAAAAAAAATCCGCGGAAATTAAAATAATTTCCGTTTGCATAAGTCATGCATGATCAGAACATTTTATATCAGATATTCGCAAATTAGAAATTGTTGATAACTCATGATTATTTTCAAAAAAAAAAAAAAAATTACGTCCTTTTTTTGTCGGGAAAAAAAATTATAATGCGTTTTTTACATTTACGTTTTTACTCTTTTTTTCAAGGTACCTAGAGTATGTTATGTATAATACAATTTATTTGATATTTTTTAGTAAAAACTGTTGTTTTATTTATTGTACGATATTAAAAATACATCAGTTCATTAAATGCTGTTGCTAATTTGTATATTAAAATAACAGTTTTTATCTTGAAATATATAATAAAATTATTTTAAACGTATTATGCTCAAAAATTGAAAATTACTTTTTTTTTAAAAGCATAAAAGTGTAATAACATTTTTTATGATTTTATTGTTAGAAAGATAGTTTATAATTTTATTTGAGAAACGAAAAATTTGATTTGAATTTATTTATTAAAAAGTACAATTGAGCTTTACTCGATTTGGACCTCTAGAGGCAGTGTTTGCAGTTCAGACACAGAACCTTAATGATCCAAGTTAAGTTAAGGTTTTTTTATCAAAGTAAATATAAACCAATCTTTTCATTTTTCCAGGAAAAAAAAAAATTACCTTTCTAACGAAATATAAAAGGTGTACATAAAATTTATTTAAATAAGAAGTCAAGCCATTTGAGACCAATATATCTTTATATTTTAGTATTTTTACTAAAGTATCTATTTAGTATTTTTTTTGAAAAATATATTTTTCATAAAAAAGAAAGCCTAAAGCCAAGTCCTACCAAGCCCCCACCCTCCACATTGACGTGTCAAAAAATTTTCTATGTGTAAGAAGAGGGGGGAGGGGAAGAAGGAAAGGGGAGATGTCGATACTAAGAGTAGTCTTTTTTTGAGAAAATACAAATAAAAAAATATCCACGGAAATGGTGCTAGAGGGAGACAAAATGGATTTGTTCCCAACATAGCTAGTTACATTTTGAACCACACCCCGCTGACCTTGGCCAGAAAAACTCTCAACATTAATCCAACGAAATCCAATTTAAAAATCTTCAGCTCAACTAATTCCGTCTTTATATTTCTATATTGTTCTCCCTATGAATACTGAAATCTTATTACAAATTCATTTATTTATTTATCTTCTATAAATGGAAAAGATTCAATACAAAAAATACGATTACGATCATTGGATTATTGGAGAGGCTTCCAGAAAAGCGGTCGTTTTGTTATAACAAAAAGATTAAAATTTTCAAGATAGAAAATCGAAAAAACTATAGGTAAAAAAAATAATAAAAATAGAAAAGTAAAGAAAAGAAGTAAAAACAAAAAATTAAAAAAATCAAAGTAGGCGTTTACTTAATATATTAATAGTATGTATTAATATTTGATAAATAACCTTAAAATTTATTTTCAACATATATGGATTTGATCGATAACTTTTCGTTTGTTTGTTATATTACATGACTTATGAACAGTACTATCACCAGACAATAGCATCAAAATATTTTATAAAAAATTTTTAATTCTAAAAGGAAAAAAACACTGCATTAGCGTCATTTTTTGAAATTGCAAAAAACACTTCGTCGGTTTCTAAAAATTTGCTAAAAAATATATTGGCCGTTATTCATACGTATTTCGTAAATTCATACGTATGGAATCACCTAGCCTTGTTTGATGACGTTAAATTTCTAAAGCTTCATTTACTTATCTTTATTTATTTATTGTGAGTCAAAGCCATAAATTGTGTTTTATACCAGCTTTTCAACTCTGTTTTTTCTGATAATGGGAAGCATTACAAATATAAATTAAAATATATTCAATTTGAATTTCAATATTTTTATCTTTTGGTATTGTTTCAATTTGGTTTTAGCAAATATATAACACCCAGTCATTACAGTTTTTGTAAAACGTTATAATCTTGCAATATCAGAATAAAAAAACTGCCACTATGACATATAGTTTAGTACAGTTTGAGTAAAACTCTAGTATTGTGGAAATTTTTGGTACAGTTGCAATACGCAACTATACCAAATTATTCAAGTTTTGAAAGTGTAACTTTCATGTATCTTTACCGTTAATTTAGCCTTATTGTAATTTTAAATAATGTGGTTTTCAATTATCTCTAATAATGATTATGTTAAACGAGTTTGACCTTGGCGAATAAAAATGTATTTTATTTTTTTCATTATAAAAACAATTACTATGCAATTTAAATGCACAATTATAAACATTTGTTGGGGAGAATGGGGAGAAGTTGGACACGTAAATTTTGTTTTCGGGTAATTGCAATATCTTTTTTGTTTGATGTATAAACTGAACCAAACAAGTTTTTACAAATAAGCGTTCTTTTTAGGCACCGACTCAATCCCCGTAGGTTTCCAGCCATTAAAACTAAGTATATAAAGTTTTGCTTTTAGAGAAACAGTGCCATTTGGGTAAAGTGGGACAAGTGTCAGTAGAAGTGGGACAGATAAATTTTATATTTTAAACAACATTTTAACACAAATATTAAATAGAAACTGATAAAACCATAAAATCAACATAAATATGTTCAAGAGCTTTCACCAATCGAAATCATCATATGGCGGCGGAAAAAGCGGGGCATAAATATATATTTTTTTCTGTCCCACTTCACCCCAATGTAAACACTTTTTAAGGTACATTTCAAAATTAGGGCTTCTAGCGCACGCAGGAAAACAAAGCAATTTCTGCTAAATAGAGGGGAAGAAACTTAATTGTTTACATTAAATAGTAGTATTTAGGCATAACTCCTAGTTAAAAATTTCAGGCTGTTTCACTTCTCCTGTGTCCCACTTCTCCCCACTATCCCTATAAGAATTGAAAGTTCCCGATTATTATTGATTTAAACGAGCTATTGATCCATATTCAAAGTAATAGAATAGTAATTTGGCTGCACGGTTTTCTCCTCAAAGTAATATTTTAAATTAAGCAAGGCATGTTTTTGTTCAAAACAACGTCCGCCCATCGTTTTTGGAAAGAAAAGTAATTTTCGGACGTGTGTATAAAAATACTCAAATATTAATGTTTTCTGGCAAGTTAAAGGAGGCGCAACACTAAATTGAAAGTAAAGTTTATTAACCTTCCGAATTGATATTGCTTTCATGCGTTGATTACGCAAAAAATATTTCAAGTAAAAAAAGCAAAAATCCAAAATGACGAAAATAATACTTAAAAAATATCTTTTTAAACTAAGTTTCAAAATAATGTATTTTGAGTTAGTTAAGAACACAGCAAAGGGTGATGAGGGGCCCAGCCTCTTTCAATCTCCCTGTAAAACTATCCAGAAATGCTTTTTTTTGTATAAAACCTACTACTTTCTTTGTAAAGTAAAAAGAAAGCTTTGTTCCAAAAGTTACTTTTTCGTCAAAAAAAAAACAACATAAATTTATTATTTATTTGTTAAATAAAAAATTCCATGAAAAAATTATTTTTTTCATAAAAATTAAATTAAACTTTCTAAATGCAACAAAATCACTGAAAAAATCTTATAAGCTTATAACCTATACTACAAAATTCTGTTCAAATTTATGTGAAATTTTAAATATGCATACTTTACTATTTAAATTTTATTTAAATAGAATTAAAATGAAAAAAAATAGTGTGGCCACCTTTTTGTATGTAACCGTCCGATTGTGCACCCCAAGCGGGCACATCTAATTTTAGTTTCAGGATTAAAACCCGTATAGATACATGTTCTTCACGATTCAGGATTAAACCATTAACACGATAATTTCACGGAAGTTTTACTCGAATTTAATATGTGCTTTTTAAAGTCAAATCTATATAGGGTTGTCTACAAGTTATATCACGCGATAAAGGAAGGGGGATGGGAGGTATGGTGAGGTTAGCGATTTTGTGACAATTTAGTTCCATTACATATTTCTTGAAACTACGACATAATCCATCCAAAAAAAACCCTAAAGCTTAAACCTTTTTTTTTGTAACAACATGAAAATTTTAGTTTAAAAATATTATTTCAACAATAACTCTCTTATATTCTGATAATTAGAAACAGGGCCGTCGAGAGCCGTCACGCCGCGTGGGGCAGCAACCCTGATTGGCGCCATCTATTCATCAAAATTTTTCCATATTATAGACGAAGGACTTTTGTTTTTTAGATATTTTCTTTTTATTTGGCGCCCCTTTGATACCTGCCACCCAGGACAAACTGTCCCTCACACCCCCTCCTCTCGGCGGCCCTTATTAAAAAACAGTTTTTGTTTCTTTTCCTTCATCATCTTGGCGCAAACTACTACCTGATGCAAACAATAGTTGTGAAGATATAAAACATGCAACTAATGGCACTGATCTTCTTTTCTTTTTAATGCTATCTAAAGTATCAAAATTCGGTCGGGCAAAAAGTTATTTTCATTAATAGAAGCAGTTGGAAGTATCAATTCATTTTATAGCCATTGTTTGCTATTCTCTTCTAAAATTATAAAGTTTTTGAATACATGCTACTTTTTCCAAAGATTTACAACTTACAATAGGGATACCATTTCTATCTGTGTTCAAAATACTAGGATCAGCTAATTTTAAGTTTTCTTGTACTGTATATGAATAAATATCATTATATTTCATGTTTTAACTTCACTAAAAATATAAATTACATTTACACATTTGCAAACTTTTATAAATAGATATTTTAAGATGTATTCTAAGCGAAAAGTTTAAGCTATAAAATGGTATATAATAATAAAATTCTTAAAAATATTTTTGTTTTACTTTTTTCCACCATCTGACTCGCTGTGCTAGGTCTTTAATTGTGCAAATTTATTCATCCACAACTTTACACAATGATACCAATTTATAACATTAAAAGAATTTTTAATGTTATAATTTTTATTATGAAAATATTTTTTTTGTAGGTTTCTATTTGCGCGCGCACACAACTCAAATTAATATTATATATGCACACACTCAAATTAATATTAAATAATAGTAATTTAAATTAAGATTAGATAACCAAAAACAGCTATGGAAAATAAAAATATTATTGTTTTTAAAATCACTGCAATAAAATTTAAGTGCTCGGTGTCGTTTAGGAGATTTTTAAACTAACTCTTTTATTTAGAATTATGATTTTGTCAGCGTATTATATCCAAGTAAGAGCTTTAGATGTTATAATTTTTTTTGCGTTAGTTTTTCATAATAATAAAAGAATAATTTTTTATATATATATATATATATATATATATATATATATATTTTTATATACATATAACTTTCAAAACTTTTTTACAACCTATAATAGAGAACTTAAAGAAAATCAGTTTGAGTATTTAGATCAATTTTCCTAAACACCGTTAACTTGATTGAAATTTTTTGAAAAAGTCCGTAAACCCACTATAGGTTATTAGAAAAATGCAATTTTTCTTTCAGTTGTTGCCAAAAATTTATGAATTCCGACTAAAAAAGAGCTTTTAATTATAAAAAACTGCCACGAAACAATCATTAGAGATCATATTATTAAACCACCACGTTCATTTCACCTAAAAAACATCTTTATTTTAAATCTTATTCAAATCTGGACGAGTAATCGTGATTTTAAGGGGTTTTAAAAATCTTTGATCTAGGTTTTTTCGCCACAAAAAATTTTGTTTTATGTTTTTGCAAAGTTTGAAAATTTCTATCGTTTCATTTTTTTTCGTCTTGCCATAAATCAGAGACGTGATCATTTTATGGAAATATGTTGTGGTCAGCAAAATATCTTATCGACCCCGTATTAGTTTAGAATCGCCTTAACTTCACCATAGTGTGTATTGGGGGGGGGGGGTATATCGCTGAATTTTAATTAAATAAAAATTTCATAAAAAGAATCTTTTAGAATTTATTGTTATAAAGGCTCTTTTTTTTATATATATAAGAAATCAAGCGAATGGGCAAGTAAAAAAAGTTTCTTACTTTATGAGTTCTAATTTCCCAATATAGTTTTAAAAGTTTCAGATTGTCAAAAGCGAGAAAAGGTTATAAAACATAAAAAAAAAGTTTAAAGAAGTTTATTCGCAACCGAATGGAATTCCGTTCTATTAGGCGTACAAATTAAATACTCATTTAAAGTTTGTTCTCTAATGTAAATAACGTTTTATACTTTGCGTTACGTGATTCATGTGATATGTGGTGAAAAATTAACAGATATTCTTCGAACTCATATTAACAAAAAGTTTTTTAAGATTTTGGAGCTTCTAATACTAGTAGTAAACAAATTTCTTGTATAAAAAAACACGTATAACAAATAAAATATCAACATTGACTATCAATGTTTGAACAGACTAGGTGTCAAAACACTCGATTCTAAAGTTATGGTCGTCCCAAAAAGGGGCGTCCGAGGTGTCTAATCCCGCTAGAAAATGAATTTGTCTACAAACTTGGACACTGGAGTCGGCAAAATTTGGATTTGTAATTTTTACTAAAACCACCTATTCCTTCTTTAATTTTTTTTAAATAACTAAACAGCTTTTAAAAAATGAGTAAAACTTTCTTTACTTCGTTTGAGAATTACTAAAATTATTAGTATAAATAATACATGTAACAAAAGGGTTTGCCTCATTTATTATAAAAACATTTTTTCTAATAACGTGTTGCATAAAAAGTTAGAAGTCAAAGCGTAAGTTTTTATGTCCGAGATTGCAGGCTCCGAAAACATGATCAAACTTATTTCATTGTATATAGTCATGCAGTTTATAATGCCAAACGTTTTAAAAATAACTTAAAAGTAACATCATTTTTAGTAAGCACCAGAGTTTTGTTTTTCCTTTAATAACAAAGAAAGTAAAAACTTTTATTTCTAAACGGATTTTATTCTATAAAATTTAGATAATGGCTGCGATCAATGGCTGCGATCTATAAAATTTAGATAATGATTCTATAAAATTTAGATAATGGCTACGATCAATTGCTGCGATCAAACAAAATATCTTTGAATGCCAAAAAAACTGAATTAGTTCTATTTAAACCTCAAGGCAAAAAAATTACCAAAAAACTTAATTTAAAAATTAGTGGTCAAAAACTAAATATTGTAGATAAAATAAAATATCTGGGCATATTATTAGATGAAAATCTTTTGTTCATTCAACAAATTAAGTCCATATCAAACAAATTAAGTCAAGTAAATAAAATGCTTACCAAAATAAGGCATTTTGTGAATTACGAAACCCTTGTGAATATTTGGGATGCTATTTTCAACTTCCACCTGCGCTATGGTTGTCAGATATGGGGACAAAGTCCATCCATTTATAAAAAAAACCCTACAAATCTCCAGAATAAATCTTTAAGAATAATTCACTTTCAACCTAACAGTTTTAGTTCTGACATACTGTATAATCTTTCTAAAATTTTAAAGCTTGACGAACTTATCTACTTATCAAACTGTGTTCTTGTATGGGACATTGTCTACCATTACACGCCTAGCTGCTTCACTAGCTATTTTAAATTCACAAATGATGTTCATAGTTATAAACTTAGGTCTGTATCTTATTGTAGTCTTTCTATGCCTTTAAAACAAACACACAAGTATGGCATAAAGTCAATCAAGTATCAATCAATTCTATCTTGGAACACTCTTCCTGTTGAAACTAAAAAAATATTCTCCAAAATATCAAATAGAAATGCCTTTATAACCCATGTAAAAAAATTTATCTTCAGTAAAAATTATCAATGAACTATCAGTTATGCAATCACCCCCTAGTTATTCTCTATAACTAAATTTTTAATATAATAAAAGTAACATAGAAATAAATAAAAATAACTCCTAAATAAAAATAAGAATAAAAATATAAAACCAAAAGTAGAAATAAAAATATAAAACCCATAAAATAGAAATAAAAATATAAAACTCATAAAATAAAAATAAAATAGAAATAAAAACATAAAACTAAAAATAAAACATAAAAATATATAAATGTTCATTTACTCACAATCAAGTACCCTCATTTTCATCATCCTGTAAAGTTATATGGCTCTAAAATTTGCGTCACTACTAAACCATATAACATGTAATAAATAAACAATAAACTATTTTCTATGCAATCGTCCCGCTTCATTCTCTATAACAATTTTTTTTTTTTTTTTTTTTTTTTATTTTACTTTAATTCATCTTTAATTTTTCTATGCTTGAAAAATGCTGAATCACAACAAAACTCCTATGACTTCTACTTCTTTGACTCTTCTTCCTTTCTTTCCTTCTTTTTACTGTTATATTTTTTGTTATTGATATTGTTATGATTTTTATATTTTTTATTTATTTATTTTTTTTGTATTATTCTTATGATAATCACTATAATATATATAGATAAATATATAGTAAAATATATACCTATATATAGTAAAATATATAGTTATATTATTATTAGTTAAAATATATATATATATATATATATATATATATATATATATATATATATATATATATATATATATATATATATATATAAAGTATAAAAGTTTATACTTTATTTATTATTAAAGGAAAACAAAACTCTGATAAAAATAGAACTTTTCATACGTTTAAATTCTAAACTTTCGAAAATTCGATTTACCTTTAAGATACGTGTAGAAATTTATAAAACATGTTTTAAATAATAATAGAAATTTGTACTTTATTTTCTAATATTCGTTATAAAAAGATAAAATCAAAACTTTTCTAAAAAGTAAGGATCGACGCATCGATACTTTTTAGAAAAAATTTCAATTCTTCATCCTAATCCACTTCCCCTCCTATCCTCACACAACCGGGGTATCTCCTTTATCTATAAATTTCAATAGCTTTTGCATATTCAATAGTTGAATACTTATTACTAATTCGAAAGTTAGAGGCTCTATATAAGAATAAATTTATATTTAAAAAATATTTTTATGAAAAGAGATATAAAAAATATATATATAGAGTTAAAAAGACTATTCAAATCATTTTAAAGAAATTCTTACACGTATTTTCTACACGTGTTATCTTGTCCACTTTAAGCAAATTTTTAAACATGTTTTACATAAATTAAGGTGATTATACGTACGCGTTTGGCGCGTACAGTAAGCGTTTGACGGTAGTTTTGCACGTTTGGGGTCTGTACGCGTTTGATTGACGCGTTTATATATTAAAAAAAAGCAAATAAAATTCTTTCAAAAAATATTTTTTGAAAGACTTTTAATAAATGAATTTTCTAAAATATAGTTAAAAAACAACTTTAACAAAGTTATGAAATAACAAATAAAACACAAAACTAAATGAATTAAATTCCCGTAAACATTTAAAAAAAAAAGTTTTGAAAATTCCCATTAGAGAGAAAAAAAAAAAAAAAAAAATTACTTCGAAAGATTTTTCAACCACAGCAAAGAAAATGCACTCGTTTCACACAAATTTTATTTGCCTTTTAATTTCTTTTTTCCATCGTTATTGTAAATAACGCTTAGCTATTTATTTAAATGAGAAGTTCATAAAAAAAAGTGTTCATAAAAAAGTATTTTAAGGTTTTTATAACTATATATACATCAAACTCAATGATGTATAAATAATTATAAAAACCTTAAAATACTTGAAAAATGAATAATAAGAAGAGAAGGTTAGACACATTTAATGATAATTTAAAGGAAATGTTCCCTTTCTTAACGCAGATCAAAGACGAGCTCCTTAAATGTACTATTTGTCAAAATTTGTTTGGGATTAATAGTAGTGGACGGTCTCCAATTGAAGATCATTGCAAATCTATCAAACACAAAATGGCATTGGATGCTTCTATATAGTCAAACAAAATTACAAAATTGATGAAGAGTCAGAGCTTTGGTCAAAATGAAAAAATATTAGCGATTCAAGAAGGAACAATTGCATTCCACACAATCAAACATAACCATAGCGTTAGAAGTGCTGATTGTACATCAAAGCTAATTAAAAAATTTTATAATCCAAGATTATAAGGAAATTTTATAATCCAAGCTTGCGCGTATACAAATTGTGAAGCAATAATTGTTAACACGTTCAAGAAATAATGTGTAACTAACTCGGAAAATGCTTTATTAAAAGCATCATATGTGTCAATTCTTTCTGATGCATCAAACCACTACGACGTAAAAATGTATCCAATTTTGGCTCGTTATTTTGATGTCAAAGAGGGAGTGCAAATTCAGCTGATTAACATGGATTGTGTAAATGAAGAAACATCAGATATTTTATCAGAAGTTATCATTAAATGTATGCGCGCTAACAATATTTCTTAAAAAGTTTTAGCTATTTCTGCAGACAACACTAATGTCGGAGGTTTAAAACAAAACGGTAATAACAAATATTCACAGAAAGTGTTAAGCTAAATAATCGCTAATGTAATCGTTAAGCTAAACCGTGAAATCATTGGTATCGGTTGCTATGCTCATATTTTATCAAACGTAATAAGCACTGCTTCTGGTTGTTTATCTATTGAGATAATTATTCCTCAAATTTATTTCTTTTATTACCGTTTTACTGTTCGAGTTTCTATTCAAAAAATTTCTGCGATAAGGCCGGTGTGGAATATCAAAAAATGCAAGGATTCTCAAAAGTTCGCTGGTTGGCCTTACTTCCAGCAATCGAAAGAGTGCTTAAGTTATATCAGCCACTAAGATCATACTTTTTAAGCTTAGAAAATTGTCCGAAACTTTTACTTGACTTTTTCAATAACGAAATGAGTGAAATAGTATTGTTTTTTGTTCACAGTCAAGCCAATGTTTTTTATAACTCAGTAAAAAAAATTAAGAAAGGTGACATTTCTGCTACTGAAGTTGACGATTTATCAAAGGATTTTAAAGACCAGATAAAATCTATAAAAGAAGAGAAATTTCTACTTTCATGGTAAGACAGCATTTGAAAGTTACCGAAAAAAGTGCATTTGAAATGCATTTGAAAAGTTACCGAAGAAAAACGAATTTCAGAAAGAAGTAGACATTTTTTACGGTGTTTGTCTAGAGTATGTAGATGAGTGGATGCGTCACTTTATTCAGGTTAAAGTTTTTAAATGGTCTTTACTTAACTGTAAAGTTGAATTAATTAAAATTATTAAAACTATAACTTTTTTGAAAAAAATCAATAGAAATCACATTCTATGACAATGAATTGTTCGACGAAATTCTAAGAATTAATATATATTGCACAAAGGAAAAGTTCTCTTTTTGGTTCTCACAGTCTGTTAAATGTGACAAGCAATGGGTTTAAATTTTTTCTCATTTCGAAAATAATCGCGTTCCTTTTAACAGTTTGTTAAAATTGGTTGAAGCCACTTTGTGTTTGCCAGGTACAAGCGTTTCCGTAGAGCGATTGTTTTCGATTGCCAATGATATTTGGACGGAAGGGAAATCCCAACTCACAATGAAAACTTTAACAATTATTTTGCTTGTTAAATTTAATTTAAGAAAATATAGCTGCTCTAAATTTGCAGAAAAAAATGAAAAAGATGAAATGTTGCATAATACAATTCATTCGTATGAAAAATATTTGTGATTTAAAAATGCAAATATTTTTATGCGTTTTTTCCATAATTTAGTTTCTTCACATGTTATTTTAAAATAAATAAACAAGTTTTTAGTAAAACCCATTTAAACCAGGCCCATAGGCAGGGTGGGAGCGAGGGCGCCACGTGCTCCCCTGCGCTTTGTCCTGTTTGGCCTCTAAAAAATTGAAATTAAACATATATTCAAAAATTGTTAATACAACACAAAAAAAAGGGCAAGGCAAAACCGTCTTGAAAATATAAAAAATATAATTAATCATTTTATTAAATTTATGCAAAATCTTATCAAAAAATGGGTGAATATAAACGCTATAAAAAATTGTCCTTGGGCGCCTTTATTTTTCTTTTCTTTTTGGTGCCTCCTGAAAAAGTGTTTCCTCTTGTATGAAATGGTATTTAAATTAATCTACGGGCGTGATTTAAATACCATTTGTATTAATACATACCAAATTTATTCCTTGTACGCGTCTGGTATTTTTCAAATATGATCATCTTAACATGAATCCACTTTAGGCGAACACTCAAACATATTTTAGGTAAATCCACTTTAAGTTTACAATCAAACATGTTTTAAATAAATCCACTTTAAGCAAAGTTAAATATTAATTAATAAAAGCGAAATTAAATATTAATTAAAAAAAGCGAAGTTAAATATTAACTAAAAAAAAGCCGACATGAATATAAAATGCACAAACAATTTCGAGTAGATATTCAAAATTTAGTTTCTCTTATAGCGTTGTTAACATTTGAAATCAGTTGCCTTTCGATGTTGCTAATGCAGATAATATCAACATTTTCAAGAGTAAAATTAACTCAATCAATTTTGAAAGGTTATGTCGTTTAGTTGTATAAAAATTATTTATTTGATGCTATTACATAATTTATTTATATTTGGGCATGCTGTTAGTGTCCATCGATAGGGATCTGCGTGCCCTTTAGAACATGTATTATTTGTTCTAATAAATACAATCTAAATTAATTTAATCTAAAAGTTTTCGAACATGTATTAAATAAATTAAATAAATCCAATTTAAGCTAAATTTTAATAATCTTTTAAAGAAATCTACTTGAGACGAATTTTCAAACACATTTTAAATAAAGACTCCTTTAAAACGAATTTTTAAACATGTTTTAAATAATTCCACTTAAGAGAAGTTTTTAATAACGTTTTAAAATAAATCTACTTTAGGCGAACTTTTTATGCATATTAATAAAGGCCACTTTAGGCAAAGTTTCATACATATCTTAAGTAAATCCACTTTAAGCTAAGTTTTAATTAACTTATAAAGAAATCTATCTTGGGCGAATTTTAAAACTCATTTTAGATAAATCTACTTTAAAAGAATTTTCAAACATCTCCTTAATACATCCACTTTATGCTAAGTCTCATATATGTTTAAAAAAAATTTACTTAAGGCGAGTTTTCAAACATGTTTTTAATAAATCCACTTTAGGTAAAGTTTCAAACACGTTTGAAAATAAATCAACTTTAGGCTAAGTTTCAAACATCTTATAAATAAATCCACTTTGAGACAATTTTCATACATGCTTTAAAAAATTTATGTTAGGTGAGTTTTTAAATGTGTTTTCAATAAATCCACTTAAGACAAAATTTCAAACATGTTTTCAAAAAATTTATTTTAAACAAATTTTCAAATATGTTATCAATAAATCCACTTTAGACGAAGATTCAAACAGATTTCTAAATAAATCCACTTAAGGCGAAGTTTCAAACATGTTTTCAATAAACCTTACTTTAAAAGAGTTATCCCACCCAGCCTCCTTTTCATACCATCAGTATAATTCCGTTTTTTATTTATCTTAAAAGTTTTGACGCAATCCACGTTCGAAAATTAAACTCTTTCAATTATTGTATAAAATATTAGGTAAATCTGAAATAGTCCACTTTAAGTTGATCTTATGTTATTATTTTCGTTAATTGAAACCTATACAGATAAAAAAACACTAGGTGGATATATATATATATATATATATATATATATATATATATATATATATATATATATATATATATATGTATATATATATATACATATATATATATACATATATATATATATATATATATATATAGGGGAGAGGGGGGAAGTTTAGGACAGGGGTAGTTTAGGACAATGTTAATCCAAAAAGTACTAACTCTTCAACAAAGTTAAATATATTCGTCGACTGAAAATACTTTCACACGTAAGCGCCATAGGATTTCTTTCACAAAGGCAATCAGATAGCTTTTCTACAAACGTTTTGTGGTTTTTGATATTTTTTCTAATTTTTTTAATTCTTAAGTGTAAGGATTTACAAAGAAATTTATTCCACTCAAGGAATTATTTTTTGCATTTTTAGTGAAAGGGATATGTTCTTCAATGTTTATAAAAAATTCAACGATAAAACATAAATTCTTCACAAAAAAATTGTGGAATGTTTCTTGAGATCAGGGTTGAGGCAGCATTGGACAACTTTCACGGGGCACATTAGAACGGGTTGCGCGGATCATAACAAACTTAAAATTAAATAATAAACTTAAAATTAAATAATAAATTAAAATAAAATTGTACTAAGTTTAAAAATGGTGCGTAATAATAAAAAGAAATGTGAAAGATTTATAAACGAGGAAAATTTAAAAATTGCAGTAAAACATATTTTTGATACAACAATGAAGTTAAGAGAAGCTGCAGGTGTATTAGGGTACTCTAAAAGAACGTTAGCTTACAGAATAAAAATGCTCAGAAATAATAGAAAATCGAAAAGTGATAACTTTTCAACCAAATATTCTATGAATCAAGTATTTACTAATGCAGAAGAAGCTATGTTAGAAAATCATATGTTGGAATCATCAAAAATAAATTATAGTTTAACTTATTACGAAACTAAAGTTTTAGCATATGAATATAGTAATGCTTTGAAAAAATGTCCTAAACTATGGAGCCAAAATATAATTTCTGGCATTGATATATGAAAGGATTTATGATAAGACACAAAAAGTTTTCACTGGGCAAACCAGAAAACACAAGTCTATCAAAAGCAACAAGTTTTAACCGTCAAAATGTGAATGAATTTCAAATCAACTTAGAGAGAGTACTCTGTAAGTCAAAATATTCTCCAGAACGCATATTTAACATAGACAAAACAAGTGTCATGACTGTTGTGAAGGCACCAAATTTCATAGCTCAGCGTGGTCAAAAGCAAGTTGGTCAAAACGTCTCAGCTGAAAAAGGGCAGCTTGTAACTATGTGTGCTATTATTAATACAGTTGGAAATACTATACTACTAGTTTTTATTTATCCTAGCGCAAGATTTCAAGAGCGTATGCTAACAGGAGGACCTAGTGGTTGTGTTGGATTTGCTAACAATCCCAGTAGTGGATGGATGACTGGAACACTTTTTATAAGAGTGCTCGAACATTTAAAGTTACATTCAAAATGCAATAAAGAAAAGAACATTTTGTTATTGCTAGATAACCATGAAAGCCATTGTACTATTAATGTAATAAACCTTTGCAGAGAAAATGGAATTTATTTTTCTTACATTCCCACCACATTGTACACATTTACTTCAACCTCTTGATGTTTCAGGGTCCTTTTAAACAAAAACTTTCTGTATCTCAAAATGATTGGTTGTTAAATCACCCAGGAAGAACTATAACAGTTCATGATTTTGCCAGTATAGTAACCCCTGCATATAATAGCTCATTTACACCAAATAATATTACTGCAGGGTTCAAAAAATGTGGTATTTTTCCTTTTTCAAAAAATGCATTTACAAATGAAGATTTCGACTATTCAGAGGTAACAAACCGAAGCCTTAATGGCATCTCTTATCAATCTAGTAATAATGACAATAATAAAAAAAGCTACGCTTAAAATTTCAAATGTAAGTGATCATTCTTTAGTAAAAACTTTTGAAGCTACTGTGCCAAATAATGGGTCACTTAATGCATATAAAAACTCAACTGATGAGACGTCATAGACATCTCCTAAAATGATTAGACAATACCCAAAAGCACCTCCAAGAAAGAAAATATCAAGAGAAAAAAAGGAAGATCAAGAATTTTAACAGACACACCACCAGAATGTCCACCAAAAACAGAATCTTTAACTTACATAAAACAGAAAATACTTAACAAGCATATCAACCCCCAAAAAATTAGTTGCTGCAACAGCCTCTTGCTCTATTTGTATGCACAATAAAAATAATTCTTGTTTGCAAAATAAAAAAAGTTTAAATTTTAAAGACAAGCCTTTTATATTCACAGAAAAATTGAAAACAGGAGCATTAAATCATGAAAATTTTTTTTTAGTCCAATGTGCTTCAACAGTTAACAATACAACGTTTTTTTTGCAGAATTGAAAAATTAAATGGAAATATTTTGGTTGTTAATTTGTTGAATAAAAAAGTAGGATTTAATAATTTTTACATTCCTTATATACAAAATAAGTGGTAGATGCCAATTGCAGAAGTCTTTGCTAAACTTCCTATTCCAAACAATTCAGGAAGCATGTCAAGAGGTTTTGGTATGATATTCAAATTTGATTTTTCCACATTTAAATTTGGTTGAATGTTTTGAATTCTCTCAATTGGGACAAAAGAAAAACTTCATGTTTATCTTCATCCATTTTGTATTCACACTCTTTGTTTTTTTATTAATATCTTATTATTATAAAGAGTGATATTTAAATTTTTTAAATCGTATACAATTTGTTTGTTTAGTTTTTCTTTTAGCTTTATTTTTATTTAGCAGTTTTGTTTTTATTGAGCTTATAATTTATTTTTTAGAGGAAAAATAGGGGTATGGATGTGGCCTAATTATTTTTTATTCAACAAAAAAGTCATACCAATGCTATTTCCATAAAATTGGTTATTACTATGAAATTTCTGCGATGTTATTAACTATTTTTGTTCTTTTTCAGAAAATTTAAAAAAATAAATTAAAATTTTGTGCCAACAGTGACATGACATGTCACATGTTGTTGTATGTTAAGGTTAAATTTTGTTATAAGGATTACAGTTCTTATGAAACAAAAAATGAAGGTAAAGAGTATTGTTTGTATATATATATATGAAAATATTAGTTTAGAAAATGGAAATGTTAATAGGCAAGTTAATCGTCTCGGAAATGAAAGAGATAGGCTTAGACACAATGAAACTAATAATCGACAAAATGCTAGATATGCTACTTGAATTTAAAAACATGGCTGAAGTGGAAGATAAAGAAATTCATTGAGCAGCTATAGAAGGTTGTTCAGTGTCAGTGTCAGTGTCTCTCTTGCCCATAAAATGTCTTTATGGGCAAGATAGACGTCGCTATAATCTCCCTTCACATCATGAAGTTGCAGTTGTATTTGTTGATGAAGATGATGCACCACCTGCTTCCAGCAAAGTTATTATTTACCTAAGAGGTCATCCTCTTATAACTATTCTTCTACATAAAATTTAACGGCAAAGGAAAAACCCAACATAACATTAACGCGAAGTTGAGAGAACTTTATTGTATTGACGTCATTTATTAACTACAAAAGCGCATCAATTTGACCAGTATTTTTTAAACCAAAGGGCCTAAACTTACCTTTGAGAAAAAAAAAGTGGCGTTAAAATTTAAAAAGTTATCTACTTTAGCGGTCATAGGCGCTGGAAGTGTTTAAAGACTGGAGGGGGGGGGGGTGCAGAAATGGGTGGGGCTTGGGGAGGGGTACCCCTCCCTGAATGGGGTGTTTGGGGGCGTTATCCCACTGAAATTTTTTTAGCCTTAACTAACCCTGCTAAATGCAGATTTGCGATCTTTTTTAAATCATTATATTTAAATATTTGGTACAAAACAAAATCTACCAAAATCATTTACAGTTACTGTAAAAAATGCCAAATACGGATGAACGTTCACAGGTTTTAGCCACAAACTCCATGAGTGCTGTAATGTCAACTTTGTCTAGGTAATCTTTGTTAATGTGCATTAAAGCGAGGTGAGTGAGACAACTCTGTGACATTGTTGACCGCAGCTAAGTATTAAGCCGTCTCAATGCACTGAAGGACCTTTTAGAACCAGCTACGGATATTGGAACAGATAAACACAACACAACTACCTGTTCCATCATGTCAAATAACCCGCGAGTACTTGGTTCAAGGTTTTTTAAAGCTGTTAGTAGCTGGTGTAAATCTTTAGGCAGTGGCTTGTCCTTAAACAACTGTGGAAGCAGTTGCAGCTGTAACTGCAACATAGGAACATCGAAATTATTTGGCAAACTTTGCAGTGGCATGCTGGCTAGTGTGGCTGCATTACTTGTGGATGTGCATGAACCTATCAAAATAGCTTCTGTGCTTGTAATTTTATGCAATTCTTCTTGGTTAAAACGGCGCTGCAGTTCTGCAACAGAGTGGTTAATGGCTTCGAAGAGACTTTTCTTCCAGATAACATCTGTAGTTAATTGTTCTACATTACGGCTTTGAGCTCCATGCGAGAAACGAGAAGGAGCATTAACTGTGGAACTTCGCTGTGCCTTAGGCAGCTCGAGATTCAATGTGGTAGCTTTCTCGATGGCCTTCCCGTGTAATTCTAAAGTAAGTTCATCACTACGCAAGTCTTGAAGTTGAGCCAGAAGGAGTTTAACACATTTTTCAGCGGCTGATGCACTCAGTGATGGGCTCTGTAAAGATTTGGCTACCAATTCAAATTTGGAAAACAGATCATCACATAATAGGACTCCATAAAAGGTTTGTGCCTTAGAAACTTGTTTGGCTAAGCCTGAGATTTTAGCCCTTGCACCAACACGTACTGACCTGTTGTCTGCTAGCTGAGACAATGTTTCATAAACTTCTCCATAAGTTGTCATAACTCAACTAATAGCTATTGCCCCAATGCACCATGGAATTGGACATAAGCTGATCAAGTTCAGAACAACATCATCTGAACCAAACAAAGATTCATACAATGCCTTTCTCTTTGAAGACTCTCTTATGATTGTTCCAACATCACCCACTAATTGAATTGTGTCAATAAATATATTTACTTCAAAGCAAACCTCTTGTAAAATAAGATCCAACGAATGATTTGCGCAGTGAACATACACTGCCTGTGGGTAAGTTTCTCCAAGACGAGCTCTTACTCCAGATAGGTGTCCGCTAATGTTACTGGCTCCATCAAATGCATAGCCAACTAGTTTATTTATGGGTATTGTGCAGCGGGTAAACACATCAATTATGGCATTAAACAATGTTTCAGCAGTGCTGTTCTGGCAATTGTAGAAACCCATAAAGCATTCCCGTACTTTCAAATTAGGGCCTACATACCGTATGCTGACAGAAAATTGCTCAATACCCGCCACATTTGTAGTTCCATCAGCTGAAAGACCAAGATATGAGCAATGTGATATATTAGTGACAATGCTTCGTTGAACTGAATGTGCAAACATTTGAATAATTTCATTTTGTATTGTGTCTGACATCCATGTGTCGCGTTTGTTTAACCACTCTTTCACAGAGAGTACATCTTGTACCCGTTCTAGTACAATCTGCCATAGATTTCCATCATGATGCTCTCAATGCCATACCCTGTCGTCCTAAATATTTAATGCTTGAAAACATTACTTTCAAAACAGTTCAAGCGATGGCCTGAGATGATGACACTTGTTCACTCAAAGTAGCAGATATAGGAGTCTGTTTGGAATACAGTATTTTCTCTGTGGCTTCTTTGTCGCCGTATGACTTTTCATGAATTGAAAATTTTTCAGTTCCTTTTTTCCATTTGGAAAAGCCAGAATCAACAAAAAAATTAGCTTGTCGATTGCTTAAAGTTGCTAGTTTTTTATTCACAGCTTCCAAGCAGTTGAA
>NC_088927.1:51500000-51557500 GCF_038396675.1 Hydra vulgaris | reverse complement strand
TGTACCACCTTGAAACTTTAAAAAAAGTTTTAATTAAATTTAATAAAATAAACTTATATTTAATAATAAATTTAATTTAAATTTAATAAAATAAATAAAAATATTTTTTTTTTAAAAAACGAAAAATAGAAAAAAGTTTATTTTATTTATCTGTTTTCTTTTTTTATTTAATAAATAAAAAAATTATTAAAAAGTTTCCACTAATGTTTTTTACAACAATTAATTACAGCTTAATGTTTCCACATAAACTGTTCTAAAAGACTGTTTAAATTAACTATTTGAAAAAAGTTTTAGCGTAACATAAATTGCGAAACGCGTACGTATGATCTTGAATACGTAAGTAAAATTCAAATAGTGTAACGCTTCTTAACATGGCCAGTAATACTTACGCTAATTCAAGCATTTTTGTTAATTGAATAACATTATTTTTGCATCCTATATAGAAACACAAAAATAAAAAAATTATTTTAGAAAATAAGCAGCAACAGCCGATGGTTACTAAAAATACTTTCAAAAATTTTTAAATACTTGTAAGTTTAATTATAGTTTATAAATAGAATTCGCATTTCATTAGAGTCTTGTGGGTTTTGCATTTCGGAGTTTTGAAGTGGTGTTATTCTAAAATTTACAATCCTCTTGGCATTAACTGGAGGGGCTAACAACTCCTATCCTCTTGGAGTTAACTGGAGGGGGCCAACAAAATTACAAAAGCTTGGCTTTGAAAATATTAAAAGGTTTTAAAACCCCTCAAGATGTATCCTTAAGGTCTATATATTACATCAATTCAATTTAAATTCAATTACTTATATTCTGAAACAACAATTTGTAAATTTTCAACGACATTTAAAAATAGTATTAGTCCTAACTAAAAGTAAATACTTTACAATAACTTTACAATAAAGATGACAATAATAGTAGTACTAAGAATAATAACAATTACAGTATTAACAATAACAATAAATAGTGTAAGTAATAATTAAAAGTGATAATTTTTATTATAAAATTAATAAATACGAAAGTAGGTATAATAAGAGAGTAACATAATAACAATAAACTACAAGTTTTACATCTGAGGTTTTTAGAAATAATATTTTTCTGAAAATAGCGGAAAAAAAAAACTTTCAAATTAGTAATAAACTCAATTGATTTTATTCGAAAAGGAGAACTGTTTCAAGATTTTAGACTGCTATTTTGTAGATTTTAAACCATATTTTACAGGAGAATGATTTGGTACATGAAAATTATAACTTTAAGTAGATTAAAGTTGAAAGCAACAGCTTTTTTATGTTAAAAAAAATGTAAATGTGCTGGATTAGTATTTTTGTTTATGATGAAAGACAAATCGACTTTTAATAACCAAAAATGATCATTGATTTTGAGCATTTTAGAAAGAAAGTAAAGTTGATCAGGATTGAAATAATAGTGATTAAAAAAAATTATTTTTAAAGCCTTGTTTCTTAAAATTCTTGTAAGCGGATATTTGCCGAAACCTAAAATATATATTTTAGATGTAATTCAAAAATGGCATGCTATATATTGATTAGAGTTTCATCATTAACATAGTGACAAGTTTCAGCTAACATCCGTTTAATCTACGTATTTTATTTTTAAATCTTTATGGTGATGTAAAAACAATAATCATTAAGGGATCTGTTCATTTAGAAAAAGTGGGTAGTGAATTTCAAAAAACGTAAATTTCATTAGTTCTTTATTACTTTTTTTAATAAAAAGTAATTAAGAAAGAATTATATTTACATCTTCAATGTCAAAAGATGTTAGCAAAAAGAATGTCCCTACCTTATTGAATTTATAGAAAAATATTATAATATTGTTGTCACAAACACAAACATTTTTTCCTAGCTGACACAGAACGTCCTCAGGACGTCTTAAGGGCGTCCTATGTCCTAATGCCCGCTCGTCTAATTTAAATAAGTAAAGTTAAATCTACTTCATAATAAAAAACAAACTAAAAATAGAAAAAAGAAATAAAATAATGGTTTTACTTGATTGTCACAAAAAGTAATCTTTTGTTTGCAATATCGACAGGTAACCAAACGATAAATGCAATCTTTTTCCATGTGATCACTCAGTTCTTTACGCAAAAGTGTAGTAGAGCATTGTTCATTGAGGCATTTTACCTCTTGATATTCACAAGAGGTTAAATGATTCTTAAACAGAAAAGTATATTTAAATTATTTTCAACTACATTAGAATAACAATAAATGTTGAAGCTTTTTTTTATTGCTGCTTACTTTTTGTTAATGCTACTTTTTTTAAAAGCGTTCTTCCAAATATATTTAGTAATTTTTTTTTCCTTAGCTCTTTGAATATATTTAGGAGAAATGCTCTGTAAATCTTTGGAACAAAACTCTTTTAAAAGAGTAATAAAATCTGATTTGAGCCGTGGTAAATGCTTAACAAACGATAAATTTCTTTAATATTGAGATTTCTAAGGAGGAGTGCAAGAAGCGAACTACAATATTTAAAGTCTTACTTAAAATCTGAAATTACACTTGAGCTTATACAAAGAGCAAACTTAAATTCAAGCCATACCGTAACTTTGGGTAAATTTGCGCAAAAATTTGAAATATTTTGCTTTGTGTTTCTAAAATCTGGCTTTAAACCTCTCCAATATTAATAAAAACTGCCAAAATTTAGTCTAGTCTAACTAAAAATTTTTATTATTATAATTTTTTTTTAACCATTTAAGAAGTATTTTTCATGGATGTCTTAATTATGTCCTAAGTAAACCGGGGTTTGACTAACTTTGCACAGCCTTATAAAATTTGAAAAAAACCGTTTAAATGAATTTTGCTATTTAAACTCTTTTTATCTTTTTATAAATTCTAACGAAAGCTTGAAGACGAATGAAATCAAACAAAAAAATAAAATCAGGTTTACTATTATTTTGGTTTATAAAGAATTTAACATAATAACAACACAGCGTATTTAAAACTAAAAAACACAAAGTGTCTTTTAATGTAGGCAATTATATATTTTTTTAAATCACAAATAAAAGCTAACTTAACAAACTACTATAGGCCTAATGAAAGTCCAATAGAGTTATTTTGTAAAGTTTTCTAGTTTAGGCTATTTCTTGAGGCTTCTTGATGTAAAACAAATATTGTTTCATTCAAAAAATCTTTTTGTGTGTCAGACGAGCATATTTTAACCATTGGCTTCACGTAAACACTATCTACCTTGACGTTTGTAATTTGTCTAGGAAAAAGTTCACGTCTCAAACTTTCTGAGCTTGATTTCTCATTTTTATTACTTTTGTTGACAAGTTTGTTTTCTATGCTTCTCAATGATTTTGAGCGAAAACCGCGATCATGGCACTCTTTAGGATCTTCTTCAAGTTGAACATTTGGCTTTTATTTTTTATTTCGTCATTAAAAAAAAGAATACAATGCCGTTTTATATAGATAAAGTTTACATGACCGGGGCTACAAGAAGACAAAATTTGCCTTATCACTACGCCCCGACGTGCTTTCATCAGCAAGCATGTACAATCATTAAAATGTAAACATAAAATTACTTTGTAAGATATAAAAAATAAATACAAATTTTACAAGTATGTGAAGATCGGTAACTAATCTATAATCAAAAGAAAATCGTAAAAAAAAATAAAAAATAGAAAATAAAAAAAAATAATAAAAATAATTACACCAAAAATTAAAAATAAGTTAATAGAAGAATTTAAGGAAAATTTAAATTAAAGATCAGTTAATAAGATAGGTGTTAAAAAAGAAAAAAAAAAAGGAAGACGAAGTAAAGAATCTTAAAAAGAATTTAATTCATTAACATCGTTAAGAAGTTTTTGTTTTAGTTTTTGTTTGAATAGAGAAAGCGAAGAACAATTTTTCAGCTGGTAATTTAACAAAGTGTTCCATAATTTAGGACCTCTGATGGCAATAGAAAATTTAGTAACCAAATAGTGCATTTTAGTTTGCTCATAATTGAAGTTTGAAAACCTTGTGTGGTACTCGTGGTTAATTTTATTTAAAAGTGTATTAAATATTATAGAAGTTACTTTATTATGAAATTTGTGCATAAATATAAGAATTTGATAAAGGTTCAACTGAAAAACATTAAGTATGCGGTAGTGGTGTAGTGGTAAAGCGCTCGCTTCATAAGCGAGAGGTTCCGAGTTCGATCCCCACCACGTCCCAGGTAGTACCGCGCTCAACTTGTTTCTCCGCGCAGCGGCCTTGTTCGTCAAAGTTCGTGTTTCGGAGTTATAGAGTTGAGAAAGGGTTATAACCACTATTAAGTAGCCTCCTAATCTGTAGTGGCTTTATCGGCCTTGAGGAGGTGAATAACAAAAAAAAAAAAAAAAAAAATGTGATGACTTTTAAATAGTTCTTTAGAATGTGTAAAACGACCTGCACCTGAAATAATTCTGACAGCGTGTTTTTGTCTACTAAGCAATTTTTTAACTTTACTTACATTAGATCTGCACCATGCAATATTTGCATAGTTTATATAACAATGTATGAGGGAGAAATATAAGATTTTTAAACAGTTTTGGTTTAATAATTGCTTAGCTTTGTATAGAATGCCAATATTTTTTGAAATTTTATCTTCTAACGTTCTTATGTGTTCTCTCCATGTCAAGTTTTCGTCAAGTATCACTCCTAAAAACTTTAATGATGATTCTCTAATTATTTTAGAGTTACCAATATTAAGATCAGTAAGTTTTAACGGAATTTTGTCTTAATCGTGAATTCTACGAAAAAAAGTATACTTAGCTTTATTTAAATTTGATGACAATTTGTTTGCCTTAAACCATTCTGCTAGATTCAAAAATTCCTTGTTTACAATTTTAAATAAAAGGTTGACATCTCCATTAGAATAAAATAAATGTATATTATTAAGGTACACTTAATAATATACATACATACTTTTTTTCTTTTATGTTATTATATTATTAAGGTAAATAATTAATTTTTTATATCTAATATAATAGAACAATGTTTATATTTTTTAAAAACTCTTTTAACACGTTGTTTTCTGTAAGTACATGTGTACAATCTATTTTTCCTTTAAGTGTGCGGGACTACCTGACTTTCCCCTACCATTTCCATGTTAAACATGTGTGACGTTATAGAGACTTAGACTAGTTGGAAGGTAACAATAGCATGTTTACCTAAAATTCGTTGCTTTCATTAATATTACGTAGTTTTAATTTAAAAAATATAAATGTCGAAATTTTTTTGCAACAACTTTTAGTATACTTTTGTAAGTTAATATTTTAAAGAATAAAGTTCTTATATATTATTTGAAAACATTTAGTTAATTTGCATTATTCAAATCAATCCCATTTAAGTTTTTTAAGCCTGACTTTTTCAAGCTTAATATCGAAGTTTTTAAGTTTAGTTTACGCAATTGCTTTTTAAATAACCTGACAAAACTGACTTTAAAGTATTGTCATACTTTGCTCAAGTTTGCTTCTCGCATTAAACCCCAAAGCCTTTTAAATTTGTTATTGCATCAATTTACTTTTCTTAGTGACTCAGATAGCATACTTTGTTGAATCAGAAAATCACGGTTTTTGCTAGTTTATAATTCAAATATTAATTTATGTTTTAAAACTTAATTTCAAAATAGTAAAAAATAATAAAAAAATTTTGCTGAAAAGTTTATGTGTTTGAAAAAACCTAGGGTTAAGTATTTTATATTTTACATCAAAATTAGAAAAACATACATTAATTGTTTTTAGTTCTCCGGTCCATTGACAACTTTTTAAAAAGTTATCACATTTAACTTTCAATTGCAGAATAACTCTTTCAGTAAATTTATCAGGAAAGATCTATAGAAAAAAAAAATTTAATCAATTTTTCTTAAGAAGCATTCGTTTATTAAAAAAAAATTTATAATTTTTATTTAAATAGACTAAATTATTATAGTTTGAAAAATAAAGTAACCTTCTCAGAATTCAAAATGGTTTTGTCTAATGGGCAAATTAAAACTCCATTGTTTCTAAAAAAGGAAAAGTTTTGTATTTTATACTTACTTTTGTTATGTAAATAATAATGTCATATAAATAATACAGCTACTTGTTAACTCGGTATCAATTATAACGTCCACGGCGCAAAAGGTGTGCTGAATGCATAGAAACAAATTGCCTTGCTCTCACTCTCTTTTTTTTTTTTTCTCTCTCTCTCTCTCTCTCTTTTATATATATATATATATATATATATATATATATATATATATATATATATATATATATATATATATATATATATATATATATATATATATATATATATATATATAAAAACATGTTTGAAAACTCGCCTTAAGTAAATTTTTTTTAAACATATATGAGACTTAGCATAAAGTGGATGTATTAAGGAGATGTTTGAAAATTCTTTTAAAGTAGATTTATCTAAAATGAGTTTTAAAATTCGCCCAAGATAGATTTCTTTATAAGTTAATTAAAACTTAGCTTAAAGTGGATTTATTTAAGATATGTATGAAACTTTGCCTAAAGTGGCCTTTATTAATATGCATAAAAAGTTCGCCTAAAGTAGATTTATTTTAAAACGTTATTAAAAACTTCTCTTCAGTGGAATTATTTAAAACATGTTTAAAAATTCGTTTTAACGGAGTCTTTATTTAAAATGTGTTTGAAAATTCGTCTCAAGTAGATTTCTTTAAAAGATTATTAAAATTTAGCTTAAATTGGATTTATTTAATTTATTTAATACATGTTCGAAAACTTTTAGATTAAATTAATTTAGATTGTATTTATTAGAACAAATAATACATGTTCTAAAGGGCACGCAGATCCCTATCGATGGACACTAACAGCATGCCCAAATATAAATAAATTATGTAATAGCATCAAATAAATAATTTTTATACAACTAAACGACATAACCTTTCAAAATTGATTGAGTTAATTTTACTCTTGAAAATGTTGATATTATCTGCATTAGCAACATCGAAAGGCAACTGATTTCAAATGTTAACAACGCTATAAGAGAAACTAAATTTGCGAATATCTACTCGAAATTGTTTGTGCATTTTATATTCATGTCGGCTTTTTTTTAGTTAATATTTAACTTCGCTTTTTTTAAATAATATTTAATTTCGCTTTTATTAATTAATATTTAACTTTGCTTAAAGTGGATTTATTTAAAACATGTTTGATTGTAAACTTAAAGTGGATTTACCTAAAATATGTTTGAGTGTTCGCCTAAAGTGGATTCATGTTAAGATGATCATATTTGAAAAATACCAGACGCGTACAAGGAATAAATTTGGTATGTATTAATACAAATGGTATTTAAATCACGCCCGTAGATTAATTTAAATACCATTTCATACAAGAGGAAACACTTTTTCAGGAGGCACCAAAAAGAAAAGAAAAATAAAGGCGCCCAAGGACAATTTTTTATAGCGTTTATATTCACCCATTTTTTGATAAGATTTTGCATAAATTTAATAAAATGATTAATTATATTTTTTATATTTTCAAGACGGTTTTGCCTTGCCCTTTTTTTTTGTGTTGTATTAACAATTTTTGAATATATGTTTAATTTCAATTTTTTAGAGGCCAAACAGGACAAAGCGCAGGGGAGCACGTGGCGCCCTCGCTCCCACCCTGCCTATGGGCCTGGTTTAAATGGGTTTTACTAAAAACTTGTTTATTTATTTTAAAATAACATGTGAAGAAACTAAATTATGGAAAAAACGCATAAAAATATTTGCATTTTTAAATCACAAATATTTTTCATACGAATGAATTGTATTATGCAACATTTCATCTTTTTCATTTTTTTCTGCAAATTTAGAGCAGCTATATTTTCTTAAATTAAATTTAACAAGCAAAATAATTGCCAAAGTTTTCATTGTGAGTTGGGATTTCCCTTCCGTCCAAATATCATTGGCAATCGAAAACAATCGCTCTACGGAAACGCTTGTACCTGGCAAACACAAAGTGGCTTCAACCAATTTTAACAAACTGTTAAAAGGAACGCGATTATTTTCGAAATGAGAAAAAATTTAAACCCATTGCTTGTCACATTTAACAGACTGTGAGAACCAAAAAGAGAACTTTTCCTTTGTGCAATATATATTAATTCTTAGAATTTCGTCGAACAATTCATTGTCATAGAATTTGATTTCTATTGATTTTTTTCAAAAAAGTTATAGTTTTAATAATTTTAATTAATTCAACTTTACAGTTAAGTAAAGACCATTTAAAAACTTTAACCTGAATAAAGTGACGCATCCACTCATCTACATACTCTAGATAAAAAACATGTAAAAAATGTCTACTTCTTTCTGAAATTCGTTTTTCTTCGGTAACTTTTCAAATGCATTTCAAATGCACTTTTTTCGGTAACTTTCAAATGCTGTCTTACCATGAAAGTAGAATTTTCTCTTCTTTTATAGATTTTATCTGGTCTTTAAAATCCTTTGATACTACGTTAACTTCAGTAGCAGAAATGTCACCTTTCTTAATTTTTTTTACTGAGTTATAAAAAACATTGGCTTGACTGTGAACAAAAAACAATACTATTTCACTCATTTCGTTATTGAAAAAGTCAAGTAAAAGTTTCGGACAATTTTCTAAGCTTAAAAAGTATGATCTTAGTGGCTGATATAACTTAAGCACTCTTTCGATTGCTGGAAGTAAGGCCAACCAGCGAACTTTTGAGAATCCTTGCATTTTTTGATATTCCACACCGGCCTTATCGCAGAAATTTTTTGAATAGAAACTCGAACAGTAAAACGGTAATAAAAGAAATAAATTTGAGGAATAATTATCTCAATAGATAAACAACCAGAAGCAGTGCTTATTACGTTTGATACAATATGAGCATAGCAACCGATACCAATGATTTCACGGTTTAGCTTAACGATTACATTAGCGATTATTTAGCTTAACACTTTCTGTGAATATTTGTTATTACCGTTTTGTTTTAAACCTCCGACATTAGTGTTGTCTGCAGAAATAGCTAAAACTTTTTAAGAAATATTGTTAGCACGCATACATTTAATGATAACTTCTGATAAAATATCTGATGTTTCTTCATTTACAAATATCCATGTTAATCAGCTGAATTTGCACTCCCTCTTTGACATCAAAATAACGAGCCAAAATTGGATACATTTTTACGTCGTAGTGGTTTGATGCATCAGAAAGAATTGACACATATGATGCTTTTAATAAAGCATTTTCCGAGTTAGTTTCACATTATTTCTTGAACGTGTTAACAATTATTGCTTCACAATTTGTATACGCGCAAGCTTGGATTATAAAATTTCCTTATAATCTTGGATTATAAAATTTTTTAATTAGCTTTGATGTACAATCAGCACTTCTAACGCTATGGTTATGTTTGATTGTGTGGAATGCAATTGTTCCTTCTTGAATCGCTAATATTTTTTCATTTTGACCAAAGCTCTGGCTCTTCATCAATTTTGTAATTTTGTTTGACTATATAGAAGCATCCAATGCCATTTTGTGTTTGATAGATTTGCAATGATCTTCAATTGGAGACCGTCCACTACTATTAATCCCAAACAAATTTTGACAAATAGAACATTTAAGGAGCTCGTCTTTGATCTGCGTTAAGAAAGGGAACATTTCCTTTAAATTATCATTAAATGTGTCTAACCTTCTCTTCTTATTATTCATTTTTTAAGTATTTTAAGGTTTTTATAATTATTTATACATCATTGAGTTTGATGTATATATAGTTATAAAAACCTTAAAATACTTTTTTATGAACACTTTTTTTTATGAACTTCTCATTAAAATAAATAGCTAAGCGTTATTTACAATAACGATGGAAAAAAGAAATTAAAAGGCAAATAAAATTTGTGTGAAACGAGTGCATTTTCTTTGCTGTGGTTGAAAAATCTTTCGAAGTAATTTTTTTTTTTTTTTTTTTCTCTAATGGGAATTTTCAAAACTTTTTTTTTTAAATGTTTACGGGAGTTTAATTCATTTAGTTTTGTGTTTTATTTGTTATTTCATAACTTTGTTAAAGTTGTTTTTTAACTATATTTTAGAAAATTCATTTATTAAAAGTCTTTCAAAAAATATTTTTTGAAAGAATTTTATTTGCTTTTTTTTAATATATAAACGCGTCAATCAAAAGCGTACAGACACCAAACGTGCAAAAATACCGTCAAACGCTTGACTGTACGCGCCAAACGCGTACGTATAATCACCTTAATTTATGTAAAACATGTTTAAAAATTTGCTTAAAGTGGACAAGATAACACGTGTAGAAAATACGTGTAAGAATTTCTTTAAAATGATTTGAATAGTCTTTTTAACTCTCTATATATATTTTTTATATCTCTTTTCATAAAAATATTTTTTAAATATAAATTTATTCTTATATAGAGCCTCTAACTTTCGAATTAGTAATAAGTATTCAACTATTGAATATGCAAAAGCTATTGAAATTTATAGATAAAGGAGATACCCCGGTTGTGTGAGGATAGGAGGGGAAGTGGATTAGGATGAAGAATTACTTTTTCTAAAAGTATGGATGCGTCGATCCTTACTTTTTAGAAAAGTTTTGATTTTATCTTTTTATAACGAATATTAGAAAATAAAGTACAAATTTCTATTATCATTTAAAAAATGTTTTATAAATTTCTACACGTATCTTAAAGGTAAATCGAATTTTCGAAAGTTTAGAATTTAAACGTATGAAAAGTTCTATTTTTATCAGAATTTTGTTTTCCTTTAATAATAAATAAAGTATAAACTTTTATACTTTATATATATATATATATATATATATATATATATATATATATATATATATATATATATATATATATATATATATATATTTTAACTAATAATAATATAACTATATATTTTACTATATATAGGTATATATTTTACTATATATTTATCTATATATATTATAGTGATTATCATAAGAATAATACAAAAAAAATAAATAAATAAAAAATATAAAAATCATAACAATATCAATAACAAAAAATATAACAGTAAAAAGAAGGAAAGAAAGGAAGAAGAGTCAAAGAAGTAGAAGTCATAGGAGTTTTGTTGTGATTCGGCATTTTTCAAGCATAGAAAAATTAAAGATGAATTAAAGTAAAAGAAAAAAAAAAAAAAAAAAAAAAATTGTTATAGAGAATTAAGCAGGATGATTGCATAGAAAATAGTTTATTGTTTATTTATTACATGTTATATGGTTTAGTAGTGACGCAAATTTTTGAGCCATATAACTTTACAGGATGATGAAAATGAGGGTACTTGATTGTGAGTAAATGAACATTTATATATTTTTATGTTTTATTTTTAGTTTTATGTTTTTATTTCTATTTTATTTTTATTTTATGAGTTTTATATTTTTATTTCTATTTTATGGATTTTATATTTTTATTTCTACTTTTGGTTTTATATTTTTATTCTTATTTTTATTTAGGAGTTATTTTTATTTATTTCTATGTTACTTTTATTATATTAAAAATTTAGTTATAGAGAATAACTAGGGGGTGATTGCATAACTGATAGTTCATTGATAATTTTTACTGAAGATAAATTTTTTTACATGGGTTATAAAGGCATTTCTATTTGATATTTTGGAGAATATTTTTTTAGTTTCAACAGGAAGAGTGTTCCAAGATAGAATTGATTGATACTTGATTGACTTTATGCCATACTTGTGTGTTTGTTTTAAAGGCATAGAAAGACTACAATAAGATACAGACCTAAGTTTATAACTATGAACATCATTTGTGAATTTAAAATAGCTAGTGAAGCAGCTAGGCGTATTATGGTAGACAATGTCCAATACAAGAACACAGTTTGATAAGTAGATAAGTTCGTCAACCTTTAAATTTTAGAACGATTATACAGTATGTCAGAACTAAAACTGTTAGGTTGAAAGTGAATTATTCTTAAAGATTTATTCTGGAGATTTGTAGGGTTTTTTTTATAAATGGATGGACTTTGTCCCCATATCTGACAACCATAGCGTAGGTGGAAGTTGAAAATAGCATCCCAAATATTCACAAGGGTTTCGTAATTCACAAAATGCCTTATTTTGGTAAGCATTTTATTTACTTGACTTAATTTGTTTGATATGGACTTAATTTGTTGAATGAACAAAAGATTTTCATCTAATAATATGCCCAGATATTTTATTTTATCTACAATATTTAGTTTTTGACCACTAATTTTAAAATTAAGTTTTTTGGTAATTTTTTTGCCTTGAGGTTTAAATAGAACTAATTCAGTTTTTTTGACATTCAAAGATATTTTGTTTGATCGCAGCAATTGATCGAAGCCATTATCTAAATTTTATAGAATCATTATCTAAATTTTAAAGATCGCAGCCATTGATCGCAGCCATTATCTAAATTTTATAGAATAAAATCCGTTTAGAAATAAAAGTTTTTACTTTCTTTGTTATTAAAGGAAAAACAAAACTCTGGTGCTTACTAAAAATGATGTTACTTTTAAGTTATTTTTAAAACGTTTGGCATTATAAACTGCATGACTATATACAATGAAATAAGTTTGATCATGTTTTCGGAGCCTGCAATCTCGGACATAAAAACTTACGCTTTGACTTCTAACTTTTTATGCAACACGTTATTAGAAAAAATGTTTTTATAATAAATAAGGCAAATCTTTTTGTCACAAATATTATTTATACTAATAATTTTATTAATTCTCAACCGAAGTAAATAAAGTTTTAGTCATTTTTTAAAAGCTGTTTAATTATTTAAAAGAAATTAAAGAAGGAGTAAGTAATTTTAGTAAAAATTACAAATCCAAATTTTGCCGACTCCAGTGTCCAAGTTTGTAGACAAATTCATTTTCTAGAGGGATTAGGCACCCCCGATGCCCCTTTTTGGGACGACCCTAACTTTAGAATTGAGTGTTTTGATACCTACTCTGCTCAAACATTAATAGTCAATGTTGATATTTTATTTGTTATAAGTGTTTTTTTATACAAGAAATTTTTTTACTATTAGTACTAGAAGCTCCAAAATCTTAAATAACTTTTTGTTAATATAAGTTCGAGGAAAATTTTTTAATTTTTCTCCTACATATTACGTATATGACGTAACGCAAAGTATAAAACATTATCTACATTAGAGAACAAACTTTAAAAGAGTATTTAATTTGTACGCGTAATAGAACGGAATTCCATATGGTTGCGAATAAAATTTTTTAAACTTCTTTTATTATTTTTATAACCTTTTCTCGCTTTTGTTAATCTGAAACTTTCGAAACTTTTAAAATTATATTGGGAAATTAGAACTCATAAAGTAAGAAACTTTTTTTACTTGCCCATTCGCTTGATTTCTTATATATATAAAAAAAAGAGCCTTTATAACAATGAATTCTAAAAGATTCTTTTTATGAAATTTTTATTTAATTAAAATTCAGCGATATACCCCCTCCCCCCCAATACACACTGTGGTGAAGTTAAGGCGATTCTAAACTATTACGGGGTCGATAAGATATTTTGCTGACCACAACATATTTCCATAAAATGATCACGTCTCTGATTTATGGCAAGACGAAAAAAAATGAAACGATAGAAATTTTCAAACTTTGCAAAAGCATAAAATAAAATTTTTTGTAAAATTAGCTGATCCTAGTATTTTGAACACAGATAGAAATGGTATCCCTATTGTAAGTTGTAAATCTTTGGAAAAAGTAGCATGTATTCAAAAACTTTATAATTTTAGAAGAGAATAGCAAACAATGGCTATAAAATGAATTGATACTTCCAACTGCTTCTATTGATGAAAATAACTTTTTGCCTGACCGAATTTTGAAACTTTAGATAGCATTAAAAAGAAAAGAAGATCAGTGCCATTAGTTGCATGTTTTATATCTTCATGTGGCGAAAAAACCTAGATCAAAGATTTTTAAAACCCCTTAAAATCACGATTACTCGTCCAGATTTGAATAAGATTTAAAATAAAGATGTTTTTTAGGTGAAATGAACGTGGTGGTTTAATAATATGATCTCTAATGATTGTTTCGTGGCAGTTTTTTATAATTAAAAGCTCTTTTTTAGTCGGAATTCATAAATTTTTGGCAACAACTGAAAGAAAAATTGCCTTTTTCTAATAACCTATAGTGGGTTTACGGACTTTTTCAAAAAATTTCAATCAAGTTAACGGTGTTTAGGAAAATTGATCTAAATACTCAAACTGATTTTCTTTAAGTTCTCTATTATAGGTTGTAAAAAAGTTTTGAAAGTTATATGTATATAAAAATATATATATATATATATATAAAATTATTCTTTTATTATTATGAAAAACTAACGCAAAAAAAATTATAACATCTAAAGCTCTTACTTGGATATAATACGCTGACAAAATCATAATTCTAAATAAAAGAGTTAGTTTAAAAATCTCCTAAACGACACCGAGCACTTAAATTTTATTGCAGTGATTTTAAAAACAATAATATTTTTATTTTCCATAGCTGTTTTTGGTTATCTAATCTTAATTTAAATTACTATTATTTAATATTAATTTGAGTGTGTGCATATATAATATTAATTTGAGTTGTGTGCGCGCGCAAATAGAAACCTACAAAAAAAATATTTTCATAATAAAAATTATAACATTAAAAATTCTTTTAATGTTATAAATTGGTATCATTGTGTAAAGTTGTGGATGAATAAATTTGCATAATTAAAGACCTAGCACAGCGAGTCAGATGGTGGAAAAAAGTAAAACAAAAATATTTTTAAGAATTTTATTATTATATACCAATTTATAGCTTAAACATTTCGCTTTGAATACATCTTAAAATATCTATTTATAAAAGTTTGCAAATGTGTAAATGTAATTTATATTTTTAGTGAAGTTAAAACATGAAATATAATGATATTTATTCATATACAGTACAAGAAAACTTAAAATTAGCTGATCCTAGTATTTTGAACACAGATAGAAATGGTATCCCTATTGTAAGTTGTAAATCTTTGGAAAAAGTAGCATGTATTCAAAAACTTTATAATTTTAGAAGAGAATAGCAAACAATGGCTATAAAATGAATTGATACTTCCAACTGCTTCTATTGATGAAAATAACTTTTTGCCCGACCGAATTTTGATACTTTAGATAGCATTAAAAAGAAAAGACGATCAGTGCCATTAGTTGCATGTTTTATATCTTCACAACTATTGTTTGCATCAGGTAGTAGTTTGCGCCAAGATGATGAAGGAAAAGAAACTAAAACTGTTTTTTAATAAGGGCCGCCGAGAGGAGGGGGTGTGAGGGACAGTTTGTCCTGGGTGGCAGGTATCAAAGGGGCGCCAAATAAAAAGAAAATATCTAAAAAAAAAAGTCCTTCTTCTATAATATGGAAAAATTTTGATGAATAGATGGCGCCAATCAGGGTTGCTGCCCCACGCGGCGTGACGGCTCTCGACGGCCCTGTTTCTAATTATCAGAATATAAGAGAGTTATTGTTGAAATAATATTTTTAAACTAAAATTTTCATGTTGTTACAAAAAAAAAGGTTTAAGCTTTAGGGTTTTTTTTGGATGGATTATGTCGTAGTTTCAAGAAATATGTAATGGAACTAAATTGTCACAAAATCGCTAACCTCACCATACCTCCCATCCCCCTTCCTTTATCGCGTGATATAACTTGTAGACAACCCTATATAGATTTGACTTTAAAAAGCACATATTAAATTCGAGTAAAACTTCCGTGAAATTATCGTGTTAATGGTTTAATCCTGAATCGTGAAGAACATGTATCTATACGGGTTTTAATCCTGAAACTAAAACTAGATGTGCCCGCTTGGGGTGCACAATCGGACGGTTACATACAAAAAGGTGGCCACACTATTTTTTTTCATTTTAATCCTAATTAAAAAAATTTTAAATAGTAAAGTATGCATATTTAAAATTTCACATAAATTTGAACAGAATTTTGTAGTATAGGTTATAAGCTTATAAGATTTTTTCAGTGATTTTGTTGCATTTAGAAAGTTTAATTTAATTTTTAAGAAAAAAATAATTTTTTCATGGAATTTTTTATTTAACAAATAAATAATAAATTTATGTTGTTTTTTTTTTGACGAAAAAGTAACTTTTGGAACAAAGCTTTCTTTTTACTTTACAAAGAAAGTAGTAGGTTTTATACAAAAAAAAAGCATTTCTGGATAGTTTTACAGGGAGGTTGAAAGAGGCTGGGCCCCTCATCACCCTTTGCTGTGTTCTTAACTAACTCAAAATACATTATTTTGAAACTTAGTTTAAAAAGATATTTTTTAAGTATTATTTTCGTCATTTTGGATTTTTGCTTTTTTTACTTGAAATATTTTTTGCGTAATCAACGCATGAAAGCAATATCAATTCGGAAGGTTAATAAACTTTACTTTCAATTTAGTGTTGCGCCTCCTTTAACTTGCCAGAAAACATTAATATTTGAGTATTTTTATACACACGTCCGAAAATTACTTTTCTTTCCAAAAACGATGGGCGGACGTTGTTTTGAACAAAAACATGCCTTGCTTAATTTAAAATATTACTTTGAGGAGAAAACCGTGCAGCCAAATTACTATTCTTTTACTTTGAATATGGATCAATAGCTCGTTTAAATCACTAATAATCGGGAACTTTCAATTCTTATAGGGATAGTGGGGAGAAGTGGGACACAGGAGAAGTGAAACAGCCTGAAATTTTTAACTAGGAGTTATGCCTAAATACTATTATTTAATGTAAACAATTAAGTTTCTTCCCCTCTATTTAGCAGAAATTGCTTTGTTTTCCTGCGTGCGCTAGAAGCCCTAATTTTGAAATGTACCTTAAAAAGTGTTTACATTGGGGTGAAGTGGGACAGAAAAAAATATATATTTATGCCCCGCTTTTTCCGCCGTCATATGATGATTTCGATTGGTGAAAGCTCTTGAACATATTTATGTTGATTTTATGGATTTTATCAGTTTCTATTTAATATTTGTGTTAAAATGTTGTTTTAAATTTATCTGTCCCACTTCTACTGACACTTGTCCCACTTTACCCAAATGGCACTGTTTCTCTAAAAGCAAAACTTTATATACTTAGTTTTAATGGCTGGAAACCTACGGGGATTGAGTCGGTGCCTAAAAAGAACGCTTATTTGTAAAAACTTGTTTGGTTCAGTTTATACATCAAACAAAAAAGATATTGCAATTACCCGAAAACAAAATTTACGTGTCCAACTTCTCCCCATTCTCCCCAACAAATGTTTATAATTGTGCATTTAAATTGCATAGTAATTGTTTTTATAATGAAAAAAATAAAATACATTTTTATTCGCCAAGGTCAAACTCGTTTAACATAATCATTATTAGAGATAATTGAAAACCACATTATTTAAAATTACAATAAGGCTAAATTAACGGTAAAGATACATGAAAGTTACACTTTCAAAACTTGAATAATTTGGTATAGTTGCGTATTGCAACTGTACCAAAAATTTCCACAATACTAGAGTTTTACTCAAACTGTACTAAACTATATGTCATAGTGGCAGTTTTTTTATTCTGATATTGCAAGATTATAACGTTTTACAAAAACTGTAATGACTGGGTGTTATATATTTGCTAAAACCAAATTGAAACAATACCAAAAGATAAAAATATTGAAATTCAAATTGAATATATTTTAATTTATATTTGTAATGCTTCCCATTATCAGAAAAAACAGAGTTGAAAACCTGGTATAAAAATGGCTTTGACTCACAATAAATAAATAAAGATAAGTAAATGAAGCTTTAGAAATTTAACGTCATCAAACAAGGCTAGGTGATTCCATACGTATGAATTTACAAAATACGTATGAATAACGGCCAATATATTTTTTAGCAAATTTTTAGAAACCGACGAAGTGTTTTTTGCAATTTCAAAAATGACGCTAATGCAGTGTTTTTTTCCTTTTAGAATTAAAAATTTTTTATAAAATATTTTGATGCTATTGTCTGGTGATAGTACTGTTCATAAGTCATGTAATATAACAAACAAACGAAAAGTTATCGATCAAATCCATATATGTTGAAAATAAATTTTAAGGTTATTTATCAAATATTAATACATACTATTAATATATTAAGTAAACGCCTACTTTGATTTTTTTAATTTTTTGTTTTTACTTCTTTTCTTTACTTTTCTATTTTTATTATTTTTTTTACCTATAGTTTTTTCGATTTTCTATCTTGAAAATTTTAATCTTTTTGTTATAACAAAACGACCGCTTTTCTGGAAGCCTCTCCAATAATCCAATGATCGTAATCGTATTTTTTGTATTGAATCTTTTCCATTTATAGAAGATAAATAAATAAATGAATTTGTAATAAGATTTCAGTATTCATAGGGAGAACAATATAGAAATATAAAGACGGAATTAGTTGAGCTGAAGATTTTTAATTTGGATTTCGTTGGAATAATGTTGAGAGTTTTTCTGGCCAAGGTCAGCGGGGTGTGGTTCAAAATGTAACTAGCTATGTTGGGAACAAATCCATTTTGTCTTCCTCTAGCACCATTTCCGTGGATATTTTTTTATTTGTATTTTCTCAAAAAAAGACTACTCTTAGTATCGACATCTCCCCTTTCCTTCTTCCCCTCCCCCCTCTTCTTACACATAGAAAATTTTTTGACACGTCAATGTGGAGGGTGGGGGCTTGGTAGGACTTGGCTTTAGGCTTTCTTTTTTATGAAAAATATATTTTTCAAAAAAAATACTAAATAGATACTTTAGTAAAAATACTAAAATATAAAGATATATTGGTCTCAAATGGCTTGACTTCTTATTTAAATAAATTTTATGTACATCTTTTATATTTCGTTAGAAAGGTAATTTATTTTTTTTCCTGGAAAAATAAAAAGATTGGTTTATATTTACTTTGATAAAAAAAACCTTAACTTAACTTGGATCATTAAGGTTCTGTGTCTGAACTGCAAACACTGCCTGTAGAGGTCCAAATCGAGTAAAGCTCAATTGTACTTTTTAATAAATAAATTCAAATCAAATTTTTCGTTTCTCAAATAAAATTAAACTATCTTTCTAACAATAAAATCATAAAAAATGTTATTACACTTTTATGCTTTTAAAAAAAAAGTAATTTTCAAGGTGTTATTTTGAGCATAATACGTTTAAAATAATTTTATTATATATTTCAAGATAAAAACTGTTATTTTAATATACAAATTAGCAACAGCATTTAATGAACTGATGTATTTTTAATATCGTACAATAAATAAAACAACAGTTTTTACTAAAAAAATATCAAATAAATTGTATTATACATAACATACTCTAGGTACCTTGAAAAAAAGAGTAAAAACGTAAATGTAAAAAACGCATTATAATTTTTTTTCCCTACAAAAAAAGGACGTAATTTTTTTTTTTTTTTTGAAAATAATCATGAGTTATCAACAATTTCTAATTTGCGAATATCTGATATAAAATGTTCTGATCATGCATGACTTATGCAAACGGAAATTATTTTAATTTCCGCGGATTTTTTTTTTATCGTCTGACGCTTGCCCGCAGCCGTTTATCATTTTTAAAAGGATAATATTTCAGCAAAAAAGCAAAAATTTCTAACATTTACTTTATTTCTCAAACCACAGCTGTAAACTTCCACTTATTATAAATCAATTATAAGAATATTATATAGGCTTTCAGAGTATAAAGAAAAATAATTTGAAAAAGTACGTTTCTTGCCAAAAAAAATGTAAAGAAAAAATGCTTTATAGACAGAAACAATTTTTTTGAATGTGATTTTTATTATTTTTTGTATGTTTCTGTAAATAGGGCTTAAATTCAGCCCTTCATTGTTTAATTTAATATGGGTTGTGATGTCAGCCAATAACATTTTTATCCTTTAAAATGTCTCAATTTGTAAATTTATTTCCTTTCTTTTATAAAAAATGGCATTTATTTTAATCAAGTTGCATAAATTAATCATAAAAGGATTTATTTGCTGCGGTTTCCATTTATAAATAATTATCAAAAAAACATATTTTAAATTAATACCCAACATTGCCCTAGTTAAAAAGTCCTATAGGATCATATAAGAATTTCAAACAAAAAAATTTAAACCCCATTAAATTAAAGCACATAAATTAAAAAGAGTTTATAGTTATCAAAGTTTTATCTTTTTTTGTTCCAAAATCCTATAAATTCTATGGGACTTTTTGGCTGGAGTGTACTTCTGTTAGGTTATCTAAAAAAAAAGTTTTTAGAATATTAAAACATTTTCCATTTGCAACAGTCGCGTGATCACAACTGTTAATACCAGGATACTGTTAAATTTAGAGGTAGTGCCAATATTTGATTATTGCTAATCACTTAGTGCTGAAAACATATACATATTTTTTAATTGTTTTTATTTTGTTAACACCCTTTGTGAAATAAATAACAAGTTAAATGTAATTATCCCTGATGAACCCTGATGTGATTTTTTAAATTATTTACCTCTTTTTATAGAGAAGATTTAATACTAATATTATTTACTTATATTTGTTTTATTTTGGACTATATGGTACTCAAGACAAAAACGTTTTTCAAATATTCAATAGTCACAGTATTTAACTTTTGGTTTTTAAGTTTATCGCTATTATTTTTTAAATACTCTCACGATGGACAATCAGACAAAAACGTTAATATATTTTTAACAAAATCGTTAAAAAGATAAAGGAATAAGCGCAACAGTAGCATCAATTTTTAGATTGCAAAATACGCTTTATTAGTTTCTAAAACATTTTGTCCGCCTTTCAGATTTAAATCAATAAGATTTGATTACGTTAAGTTTTTAATATAAAATAAGTGGATTTCTAATATAAAATAATTGATGATTTATGGATAAATCTTATAATATAAAATGAGACATTATAAAAGTAGTGGCTTAAAGCCACCACTTTTATAATGTCTCGTTTAAGGGGCCCCAAAATAGTTTTAAGGACTTTTTTTTTTTAAGTCACTTTTTTACTCAACTATTTCAACTTTTTCAAAACTTTTTCAAAAACTTTTTAATTATTTAAAAAATTATTTGGGGAAGGGGAAAATGGCCGTGCTGCCCCTCCCCCCCTCCTCCTCCGATTGCCACGGGCCTGCGGTTTAGTCAGAATTATTTTCTTTAAATAAAGGTTTAAAAATTCCTTAAATTGAAGCAAAATTTTTGTTTTGGACTTAAAAGAATGAAAATCGCTTTTCTTACAAAAAAACCTTTAAAAATAAATAATTTCATTAATCATACATTTTTGGCATATATAATAATGTCATGTACGAATCATAAACTTTTAGCATCTAGGATAGATTATCGTAATATGAACATCTTGGTAATATCATATTACGATAATCTACCCTAAATGCTAAAAATTTATGATTTGGGTATGACATTATTATATATGCCAAAAATGTATGATTAACGAAAATATTTTTAATTTTTTTTCAAAGTTTTTTGTAAGTCAATTCAAAAAGTTGATTCAAAAAATAAAAAGCAACTATAACTTCACTTCTTACATCTTAGAGATCTTTTAGTATGCTCATAATATGAGCATTCTATAATAATATGAGCGTACTAAAAGATTTAATAATATGAGCATACTAAAAGGTCTCTAAGATGTAAGAAGTGAAGTTAAACTTTTTATTTTTTGAATCGACTTTTTGTTGTGATAGCAGAAACTAGTACAATTAGCGTAAATTTATATGCAGCAATTAGCGGGTATCATCTACTTAAAACGCTATTTTTTGCTTTGTTAAAATGTTATCATCACGAATGAATTAATTTGTGGCGTAAAATTTTGATGCTAAATTAATAAACATAATTTTTCATAAAGCATATTTTTTTCATAAAGCATAATTTTTTTCATAAAGCATAATTTTTTTCATAAAGCATAATTTTTCATAAAGCAAAATTTGTTAACAAGAAATCCGTTCTGTTTTTGTTTGAAAAAACAATTCATAGGAACATTTAGTTTTGATTTTATTTAAACATACTATTTTTGTGTAATATGAGCATGCTTACCCAGTGTTTTTCATTGAAATTATCTAATTTAAAGTCCTAAAATTGCAGTAGTTTTATGTTTTTTTGAATAAAAAAATAACATAGTAAAAATTTTTAATATTTTAACTATACAAATTATCTTTTTGTAATTTAAATTCAAAAATTTGTAATTTTATCGTTTAAACAGTGCATTCGTTTAAACAGTGCATATTAACAGTGCATTGTTTTTTGCAGTCGAAATGTTGTAATATTTATATTTATTTTTGCAGATTATAATAATTTAGCCTTTGCTCTTAAAGTATATAAGTGAATAGTTCATTAAAAAATAGTGTGCTATGAGTATTAACTACCCAGCAAACATTGTTTTAGTGGATTTGTTGTGAACCTATATAGGCATTTTTTAGCAGTTTATTGGAGTTTTGCTCATCCGTTCTTAAGTGGACCACTAGTGGCAGCTGCTATAAATGGCAAGCCGATAATTTTCCGGCATTTTAATGGTGGTTAACTATCAGCAAGCCACTTTTGGCGGCTGCCACTAATGGTCCACTAAGTAACCGATGTGCAAAACTGCAGCGGTCCGATCAAAATTTTTATATAGGTCTACTGAAATTCCTCTATAGCATGTTTGCAGGGCATGAGCATCATTTAAAAAGTAAATAAAAAGTGTAAAACTTAAAGAAAATACAAATTTTTCCTTGAATGACAAACAAGTTATTAACTATAACCCAAATAATGCATCCGATGGTCCGAATTACATTTTAGAATTCCAGATAGTATATCGTTTTATACGTCATTTTTGACGTAAATAAAAAATGGTTTATATCAAAATTGGATCTCCTAGTGTTGTATTTATATAAAAATCTTAAAGATTGATTGTAAATATTAAAATAAATAACTTTTAGAATTGTTTATAACACAATTGAGTACTGTTATACAGTTTTAGAGCCCCCACTAATGCTGTATCAAGTTAACACATAGTTTCTAAAGTAAAATAATTGCTTTACTTTTAGTATCAACTTATTGTCAGATCTTTTAATATCAACTTATTATCCTGTCAGATCAGTTTATCCTGCTTCTGGTAACATGTAACCCAGTACAATCTGCTTCATGTCCTGCTGCCTTGTAGGATATGCTTTTTTAGGCAAAAGCTAGGAGATGCCAACTCCAACTTAAAACACCCACAATAATAAATTCCTCCGGCTACTGTCTTGTAGAAGGCCTCCAAGGCAAAGACTTAAGGAATAAACAGATTCTATTTGTTGACCAGCCTAGCACACATTTTTCATCTTTAGGCTGGCGCTGATGTATTTATAATACATTGTTTCCAGTTTAGGATGTTGAATACTGGATCTTCTTGACTCAATGCATGGGTTTTGTTTGTGTCTCTGTTTTTATGACTAATCAACTCATTCTATTATCACCTTATGATGTTACAGCTCTAAAACTCAGTTTTACGGTTCTAAGACCGGCTGATAGTCAGGTTTCCTGAACTCTGTGGTTGCTCTCAGAGAGGCTAATTCCATCAACAGCTGAAAAATATCAAAGTATTAACAGTGCCATGTTGTGCGTGGATGGTGTCCCTGTTTGTACTTTTGTTGTGCATTGCTGAGGTCACATTTGAGCTCTTTGTAACGGCTTAGGGTTTATTAATAGTAATGTGGTAATTGCTTGCGCTATTAAACAGTGTTCTGAGTACTATCTATGCTTTGAGTCAAATTCTTCAACAAATTTAAAAATGAATAATGTACCAAAAACTATAATACACAAAAAACCATATCATCACCAAGTTCTCTAAATCTATCATTCACTAATATTTGTGGTCTTTGAAGTAACTTTTCTTCTCTTGAGTCTTATCTCTTGCAAATTTCACCAGACCTACTTGCTCTTTGTGAGACTAATTTGAGTTCAGCTGTCTCATCTTGCGATCTTAATGTTGATGGTTACCTTCCTTTAATTCGTAAAGACTCCAATAGTCACATGCTTGGCCTGAGCATTTACATTCGTAAGAATTCACCTATTTAACGTGAAACTAGGTTTGAATCCACAGACTATTCTTTCATGTGCTTTTGTTTAGCACCACTTCACTCGCCTTTCTATTTGCTCTATATTGCTCTCCTTCATCTTAAGACTGCACTTTTTTTGATGTTTTTTCAGATCATATTGACCAAGCCCTCTCTCTTCATCCATCAGCCTATATTTTTGTTGTCGGTGACTTGAATGCTCATCACACTAAATGGCTTGGCTCTAGTGTTAGTGATTCTGCAGGCATTAAAGCCCACAACTTTTACCTTTTTCAATCCCTAACTCAAATAGTCAACTTTACAACTCGCTTTCCAGACAACCCAAATCATTTAGTTTCTCTACTCGACTTATGTCTTGTTTCTGATCCTAGTCAGTGCTCAGTTTCTCCACATTCAGCCTTAGGTGCTTCTAATCACAGTTTGATCTCTCTAAAACTAATATCTCATTCTTCTTTATCACCTGAATCCCCTTATTATCGTACCTCTTACAACTACCTTAAAGCTAACTGGGACTCTGTCCGTGATTTTCTTCGTGATGGCTCTTGGGTAGAAATCTTTTGTCTTCCTGTCAACAAATGTGCTTCTTACATAACTTTGTGGATTCCAGCTGTTATGGAATCTTTTGTTCCCTCTCAATAATTTCAGGTCAAGCCTCACTCTCTCCATGTTTTCCTCACATTGTGCTGCTGCAATTGTAAATCGAAACCGTTACTTTCATATCTATCGGCAAAACAATTCTCCAGGAAACAGGCATCTTTTTATTACTACTAGAAACTATTGTAAAAAGATTTTATAAAACGCCAAAGCCCGCTATTCTCAGGTCATGAAATCTTGTATCTCAACTAAAAAAATTGGCTCTAGAGACTTCTGGAGAATCTTTAAAAGTATTAATAATAAGGGCAAATCTTTAATTCCACCTCTCTTGTATGGTTCAGACTTTGTCACCTCACCTAAAGACAAAGCTGAATTGTTTGCTTAAAACTTTTCATCAATATCATCTCTTGATTCCACTAGTTGCGTTCTACCTGATATTGCCAATAAACAGGTTGATCGATTGCTTGACATTTGTATCACTCCAGCTTCTGTATCTAAAGTGATTTCCTGTTTAGACTCTTCTACAGCTTGTGGCCCGGACAACATACCTGTTATTGTCTTGCAGAAGTGTTCCCCGGAACTGTCGTCTATACTCTCAAAACTATTCAACAAGTGCTTATCAGAGTCTTGTTTTCCAGCCTGATGGAAAGCAGCATATGTTATCCCTATCTTCAAAAATTCTGGAGAGCAATCTGATTCGTCTAACTACTGTCCCATTAGTCTTCTTCCTATCATAAGCAAGGTTTTTGAATTTTTAATTAACAAACACTTAATTTCTCATCTTGAATCTAATAACTTACTTTCTGACTATCAATATGGATTTCGATCTTCTCGTTCTACAGCTGATTTGCTAACAGTAATAACCGATAGGTTTTATCGTACATTAGATAAAGGTTGAGTGGTTAAGGCCATCGCTCATGAGATTTCAAAAGCTTTTGATAAAGTTTGGCATAATGGTTTTCTCCATAAAATTTCTTCTAATGGTGTATCTGGCAACATCTTTAAGATTATTGAATCCTTCCTTTCTAATCGTAGTATAAAATTTTTTATCGATGGTTAGCACTCTTCCACTTATTCTGTAACTTCAGGAGTTCCTCAAGGTTCTGTCCGTGGCCCTATAATCTTTTTAATTTACATTAACGATCTTCCAGATATTCTCATATCTAAGGTGGCATTGTTTGCTGAGGATAGTAACATTTATTCTTGTCGTAATAAGAAGCCAATACTCTCTGATTGCTTGGAGGGGGTATTTGAGTTTGAAAAGAATCTTACTTCTGCTACAGCATGGGGTTCACATTGACTGGTGAAGTTCAGTACAGATAAAACGGAAGTTTTTTCAGCCAATCATTATCGCAATAATTTAGATCTTCCTATATTTTTGAACGGTAATTTACTCGATGAGTTATTCACTCTTTATCTTATCTTAATGGATTAACTCTTACTTCCGACCTTTCTTAGAAACCATATATCAAATCTGTTGCAAAATTAGCATCTGCTATGGTTGCATCTCTTTATCGAGCTCGTCACTTTCTTACTTCGGATTCTATTCTTTATCTCTATAAATCTCAAATCCGGCCTTGTATGGAATACTGTTGCCATATCTGGGGCGGATCTTCTAATGATGCTCTTTCTCTTTAAGACAAGATGGAAAAACGCATTGTAAACATAGTTGGAACTGGTCTTGCAGCCACCCTCTAACCATTTTTACATCGTCGTAATGTTGCTTCTCTTTCTCTTTTCTACCAATACTATAATGGGCTCTGCTCTAAAGAGCTAGCGTCTCTTGTGCTATCTACTAAAATTCATTCTCGTGTTACTCGTCATTAATTAATTCTCATCCTTTTTCTGTGTCTGTTTCTAAGTGCTTCAAAAACTCTTATTTGTCTAGTTTTTTTCCTTGAACATCAGTTCTTTGGAATTTGCTTACTTCATCTTGCTTTCTTTATTCATATAATTTGCAATCCTTTAAGTCGTCTGTCAATCGTTATCTTGCTCTACAATCTTCCTCTTGTCTCTTACAGCAACTTACAGCTTTAATTAGTGGCTGCTTGCAGCCTTGTTGGAAGCAAAGATGTTTAAGAAAAAAAAAAAAAAATTTTTTTTCATTAGTTTTGTTAAATGAGGTATTAGCCTATGGATTGTAATTTATAAAATGAAGTTACGCGTCAGCTGACGAATTAAATAACATGTGTTAAAACTTAGCAAATTTAAAAAGTTAAAAATTATTTTATCATCAAAAAAAAACCAATTTTGATCCATTGCAGTCCTAATAATGTCAAAAATATAATTTTTTCAGTCAAAACATAGCTTTAGCAGTAACTGTTTCACCATATGAAAGTGGTTGTCACAACTCTTTAGATGGTTTTACAATTACATAATTTCATGGTGCCCCATGTATCATGATGCCCCATTCTTCCCTATATATCTTTGGATGTTTTGTAAAAATTTTATTTAATTTATTATGAAATAAACTTACAAATAGGGGAAAAAAGCCAATACAGGATTTATTTTTAATGGAAACTTTTCAATTCAATTCTTAATTACTTTTCCTTTTAATTTTATTGATTTTTTTTTTTTTTTTTTTGCTTCTTATATTTTTTGTATATTTCTTATGTTACGGGATTTTAAATACGTTTCTAATGGGATAAGCGATAAGGTTTTTTTTTAAAAATGCATGAGTGTAATAATACTAAATAAAAAATAGTCTAGTAAAAAAGCAGATCTAAAATATTCAAAGATTGAAGTCCTAAATAATTTTAAATAAGAAAACAAATGAATATCACTAAAAGTTCTATAAAAAAATATTTATATAAATATTACATAGAACCTAAAAAGCAAACTTATGAGATAAGTATGAAGAATCATGTTATCTCTGACTTTTAAAACCATGACGCAACTTTTTTTTTTTTGAAAAAACAAAATTGCATTTTAAGAAATGCAGAGCCAGCTAAAAAAAGTAGGCGTTTTGCGTTTTATTTTAATTTACAAACATCAATAACTTTTATTTATTTCATGTTATGGCTCTGGTTTAATTTTTTAACTTTATGCGAATGCTTAAGAATTTGAAGTTGAAATACGTAAAATTCATCATATATCTTTTAAAAGTCTTTTTTAGAAGTCTTTTTTAAGTCACTATTTAAAATGACTTGAAACTTTAGAATGGATTCTTTCCTATGTAAAATGTTCGTTAAAATATTTTTTCTTCCTCAAAACTTCTGAGATTCAATAAGTATCAGTATATATTTTAGAAAAATTATTTTACTTAATTATCCTGAACATCTAAGATTGCTTTTTTTGTTTGTTTTAAGAAAAAATATTCTATCTATGTAGCAGATACAGCAGGAAGCAAAATAGAGATGTGCCAAAACAAGTTTATGCTGAGTCCCGAATTTTGGATTTGCGGAACCTTAATGCGTTCTCATTTTTTTAATTTTCTTTATTTTAAACTTAACCTAGATATGTTATCGTTAGGGCCGTCCCAAGACTTTTTCGGCCCTGGTTAAAAAGTGAACAGAGAGTTAAGCAAGAGATTTAAAACAGAATATTTTTATTTTTAAAAACTTATCAGTTTGTTATTTTTTTTTTCAATATATTGTTCTTTTTATTATGAATTTAATACTTTTTTGAATGTTTTGTTTCATTTTTGGTGCGGCCACACTGGACTAAAACAGACTACTTTATAGCTGTTAATGTTTATTATTCTGTTTTATATCTAATAACTAAATAATATGATTGCTTTGATTAGAAATCTGCAATAATATGATAACTTAGTTTAGAATCCCCTTCACTTCCCTTCATCCTTCAAACACAAAATTCTAGTAACTCTAGTCGACAATTCAAAATAAATTCATTTTAGAAATTTTATTTTACATAATGTTTTTAGACTTAAGCTTTTACTATCAGTGACAATAAATGTATTAAAATCGTTTCGATTATAGAATGTTGGTCGGCACCTAAAAATATTCTATAGGCACTTTTCGTTGATAAAATTGCGAAGAAAAAGAATAAAGGTAAATGTAAAATATACATCTACAAGTAAAATCAATTATAAACTTTCTCTCTGCGCTTCCTGCACAAATACAGATATAGACATTTACAAAAAATTTACCACTGATTGAAAATTCTATACAACCCAGTAATTTATCTAAAACAAGATGCCTAGCTCAAACCGAACCAACAAAATTTTTAAGGGTGTTTATGTAATCAGTTATAAATACCCTTGTAAAAAATCAACTGACCTTTATTTAGATATAAACAAAAAAAGCTCAGGGCCGACAACACGGGTTTCAAAGTGGAGGGGCACAATTGTCAATTTTTAAATAAAATCGTCTATATCAAGAATTTTCTTTAAAAAAAAAAAAAGTCAAAAAGAATGCTTACACTTGACTTTTTAGTATCCTTGTACTTTATGAAAAATATCATATACCCGATGAACCCCATTTCTCAGACGATATTTGATTATCATACATTTTACAGATCAGATATAAAACCGATAAAAAAATTGTTTCAGATCTATAATGCACGCTGATCAATTAAAAAACTTAATGCTTCTTAATGCTAAGGAAGATATGTTGGACAAAATTGATTTAAAAAATTAAGTGTTCAAATATGGGCGTCATTAAAACAACGGATAAATTATTGTTTACTAGGGTATTTTTAAACTCGAGAATAAAAAAAGGTTTTTGAAGTCTTAAAGAAGAAGTTTTAGTCGGAAACTTATTACTAAAGCAAATATTCTTTTTATTTAACTCTTTGTAATCAACGCTACTATACTAGAATGATTCCATGTAATGATTAAAAAAAAATAATAATAATTAGATGGCATTTTTACTACTCATAAAAAATACGTTTTCGCACCGGTCCTGTTAATACGACTTAAATTTTATATAACTTATAATGAACTTGTACATATAAATATTTAAAAAACTATATAATTACGTCATTCCACTAATAATTTGCTTTTGTTTTAAAATAGTTCTCAAAAAGGTATAGGGTAGATTAGGGTAATATTAGCACCTTAAGCAAAAATTGGAATAATTTCAAAAATAATTAAGCTGGATCCAAAGTTATTACAAATAAACAATATTTAGGGATCCCTACTCATGATCCACTTAGATATTTGGGCACCCGAAATATTTTCTTAAAAACACAGAGGTTTTAAAAAAGTAGCAAAAATGCTCATATTACCCAGATCGCTTGGTAATATGAGCACTTTAAATTAGCACAAAAAAAAACAAACATTAATTTTGTAAAAAAAATACCAACCTGACAATTAGAAAATAATTTTTGGAATATTATGATTCGTTATTAACAAAACTTATCATTAAAAGATCAAATTTTAAGCCACTTTTTGTTGAAACAATACTACTATGTTTTCCGCAAGAAAAAAAAAAAAAAAATTAGTTCGTTATTTTTAAATTTTAACTCAAACATTTGAACGATAAAAATTCAATTTTTTTGAATTTAAATTACAGAAAAATGTTTAGTATTGTTAAGATATTAAAAACTTTTACTATATTTTGTTTTTATTCAAAAAAACAGTTAAAACCACTGCTTGTTAGGACTTTAAACAAGGTCCTAACAATAAAAATCACTGGGTAATTTGAGCATGCTCATATTTGACAAAAATGGCATCTTTAAATAAAGTTAAAACTAAATAGTTCTAAGCATTGTTTTTTAAACAAATTTAAGATTGGATTTATAGCTAAGATATTTTTCTTTATGAAAAAATTAATTTCATTATTTTAGCACCAAAATTTCGCGCCGCAGATTTATTCATTCGTGATGATATTATTTTAATAACGCAAAAAGTTTAAAAACGTTTTACTTTGATGATGATTAGATGAGCACCTTGATAATATGAGCATACTTAAAGATTTCTTAGATACAAGCAGTGAAGTTAAAGTTGCTATGTATTTTTTGAATCAACTTTATGTGGTGATTACAGGAATCAGTACAATTAGCGTAAATCTATATGCAGTAATTAGCGGCTATACCCTAATCTACCCTAAAGCTTTTTAATACCATTATAAACTTGTGCGATAATATCTGTAAAATGGTTAACTTATATTATTTCTATCTCTGAGATATAAAATTGGCAAAAAAATTTTAGTTGTAGTTACAGAAATAAAATTAAAAAAAAGGTAGTAAATCATATTTGAAAAAAAAAACACTTATTAAAATAATGCAATAGTATATTTAACGAAACTTATTGAATACTCTTCAACTTTGCCATGCAGTGTTTTTTCCTTCATAAAATAAAAGTAATTATTTGATCATTCTCGTTTAATCTATTTAACAATAAATTTGTTCTATATTTAGAAAATATAAGAATAAAGAAAATATTAAAGTTTTCACCAAATTTCTTATAATTTCAAAAGTTGTAAAAAACGGAAAACTCTCTCCTACTTATAATTATACTGTATTTTATAAAAAAAATTTCATTTAAATAAATTGTTATTTTATTTGCTTTTTTTTTAAAATAAATTGTTATTTATTAAGTAAGTAATTGAAGATCAGTTAGTGAAGTTATTTGACGAAAGATTGAAGAAATTATTAGACAATACTGATAAAACAATATGTTAGTAGAAGAATTATAAAAAAAGAACAATGCATGTTCTCAGCTGGTGGGACACTATATTTTACTTAGCTGGTGGGACACTATGCTTCACTCAGCTGCTGGGACACTATGTTTCACTCAGCTAGTGGGACATTATATTTCACTCAACTGGTGGGACACTATGTTTCCACTAGTTGAAAATACGCGCTCTGCTGTTGATGTTAGAAAATCTGAACTAAATTATTAAAAAAGATTAAATAAGCAAACAAAAATTAAATTTAAATTCGGAAAATTAAATTTAAAATCTGAAAGTACTGATACTAACAACTTATTTTACATTCAATTTTTCAATCAATTAACGTTAGCCGTGAATTCGAACGTTGTTTACTTTAATTTTACTTTAGTTCGAGTTTTCGTTTAAAAAAAAGCAAAGAATTCATTCAAAGTTGTTATGTGAGCAGAGGGGATTTTACGAAAAAAAGGGGGTGTGATGGGTAGCTGCAGGTGAAGTGTAAATATATTGACGTAGGTTTTGGCATAGTCAGGCAATCCTTTAATTAAAAGTACTGCTAAACGTTTATTTTATGTATTGACACAATACATAAAATAAACGTTGGTTAGAGGTTAGAGGTTAGGTGGTTAGAGTTCTGGCTCAGAACCAAAAGATTTGTGAGGTAGACAAGAGGTAACAACATTGGAAAGGAAGGAGGTGTGAACATCCTATTTAAATGCACATCCGCGGTGTTAAGAATTGTTAGAAAATACTTTTTATAAAACTATAGTAAAACTATACTTATTCTATTCGAACGTGCGTGCGAATGAACTCAGCCTTTTTTTTTTTACCTATAAGAGCTTTTTTTTCCAAAACTATTCTTTTTTTATTTTTAACTATATATTTTCATAAATTTTTATTTACAGGTTTTAACGGTTTATGGAAAATGTTTTATTCTCCACATACGCGCAAGGAATTATTTAACTTAAATACGGAATTTTAAGAATATAGCTGGCTAATCGGTATATTACCTAACCTTGTTTGTAGAACTGGATTTTGAAAACTTGTCTTTTATTAGACATTTTGCAACTTTTTAAGAATAAGCCCTCTCTCGTATTAGTTTAGAAGCACTCCGGTTTATAGAGCTTCTATTTCGCTTTGATTCAAAACAATATTTTATCGGTGAAATATTGTATTGACATCTTATATGAAAGAGTTTAAGGACGGTTTTTTTTATGGAGAACATTCATTAAGATTTTTTACTATTTTTTATGTTTCATGACTTAGTGTCGATCCCAGTATCTGACAAAACAACGTTCAAATATTTTTAAAAATTGAATTACTTATAAAAATTTAAAATGAAAGAAAAAAAAATTGTATTGGCATCATTTTTAAGATTGGAAAAACGCTTTAGTGGCTTTCAAAACTTGCTATATATATATTATAGTATAGACTGTAATCTAAATTGAAATCCATATGATCACGAGAACCTGTTAAATAACATTCCCTAACTTAAGATTTTTTATCTTATATTGTTCTTGGTAAAATACCGCTTTAATCCTAAAGAAACTAAGCAGTACAGTAGTTTTACAAAGTAAAACTGTTTAAAAGTTTGATAAAATTACAGATTTAATTAGTAACGTACGGTTATAACAGATCCATAGTACAGATGCCATGAATACTTAGAGCTATTTTCATTTTTAAAAAATGACAGGAGATTTTAACGAACTTTATTTTTTGAAGTTAAATTTTTTCAATTTAACCAAGTTAAGAGCGCGTTTCTCGAAGTCAATGATGTCTGTACACCGCCTGCTCTTTTAGTTTAAACTCAAATATTTAAAAATATAGAAATTAAGTTAGAAAAATAGAATTGTAAATAATCTATAGATTGTTCTTGTAACATTATTTACAATTTTATTTTTTTTATTTTTTAAATTATATTTATAAACTTAACTAAACAATACATGTTAATGATATTTATTAGGCATATTATACCAAATAAATATTATTAACATGTATTGTTTAGTTAAGTTAATAAATATAATTTATTTTCAAAACTTCAATTAAATTGGCTTTCTGACACATACTTAAGCTTTGTTTAAAGTGGTCTTGAAACGTTTGAGACTTTATTTATTGTGGACTTATTTACGTTTAAAACGTCTCTTAAAATGGACTTACTTAAATTGATCGAAACTTCACTTAAAGTAAACTTATTTAAAACATTTAAAACTTCGCTCAAAGTGGATTTATTTACGCCTGAAACTTTGAAACGTTATTTGACATGGACTAACTTAAATTGTTTAAAACGTCACTTAAAGTGAACTTTTTTAAAACATTTAAAACTTCGCTTGAAGTGAACTTATTTACATAAGAAACTTTTGAACGCTTAAAACTTCGCTTAAAGTGGATTTATATATAACATGTTTGAAAGTTTGCTTAAAATTGATTTATTTAAAATATGTTTGACATTTCGCCTAAAGTGGATTTATAAAAAACGTGAAAAAATTTGCTTTAGATGGATTTTAAAATAAGTGTAAAAAAAACGTGTAAGGTTTGCTTGAAAATTAAGTTTACAATTTATTTTATTACTTTCTTACAGAAAAACAACTTGAACAACCTTAGTAAATAGTTTCTTTTGTTTTAAAACTTGTAATAATTTTTTTTTTTCAATAATAGTGTATGCATTAGCGACCTCAATAATTAGATTTTTTATGTTATATCATTAGAAAGAAAGATTTAACATTTCATTGAAGTTTTATTAGTATCAGGTGTATGATGTCCTATGGAACAAAAAACTCGATTAAATATTGTAAAGATTTATACACAAAATCTAGTCTCAAAATGTAGATCCAATTTAAGTGTAGTTTCGTACGGGGACAAAATGTACATGGTCAAAGTAACAAACACTAATCGACTTTAGTCGATTAAAACTTAAAGTCCACTTTAAGTAAAAGTGCACTTTAAGCTAAGTTTTTACCTGTGAAAAGGCCACTTTAAGTCGATCTAACAATATATATATATATATATATATATATATATATATATATATATATATATATATATATATATATATATATATATATATATTATATTATATTATATTGGGGGAGGGGAGGCAGTGCTGGATTAAGCCCCGAATTAGTTTTAAGAATTTTTTTTAATTATTTTTATCCATTTTTTCAGTCAATTTTTATCAAAATTATTTGTTTGAAAAACTACGGGGGAGAGGGGAGTGAAAATGCCCCTGCTGACTCCCCCAGTTGCTAAAGGTTAGAAAAACAAGTGCTAAAATAAGTGTCAGATATCGGAGTTCCTCTGATTGTTTTTGAGACCTGTTGAGTGGGGCAACCAACCACTGTTTATTTTCACTAAAAAAACGAACAATGATTTGTTGTCCTTTTTTATCAGGTCTCAAGAATGGTCTAAAGGGTAACAATGTCCAACGCCTTTTTTGACCCCTGTATATATAGAAATGTATATATATATATATATATATATATATATATATATATATATATATATATATATATATATATATATATATATATATATATATATATATATATATATATATATATATATATATATAATCATATGGAGGTCTATTTTCATGCAGCTTAAACTGTGTAAAACTGACGTCCGTAAGACGTCCGTAGGGCGTACAATTCTAACCATGGACCGAAGGACAGAATTGTACCGTCCTCTAGATGTCTTGTGGACAACGTATGCTCATGGGTTGTTGAAATTTTACGTTACTTACAACGTTAATTACGATGGAAGTTAACGGATAATTAATTAAAAGTTATGAAAACAGATTTCAATACCAGAACAAATACATAGAAGTAGAGATCAAAATGTACATAGTACATTGTACCAGGACAAATACATAGAAGTAGAAATCAAAGTGTACATAGAAGTAAAGATCAAAATCTTCAAAAGAAAGTGGTTAACAAGAATTAGATTTCATTTAATGTATGAAGAAAATATTTTTTATAACGGTTAACAAATCAGCATTACAACGATTGGCCAAATATCTATAGATCAGGAGCAGATCCAGCATTTTATTATCGTTGAGATAACCTTCAGACACGGAGCAAACTCCAAATAATTATATGTTTATACTAATGTCAAATAAAGATGCTTTGCAAAAAGTTGCCCCTCAGTTTGAGCTGACTTGTATCATTGAAGTGAGAGGAAGAGTGTGGCCATTTGGTTCAATATATGATTTAGAGAAAAAGTACTTTGCTTTTCTTTCTTTCGAAATTTATTCTTTATAATATAAACAATTAATTTCGACTAAATAAACCTATTTAATTTTTGAATTTCAGTAAAAGAGAGGAAATGAAGACTGGTAAAACTGGCCTAAATAAAATCTAATATCCTAACAAGAGACAACATTTTGCAAATATTGCCACAAAATCATTTACTTCAATTTTAAAACTTTATGGGGACAATGTAGCTTTAAAATTTAAATATTTAAGTTTCATAAAACTTAAAGGTTTTAAGTACATTTTGAGGACAGAACTATTGATACAAAATAAACTAGACTTTCTTTCTTGTTCTTTACATATAGCATTTTACAATATCAATATTTTTATATACCAAATGACCAAATAAGTAACTGAAGTTCATATTTGTAACAAGTAATACTAAAGTTTTCAGGCATTATAGATTTTAAGAGTCAGTTAATATGCTTAAAAAACGTCAGACGGTACAAGTAGGAAAAAAGTTTTTTTGAATATTAAATGACAATAGTAAATGGCTTTGTTATTTTTATAAAAAAAAAAAATTTTCAATTTTTATTGAAAACAACAAGATGCTTATTCTCATTATTAAATCATACATTAATATTCTAATAATAACAAATATAATAATTATAATAATAATAGTAGTAATAATAACAATAATAATAATAACAAAACAAAAAATAAATAGATAAAAATAAATCTTCTATTGATTGTAGTAAGTAAAAATAATTGATGAATAATATATATATATATATATATATATATATATATATATATATATATATATATATTTTATATATATATAAATTATAATAATATAAAATAATATAATAATGAGTAAATTAATTATAAGTATTTAATAATAACAACTAAATGTAAAAATAATAACTAAAAGTAAGGATGGTGTCACTCAAACAGACTTCTGAACAAAGGAGTGACACCAGTTTTTAAATATAATATGATTGATATTAAGCATACACACATAGAACATATACTTTAATTAAGTTAACATTTAAAAATGATATTTTAATGACAATAATAAAAATAAACAAACAAGAAGTTAATGATAAGTTGTAGTACTCATAATTAAAAAAATTAGAGTATATTTTAAACATTAAGTGAAAATCATGTCAATAAGTTAGAACAAAGTTGTTCTCAGAACTTTTTTACGTTAATCGTTTTAAGATTTAGAAAAGAAAATAAAAGTGTTTAAAGTTTTAGCTTTTTGAACTCATTCACTATGCATACAAGACTCTTGTTCCATTCACAAGTACCTATAAAAGTATGTTATAGAAATGGGTAAATTTTTATTGAGTCAAAAACAAAAAGAAGATTAGCAAATTTTGCAAGCACTGGAAAGATTAGAATTTTTAGTTTTTTGAAAGATTCTGATGTTTCTGACTTTGATTAAAAAGGTTGAAAGATTATGACTTTTATGGATTGACTTTGAGAGGACATCAACTTTTTGATGTGAAAGGTGCCATTTTGACCCTAAATTTGACAACAGTAACTAAAATGTGATAAAAATAACGCACAGTAAATACTCTTTAGTGTGAATTTATTGTCATAACAACGAATTTTTGAAACTAAGCCAGTAGCTCGAGTTAGCTTCTTGCGAAGCTCATCAATATGAAAACTCCAATATGAAAGATTGCAGTCAATCAAAACACCGAGATATTTGATAACTTTAGTTGGATATAACCGTTTATTATTAATTTTAATTTTGATTTTAGAAATACTGTTTAGGTTGTGTTTTTTTCTAGAAGATGAAAAAAGATTAGTTCAGTTTTTTTTTTGAACAATACCTTTTAGATCCGAATTTATGTTTTTACATAGAGAATTATACGATTTGTTGATATGCAATAAGTTTGTGTCATCAACAAATAGATGAATTGACAAGAAGGGAATAAAGTTATTTGTTTCAATAATATAAATTAAGAACAAAAGAGGACCAAGAATAATATAATTAATTTTAAGAATAATATAAACTAAGAACTAAAGAGGACCTTGAGGAACACCGCACACGACAGATTTATTTGTAGAATTATAACCATTAATACTTGCTAATTGATTCCGATCTGTAAGATAAAATCAGTCACTTACAACACCACGAATTCAATAGTTTTCCAATTTAGAAATCAAAATTTTATGATCAACGGTATCAAAAGCTTTTTATAAATCTATAAAAACACCACAAAGGGCACTATATAAGTAATTATAAATATACTTAACAATGAAAAACCACAACCAATATTAACAACAAATAATAATAAAAAATATACAACAAGCATTAATTCAAACTTTAAAAAAATAATTTTAAATTGATATTAAATATAAAATATGCTTTATATTTATTCAGTTTTCTCAAATATTTTGTTTCTGAACACTCATAATAAGGAAATATATGTTATTATTAATAAAGCTTAACCCTTTAACTGTGGCAAAGATTTAAAAGTTACATACTCTATTACAGAAATATATATTTGTTAAGGATCATTTCAAGTTGTTTATTTTTTTTTCGTATAGTGTGCCGTATATTGTAAATGTTTTATTAAAAAAAAAGTTTCATTAAATGGAATAGTCAGTCAGCAACACCGAGAGGTATACCTTGCAGTGACGGATATATCCGTCAGACACAGTTAAGGGGCTAAAGAATATGGTGGTAATGAAGGCCTTCCCAGCTAGCACACATACGTTGATAAAACGGTAGAACAATGTTGCGCCAACAACCAAAAAATAGCATTAGCCCAACGTTGCATTTTAAGTTGGCCTTGCTTAATACTTTATGTTAATTCAACGTTGTATTTTACATTGGCTTAACGTTGTATTTTACGTAAGCGAAACGCTGTATTTTAAGTTGATTCATTGTTATGTTTTACGTTTACACAACCTTATGGTTAACTTTTTTCGGAATTAAATATATTTCGGAATTATTATATTTCAAATAATTATCATTATTTTTAAATATTATTATAATTTCTAAATTAAATTTATTTGTTTTATATTTTAGTGTATATATGCACATTCCATATGATACATTTATGCGCATATGTCATTCTATTTTTTTTTTTACAAATTTTCTTAATACTATTTCTGCTCAATAGATAACAATATACTGTTCACAATAAGTTTTACATTTGTTCCTCTTTGTATATATGTTTCCATTTCTAAATATTTTTATAACAAGCGTTTATAATATAAAAAAAACCTTCTTAACATAAATCTAACAGCGACCTATTCAAAAATAGTTTACAATATATATATATATATATATATATATATATATATTATATATATATATTATATATATATATATATATATATATATATATATATATATATATATATATATATAAACAGTATTGGACAAAACATTTGCAACCAACATCGAACAATGCTAAAAAGTGTTCCTAATTTTACATGTCTTAAAAACGAAACAAACTATACTACCAAAGCAAACAGTTCAGGAGTCTGGAGTCATAGCATGCCATGACTTGAGCAATCAGCTGACAGGTGACAGCACACAGGCAGAATTTCGTTGACAAGTGCCATTTTGCAATAATTAAAGGAAGTATCCAGAAGTTTCCAGAAGCAAGCAGAAGCTTCCAGAAGTTTCCAGAAGAAGCATCTGGAAGCATCCAGTAGCATCCAGAAATATCCAGAAACATTCAGAAGCATCCAGACGCATCCAGAAGCTTCCAGAAGCATCGAAAAGAAGCATCTAGAATCTTCCAGAACAGGTTCACATAGGTTCATTTTACTATATAAGAGACATGTAAATTGACATGTAATTCAGTCAGTATATGGAAGTCAATCAGTCAGTATTATCAAGACAGTTTATCGAAGTGAGTTTTATTAAAGTGTTTTATCGAAGAACATCAATACAAGAAGTGAAATACAACAAGTGTTTCATTACATCAATACAGTCCACATCCAACCAAGACGTTGTGTTCCACAGTGCATTATTGTATCATCACAAGGTAAATGTAACACGGTAAGACTTGAGAAGCGTGATAATTTATTTTTATTATTTTTATGACTTCATGTGCAAAAATGGCTCCCGACAGTCTTGGGTTGGAACTAAGAAAGAAAATTATTAGCGATTACGTAAGTGGAATGTCACAAAAAAGTATTTGTGATAAATATCGCGTGAAAAACTGGACCGTATCAAGACTATGTTCCAAATATCGTTCTACGGGGAAGTTGGCAGCAGATAACAAAGGTGGAAGACCGCGTTCCACCACTTCTAGAGAGGATTCTATGATCGTCAGATCCCTCAAGAAAGATCCCTGGATATCATCAGTCGAGATACAAAAGCAATTACAGCTGCCTGAACAATCAGACGACGTGCTGTTGAAGCCGGATTGTTTTCTCGACGCCCTGCAAAGAAACCACTGATTTCACTAAAAAACCAGAGGAAAAGACTCCTGTGTGCTACATCTCATATTGACTGGAATGAGCAGAAATGGCAAACTGTCCTGTTCAGTGATGAATTGAAGTTCAACATCATTGGGAGCGATGGCATTTGCCATGTACGTCGACCGGCCGGAAAACGCCTCGATTTACGCTACTGCCATAAGACCGTGAAGCATGGTGGAGGCAATGTTATGGGCTGGGGATGTTTTTCTGCTAACATTCTAGGTCCAATACATCGAAACAATGGAATAATGGACTGCTTTATGTATAAAAATATCCTGAAAGATGTTATGTTACCTCATGCTGAATTGAATATGCCACTAAAATGGGTTTTTCAGCAAGACAACGATCCGAAACACACTGCAAAAGTAGTCAAGCAGTGGTTTCAAGACAACCACCTATCAGTGATGGATTGGCCGCCTCAATCTCCGGATCTCAATCATATCGAGAACCTGTGGGAGATCGTCAACCGCAGAATTAATCGTGAAGGTGTTCGTAATAAGGATCAACTGTTTGAACAAATCCAAAAGGCCTGGGCAGCAATTCCACAAAGTTTCATTGATCACCTGATCGAATCTATGCCTCGAAGATGCAAGGATGTGATCGACAACAAAGGATTCGCCACAAAATATTGATGGCGAATTACAGCTTGGTCAACATTTTGTCGAGTTGCACTTGTTTTGTCGAGAAGGAAATCAACTTTTTTTAATACTTTTGATTAGTTTATTAATTTTCGTGTACAAATAATGAACTTTGCGATGAATAAAACTTGAAGAACTTTGTCTCTAATCAGTTACATAGTTATTTCTTTAAATTGAAAAAATGCAGCACTTTTATATAAAGAAACTAAATTAGCATTATTTTGTTGCACTCGTTTTTTTCCTATACTGTATATATATATATATATATATATATATATATATATATATATATATATATATATATATATATATATATATATATATATATATATATATATATATATATATATAGATATATATATATATATACAGTATAGGAAAAAATCGGGAATATGGAAAATATATATAACAGTATAGGAAGAAATCGGGAATATGGAAAAAGGTTTTAGAAAGAGTTGATTAAGATTAAATAAGTATATTTAGTAAAGAAAGATTTTTTTAAGTAAAATAAAAAAAATACAGGGCTTTTACACAAACATCACGTTGCGAAATCTACAGAAAACATGCAAATAGTAAATTATAAATCATAAAGTGACAGGACAGTAGGCAAAGATATGAAGGTTTTCCTCAATTTTACCACAAGTTTTGCATTTGTTATTTTTAACGATCTGTTGCCTTTTGCTTTTGGCTAGCAAGGCTGCAGAAGGTAGACTGTTGTGTAGAAAGCGAAAGAGGATATTTTGTGTCGGTCCGCATGCGTGGGAAGTTAAGTTTTTTTTTCCAAATTTGGGTCCACGGCATTGTTGTTTTTGTTGAACTGTTCCAGAAAAGTTCTGCTGGCACGACTGTCTTTTTGTATTTTGTCACTTCTAAGTAAAAATTTTTTGTTGATTTTAGGAGGATGTTAAACAGAATTCGTTTTTGCCTAATATTTCAATTGTTGTTTTGTAGTAATGAGACGTTTTGTTGCCCCAGTGTTTCGGAAAAGTCTTTTGCCTTAAAAAATTTTAGCTTTGGTTTTGGTTTTCTCGACGTTGATCCACTATATATAACCCAAAGTTATTCTAATGTATATGGAGCCACGTTAATACAATCCATATAGTTGTGTTTTAAATATTGGATTAACGTTAATCTATAAACATTGGATCTATATGGGGTTATAGACATTTGATCAACGTTTCTCCCTACACATTGGATCAACGTTGGGTTTAGATCGGAAAAAACAACGAACTTTTGCGATATTTTTACATATGTTGGACCAATGTAACTTTCCTAACTATTTTAATCACGTTGTTATTAAGGTTTTTGTTAAGATGAATATAGTAAAATTAACATTGGATCAACGTTGTATATGCATTGGAGAAAACAGCCAATGTTCGCAATGTATTTTCATACGTTGGTCCAATCTAAGTGTGCTAGCTGGGTTTCCAAAAAGTTCTTTATAAGGAGTGGGTTGGGAGGAGGGGGGTAGGGTGTGACAGGTCTGTCTTTTGCCATTTAAGAGCTAGAAAAAACATATTGCTAACCAAGATTCTATCAAAAAAAAAGTTAAATTTAATAAAGCTAAAGTAAAAATTAAATTTTCTCGTAAATTTACATTTAGATTCATGAAGAAAAATGCGAATGTGTACCTCTTTGTTGTGTAAATCAATGTGGTATAGAAATTTTGCGTAAAGAGGTTTGATTTAAAATCTAAATAGCTGTATAATATAAAATGTATACTTTTTTACCCAAGTAAACACTTGACACGCCAAAAACGTCTAAACAACGATTATTTGACGTCTAGACATCTTTAATACGTCTTTTAAACATCATGTGTTTACTGGAACATTAAACATACTTGGGTAAAAACTTTATCTCTAAAACTTTTCATAGATGTCTTCCCATATTACTGATAGTTGCGCTAATACCATTATTCCATGTCAATATTTGAATATTGGATGCAATTTTAAGGTAAGAAAATAAGTTTTGAAAAACTAAAAGTTTTTATACTTTGAAAATTGAAATTGTATAAATTTCTTAAATAATAATAAGTGAGAAATCAGGTATATATCATGCTATATATGATCAGTATATCAATCAGTTATATATCATCTATATACATATTGATCCCAAACTACAACATTTTTTAAAAAAATCAAAGTGATCAATAAGTTAAATTTTTCATTGAAAATTCGTTGTTCAAAAACTTTTTAAATTTCCAGTAATTAAGTTTTCAGAATGTATGTACAGTCAACTAACTTTAACACATCCCTTGATAAAAAATTTTAATTATACATTGATAAAATTTCTGGGAAAGCAGGTTTTTTTTAGAAAATTTTTTAGCTAATGCAAGTTTTGGAAACTTTACACCTACTTTACTAATAAACAATTTGTTTTTACTCATTATTTTAACTTGAAATTAAAAAATTAAAAATAAAAAATATGATAAAATCACTCACAATGTAAAAAAACTTCACTTGTTCCAAAGGATTAGCTGGTCAAAGACAAAGCGAACAAAAACAGTGCTTCCTTGCATAAAAAAAGTTAAAAATATACTATCAAAAAAGATTGTTAGTCAAAGCAAAAATATTTGAACATTATGTAAATGGACATGATCTATCGCTATAAAAATCAGTGGCGCAGTGGTTTGAGTTCTGGCTCAGAACCAGTGTAGAAAGTACTTCACGAAGTAAAACCATTGTAGGTCTTGAATTGTTGAAATGTACTTGACATGCTGAACAATCGTTGAAATGTACTTGACATGCTACCCATTGTAATGTTTTTTGCTAATCTTCGGTTAAAGACAACTGCGAACTCCAGTATTTACAACTGTTTTATTACACCGAAAAACAAGAACGTGGTTTCAACCTCCGGGCAAATACTTTCATCAAAGGCTACACTTTTTTCAGAAACTGGTGTATCATAACTCCTCTATAAATGTTCTTTAATATTATTTATTAACCTTCTTTTCTGTTGAAATTATTTTATCATGTTGGTCGTTAAAGGAAAGACCTGTTAAATGATTATTATCAATTTTCGAACTCTCAACTTTCTGCTCCTTCCATGGTTTGATACCTCTCCCTAGCAAATTTGTTATTTCCAATCAACAAAAATGTATTTAACTCAGTGAAATAGCTTACGTTAAGCATAACAGTGATTTAGAGCAATACTCCAAATCTTTGGGTTACTGAGGTCTTTGTAAGTTTTTTTTGCATTTGCAAATGAATAAAGTCAACTATCAGTGTTTATATTTGTAATCACCAGGTTTTATTTTCTCATCCTCAATAATTGTCTCATAATATTTTAAAAACCATAATATTGATGAAGATACCATCAGGCTGCAATGAGCTAAACGCAGTAGATTTAGAACTAATAAAGGAATTATTTTGTACTTTTTTAGCACGTACTTGAAGACTTATGATTTTTTGCAAATCGAGAGATCCAATGCACGTTAGGCAATTGTTTTAACACGAACATGAGCAGTTAACACGATAAATTAACACGAACATGAGCAGTTCTGTCATGATTATATTTCATTCATTATGGTGCTACCCCTCTGTGTGAGGTTGTGATAGTGTTACTCAGTGTGGCTTGCACTTGCTCACCCCTATAGTGATACCACTGTTACAGAGACATTTTAAGACAACATGAGAATGTTTTTGTTAATGGCCAGGATTGGTCAGCTTTAGACTTTGATGCAGAAAAAAATTTATGAAATCAATAAAAACGTTTGACAAATGTTACACCAAAAAAATGATCAATTTGAACGATCAGGAATTAGTACTATGTTGCCATCACACTGAGCTAACCTCGCATTGCCTACTTAATAAGGTGAATAAATAAGATACTTTTTAACTAAGTGTCCGAGTGTTTAACTATGTGAAAAATGTTTTAAAAAATATGTTTTTTGTCTGCTAAATACTGTCGGTGTAGATAACACAATACGCAAACTTTATGAGACACTTCTGCAAGATTTTAGAGTAGATAATCCACTGTCTAGTAAAGACGAATAATTTAAAATGTTAGTTTTAAACTTTAACATTGAATGCAAAATAAAAAAATAATTGCTAATTGTTTCACATTTAACTCTCCGCAATAAATTTACATTCACAATTGTGAACTTTGAAACATAGTAGTTTACATTGCTTTAACATAAAATTGTTTTTATTTACATTATCATTAAAATATAGTTACCAAAACATAAAATATACAGAGTTATACAATATGTTGAATAAAATTATTTAATAAAATATATTTAGGTCTTATAAAGTTTATAAACTTTCCAAAATATCTTTATAAAATGGTTTTTCCAAACTTTGCTAATAAGCTGTAATTGGATATAAAGTATTTTGAAAAAAACTGCTAATTTATAAACAAAAACTATTTATGTTTTTATTTACCTATATTTTAACTTTTAACATTACCTTGTATACCTTATGCATATATAAATTAAGCAACAATAGTTTTTCCAAATATATGAGCCTACATTGTGTAGCGACAAAAGTCAATTATCTCAAAAATGGATATACCGCATTTGAAAATACGCTCTTCATATCATGTCTAGAAAAAAAGATTCTTTTGTTTCCAGACTTAATACCCTTATAGTTCTTTTGATATAAATGAATTTTGAAAAAATGTAAATCAAAACCATAAGAAGTTGAAATAAAAGCATCTGAATGCATTACACGCTGCTTTACAAAATAAATGGTGATGAAACAAACAAAATGTGAAAAAAAACCCTTCCTACTTACAGCGTTTAATAATATTTATTTCGTTAGAAGCATCCAAGCCAAATGTATTAGTGATTCAAAAATTAGGCAGTCTAATGTAGTAATAATAAAGCAATCAAAAGTTATACATTTTCTTGGTGTTTTCATTGGTGAAAATCTTAAAAGGAAAAATCATATCGATACTTTATGCCACAAAGTTTTAAAAAATATTGAAGTATTGTATAGAGTAAGAAATTTTCTATATAGACATGCATTAATTCAACCTTCTTTACTCGTTCATTCAATACAACGTAAACTATGCAAATATTGAATGAGGTAGTACTAAAAAAAAAAATTAGATCCTCTTTTTCGGCAACAGAAGCATCTAGCAAGATTAATAAACTTAAAAGACCGTTAAACTCATGCCAGACCTCTTTTATTGGAAGTGAATTTTTTTAATATATATCAACTAAATATTTTTAATGTTTTTTACTTTATGTGCAATGTAAAATAAACTTTATGCCTATATCCTTTCCGAATTTATATGCAAGGAAACCAAAAAACAAGTATGACCTAAGAAATTACAATCTTGTTCATAAACATTACTTGCATATAAATTTTGGAAGATCTCTTATGTCATATTACGGAGCTTTTCTTTGTTGTTGGAACTTTCTTTTATTTAAAAATAAATTTAGGAAAGTTATTTTCTTAATTGATAACATATTTGAGTTTTTTTGAGCTTGACCCTTTTTTTTTATAAGGGTCAAATATATAAATTATATTTATATATTTGACCCTGATCCGTATTGTGTGATTCCTTAATGTGATCATAGAATTATTAGGTTGTTTATTTAATATTTAGGGGTGTCCTGGATAAACTATCCGGCCGGATATCCGGGCTGGATAGTTTTATTGTTCGGTATTCGTTATTCGGCCGGATAATAACTTTATTCGGTGTTTTATATACCGAATATTTCATGTTAATATCATTTGAAAATTGAAAGAAACCTAGAAATGATATATTTTTAAATAATCTAATGTTAATGGTTTCCTTTTAATATTGTTATTATTGTGGGAAAGTGGTTCACAACAGGCCCCAAAGGTGAGATAGACTCCTATCAAATCTCTTGCTTAGACATTAATTATTACAAATTTGACTTTGGAATATTGTTCAGCTGACCACAAACATTTAATTAAACCATCCGAAAGATAGTTTTTCTTATTGTTAATTTTCGGCAAGAAGAATATTTAAAAGTACTACTTAGGGCTAGCAAAACCGGTAAACCGGTTTACCGGTAAATTGGTTAAAAATTATGTTTAAATTTACCGGTAATTTTCAAATAATTTACCGGTAATTCGGTAAAATTTTATGGAAATTCTGAATAAATTGTTATTAGTATTTTCTTCTAACTAAAAAGAAAAATTCTACAAAAAAGCTAACTTTTTTACATATTATAAAAAAACAGTTGAAATCACAAAAAATTAAGAACTTTATAATGGAAAAGAATTTTGTTTTCTTACAATATTACAATACGCATTTCTTAAAAAAAAAAAATACAGCCTACTTGATTGATTTTTCTTAAATTTTCGTTTTTTAATAGACAAAGAAAAATATTTACATACAATTAGGATTTGTTTATGTAGTTTATTTATAATTACATTCAGTTTATTTTGTGCTTGCGTCCCATCTGGTTACAGTTACAGGTGACATTTTATTTAATTTAAATAGTGCGTTAGTGAGTTTTTTTTAAATTATTTGGTTTTCTGCACTGGATGATAAAATTATTAAGTTTCATGAAAAAAAATTGAAAATAAACACAAAACATAACTTTGAAAATAAAGCGAAAATTCTATATTTTTATTGTGTTTAATAAGTATTTCACAAAAAGTCTTTAAAATTATATTATAGAATATATTTGTATTGTGTTCCAAAATTTACATATTGAATTTTTTTAAATAAAATAGCCTTATCTATGATGTCTACTGGATCCGGACAAAATCAATTGTGGAATCATTTTTTACTCACGAAAGCTGGCGATTCAGCTATATGCAATGTATGCAAAAAAAAAAAAAAAATGCTCTGGCGGCAGCACAAGTGGTTTGCACAATCACCTTATCAGAAAACATAAAATTAATCTGCTAAAAAGAGTTCAACATGACGATGCAGAAGCTAGCTGTTTTAATATCAATACCACAACTTCCGTTAAGAATGATACAAATTCTAGATCAAAAATTTCTGATTATTTCAACATTATTAAAACGATTGATGACTCATTTCCAGCTGTTTTAGCACGACTTACAGCACGAGATTGTTTATCATTTAAAAAGATTTGCTCATCATACGATCTTCAGCAATTATTTAAATCCAAAGGATATGATTGCCCAAAGTCTCCAAAAACAATTAAGAAAATGGTGTTGCAGTACGGTGACAAAATCCGAAAACAAATCGTTACAGAATTATCAGAAAGAATAGCCCGTGATGAATTATTCAGCTTGACTTTTGATGAATGGACATCTCTTAAAAATCGAAGGTTTATGATTGTGAATGTCCACTCGTATGATAATGTATTTTGGAAAAGGATCGATGCCTGCTGAAAAATGTATAACGTATCTTCAAAATACACTTAAAGAATTTAGTATTGCGATAGAAAATATAATTTCCATTACTACGGATGGGGCCGCCGTAATGAAAAAGGTAGGCAGATTACTGGACGTAAAGCATTAACTTTGTTTAGCCCACGGCATCCAGTTATCAGTAATAAGGGTGCTGTATAAAAGATCTGTTTCGTATAATATTTCCGTAGAATATCAAGAAGTGGCTATTACTTCTTGATTTTCTACGGAATTTGAACATGGTGAAGATGAAGAGGACGATGTAATGGAAGATATTGGGGTTTTTGACGTTATTGAGGATGTATCAACTACTGATTCATCAATTCAACATGAAAGTATAGGTCCAATAATAACAAAAAATCCTTGACACAAAAACACGGTGGAGCAGTATGTTGATAATGTTGGAAAGAATTTATGAGATTAAAAATTGTTTTCGTAAGAGTCTAATCGATATCAAATCCGATATAGATTTATCAAATATAATAATGGCTTTGCAACCTGTTAAAGTAGCTGTGGAAGCTCTCTGTTCAAGGGACACGAATCTATATGTTGCAGATTTGACAATTAGGTTCATGTTGGATGAACTAAGTAACCAAAATAATTTCTTAAGTAATAAATTGAAACAAGATTTAATATTTGAATAAGTGAGAGAAGAACCGTATATTCTGATATATATTTATATCTTCATGAACCATGTCCACATACAGCTTTAAATAATGAAAATAATTATGGCGTGTTTAATACAACAAGTAAATTGGTTATGGAAAAAAATATTGTAGAAATCATTCAACAATTTTTAAAAAACGATTCCGAAACTACTGAAGCTGAAGTTGTGCAAGTGTATGAAACTGAATCAACTAGTGAATCTACGGTTTTATCAGCAGAGGCGACATCAAGTCAAGCAATTTATTTAGCCTTGATTGCTTTTTCTCATAATACAGAGGATGCAAGTGGTGCTAGTAAATTAAGAGCTAACTCTTTTAGCAGTGAAAACTTTTCTTCATGTTTCCAATAATTTAAAACTTTAGTCATTATTTTTTTCTATAATTGAGCGATTAAAGAAAACATCACCTCCATGAGCAGCTTTTAAAAAGGAGACTTGATCAGATTTTAATAAATTTTGAACCTCTATTGCGGCTGAAGAGAATTCAGTATTAATTTTTTTTCCTCTTTATACAAATTACAATGAAATTTTTTTTTGCATGATTATGCAGTGGAGTTGTGCAAAATGACATCTGACCAGATTTATTACATCCCCTGCTTATCTGATTTCCACACGGAATGCATATTGCTCTGAAATCACAGCTATCATTAATTTTAAAAAGTTTTTAAATAGAGTTTGCAATTTGAAGGTTTATCACGATAATATTTTGTCATTATAAAATATATATTTTAGGATTTGAATTACGGATATCCGGCCCAATATTTTTTAAATATCAAGGTATTCTATATCCGGTCGGATGATGAAAAATGTTATCCGGGACACCCCTAATAATATTTACAAGAAAAGTGTTTTTTATCTGAAATTTAAGTTTTTAAGTATTGCTGTTTAACGATATTCTTTAGTTAACGGTACGCTATTCTTCAAATACTTGGGTATTTTCACAAAACATTTTTAAGCGTAAGTTTAGCGCAAGTTTGGCGTAAGTTCTAAATTTACTAATTTCGTATTCACAAAACTTGCGCAGCAGCTTAATACAAAATTTAGGACTTATTTTTGTAAGTTCAACTCGCAAATTATGATATTCACAAAACATCTTCAGAAAATGCTCAGCCTGATTTAACAAGAAAAGTTACGTTTAGTAGAAGCTACCTGAACTTTAGCGTAACTTAAATATTTGCGCAGCTCATGCGTGCGTTTTTTGTTTTGATTTGTGATCAGATTTTTTATAACTTGTGATAAACATGGTGTATATGCTTCTATAAGTAGTTATGATTTAAGTTATTACAGCAGAAGGACAGTTAAAATCTAGTCATTGGAGTGATACCTTAATAAAATAAACAAATAAAGTAAAAATTAGTAATATAGATAGCGACCAAAAGAAAATAAAGCAAAACGAAAAGAAGAACAATAATAATTAAAAAAGCAAGACAAATATAACAAAAAGAGGAAAAAGTGAATTAACTGACATGAGAGATAACGAACGAATGAGATAACACAATGTTTGACGATCAGAATGAATGAAAAGAAAAAAGAAAACAAAAGAATATTTTAAAATATTATGAGACAAAAAAGTAATAACTTGAATAATAGCAACAAACATAAAAACAACAATAATAAAAATATTAAGCAAAAGATCACAAAAAAAATATTCGTCAACATAAATAATATACAAATGTAATATATATAATCTGTAATCAATATAAATTATGCACAAAATTACGCAACGGTATAAGCAAAACAGTGAAATTCGCGACAATGTAAAAAGTACACATAATCAGACGGCATTGGAAACAATACACAAAAATACAGGACAATATAAGCAATCCAAATAACATAAATAAATAAAACTTAAAAAATGTTTTTTTTTGTTTTCTTTTAATAAATTATTAAAGTTTTTTATTTTCGAATTTGTCGCGAACATTTTTATTCTTTTAACTTTGCATTTATTTCTTGTTTCTTCGATGTTTTTCTTCGATTTTTATTATTTAATATTTTCACTTTATTACTTTTATTTTTCAAATCTTCTATTTTAAACAATTTTTATTTATTTTTCTTTCGCTCTTTTGTCTGATTTTTACCTCTTCACCGTTAAAAAAGTGCTTCCTCCATTTGCGTATTTTTTATCCCACAAAGAAGTAAAAATATTAAAGATTAACACTACAAACCAATTTACTTGTTGTTGATGCTTTTTCTAGAGCATTGTTAAAAATAGTCAAAATCTGTAAGAAAAGACATTTATTACAAACACAATTAGCTATAACACAAAATAAAAAAACATAGCACCTATAGGTGCAAATTTTGCAATTTCATCAGAAAATAAAGTTATTCTTACCTTGATTGCTACAAACAAATTTCTTTTTAAACTATAAGCTAATGATCAATATAGCAAACTTTAAGCAATTAAATTTTACTTAAATTATACTATATCAAAGATTAACACTACAAACCAATTTACCTGTTGTTGTTGCTTTTTCTAGAGCATTGTTAAAAATAGTCAAAATCTGTAAGAAAAGACATTTATTGCTAAGACAATTACCTATTACACAAAATTAAAAATAAAAACAGCTATATAGGTGCAAACAAATTTTGCAATTTGATCAGAAAATAAAATTATTCTTACCTTGATTGCCACAAACTAATTTCTTTTTAAACAATAAGCTAATGATCAACATAGCAAACTTTAAGCAATTAAAATTTACTATGTTAAAACCATATTTTAACAGTAGACAAAGTGAAAATATGATAGTTGGTAGAGCACCAAAATATAACTAAAGAAATAAAATAACAACTAAATTTGCAATGCGATGCGTATTATACCTAGCTCTCGCAGACCCTGATATCTTTCATTTTGATTACTATTTATTTCAGCAAGCATAGGTTTATCTCTTTCATTTCGACAACGATTTATCTCAGCTCACCTAACCTGGTTTCTTTAATTTTGAGAAAGCCTTTTAATTTCACTTCTTAAATTATCAGACATAATTAAGCATCAAAGGAGTGTGTAAAAACAATACTTAAAATAATAAAAGTTAAACTTTTATTTTTGATTGAAATTTGGGTTTTCTTAAACTTAACCAAAATACAGTGTAAGCAAATAAAACAGAGCATAATATAATAATCTAATTCTATTCAACCTCTACTATTAGTTATATTTAAATTAGACGTATTAAAATAATTTAGCAATGTAAAAATATTATATTTCTATCAAGAACTTATACTAAAATTATAAAAAAATTGATATAATCTTTTTAACTGAATAATGTTATATTTAAAGTAGTTATTATTAATTATTGACAAAATATTATAAGCATTTAAATAAAAAAATAAAAAGTAATTAAAAATATTATAAATTTTTTACAGACAAAAACTCATAAATAAAGCAAATTGAAAAAATTATAATGCCTCTCTGCTCAGCAAGTACTGCCAGCATTGAACGGTGAAATGTAATCATCCATCTTAAAATCCCTTTCATTACTTTAAAATGTATTTAGTGCAAAAATTGCAATAAATAAGTAAATATAAAACTAATAATAGAAAACCTCTATAAACAATCTTATATTTGCTTTAAGTGAAGAAACTTGGAAATATTGAAACTTCTTGAACTATTTTAATTTTTTTTATCTATATATATATTTTTTTTTCTCTTCATTTTTTGTCGTATAAAAATATAAATACAACCAATATTTCCAATATACAGATGGCCGGGGCAAGAAGAAGACACAATTTGTCTTATCGCCAAGCCCTGAGAATGATTCCGTCAAAAAATAAATAATTTCGTATAGAGTATATAAATGTTACCAATATATATGTAAAATAAGACTTTATTTTTAAAAAGATAAAACATAAACAAAAAGTCACGGGGTCATAAAGAATTTTTTTTTTTTTTAATTTTTTAAATTTCTTTTAAAGTAATAAAATAATCAATAAAAAGTAAAATAACAAATACTTAGATATAAATATTAAATAAATAAGTATATAAAGATAAATTTTCACATATTTGGTACACATTGAGTATATTCAGCTTTATAAATAGTTCTTTGGAGTGAGTAAAACGGCCTACATTAGATATTATTCTCATTGCATGTTTTTGTTTATTAAAAAGTTTTTTAAGTTTGTTTTGATTTGTGCTACACCAAGCAATGTTGCGTAATTCAGATAACTATGAACAAAGGAGAAATATAACAATTAAACAAAAATGAAAGAAAATAACCAAAAACCAAAAAAAAAAAAGATATATAAACAAAAATGGCCTTGCTTTATAAAGTAGGCCAATATTTCTTGAGATTTTGCTTTCAAGATAATGTATATGATTTGTCCAAGTAACGTTTTCGTCAAGGAGTACTCCTAAAAATTTTAATAAATTTTAATTCTCTTTTTATAAATTGACTGCCAATATAAAGTTTTGGAAGTTTTAAAGGGATTTTATCGTGCTCATGAAAGCGATGAAAAAAAGAATACTTTGTTTTATCTAAATTAATTGATAATTTATTTGCATTAAGCCATTCTGTGAGTTTTATGAGTTCCATCTGTTAACTGAATTAAACAACATTTTAATATCGTGACAAGCGTGAAACAAATTTGTATCATCCGCAACAATATAGTGTCTAGTAACTTACAAGATTTGCTTAAATCATTAATATAAATTAAAAATAAGAGTGGTCCTAAAATTGACCCTTGTGGAACACCACATTTTATATTTAACATTCTAAAGAAAAAAGGTCAATAAACTATATATCTTTTTAACATTTCTTTTAGACACATTCTTTCAAGAATATTTTTTCAACACATTTTATGATTACACTAACTACAAACAAATTTAATTTATGTGCTTTATCATGCCAGTACACAACTTTACTGGCATGGACATCATTCATGCTCTCAAGGAAGCCATGTCACATTATAGAAAAGTAAATTACTTGGCTAGCAAGGTCAACACTCTTGCTGTAAACTGAGCCAAGCCACAACAATATGAAACCTCGCAAACAACATAATAAACACTTACAAACTATTAACACAAAACATTATCACAAACGTAGAAACACTTCATATATCAAAAATATTTACACACTTACAAAACATAAACCATATATATATATATATATATACCCCTAACGTGTTGTCAGAAAGTTTTTCCGTATTTTGTTGACAAAAAGTAAAAATTAAAATGCAAGACCGCAATTTTTTTTTTTTATTAATGATAGACTGCCTGCCCCAACCAAACCCTCAGTCGATGTAGCAGCACTCCCTTGCGGGTCAGGCTATTTGTCAGTCGATGTAGCAGAACTCCCGTGCTAGTCAGGCTATTTGTCAGTCGATGTAGCAGCACTCCCTTGCGAGTCAGGCTATTTGTCATTCGATGTAGCAGCACTCCCTCTCGAGTCAGGCTATAAGATAGTCGATGTAGCAACACTCCGCACATGATTTACAGAAAAAAAATATAAATAAAAACATTTTATTAAAAAAAATAAAAATAAAAACATTGTTTATATTGTTAAAAACATTCAGAATGTTTTAAAAACATTCAGAATGTTTTTAAAAACATTCTGGTCAATTAAATTTGCGTTTTTGTTATTTTTTTATATAACAATTAATTTGTAATTAAATTAATGGTTTTGACTTTCGTCCAACACGAAAATGTTGGACGAAAGTCAAAAGTAATTAAAAGTGACGTATTTGTTGGCGTAAGAATCACTTTTTTCCTTCCGCTCTTCCCAAAGCCAACAAACTATAGATCTATATATATATATATATATATATATATATATATATATATATATATATATATATATATATATATATATATATATATATATATATATATATATATATATATATATATTTTTTTTATTTAATATATATATATATTTATATATTATATATATATATAAATATATTTATATATATATATATATATATATATATATATATATTTATATTTATTTATATATAAAAAAAAAAAAAAAAATATATATATAAATATATATATATATATATATATTGATGTTATTTTATTGTATCAAGTTATGATACTAAGTCTCTTGTTTGTTTGAGAGTGATCAATATTAAGTAAATTGTTTACAAAATTGATCAGTATTAATATAAAAAGAGTTTGATTATTTGAAAAAATACAACTTTGTGATGGAACATAAAGTTTCATGCCCTTCGGCAATCATCAGTTATATTTTATTCTTTAAATCAAGAAAAAACTGTTAAAAAATACAAAATGCAGAAATTGACAGAAAAAACATAACAAAGTAATGGAATGAGTTCTGACATCAAAACAAAAAAACAAACAAAATTTAATTAATTAGAAAATTGATCAATCACCCATGTCGAATAGGGCGAGAAGAAATTTGTTTCGATGCCTGCACTTGGATAGCATTTCACTTTTTTTGTTTAGCAGATTTTTATTTTTGGAAAATAGAATTTCATATTTTTTGTTTATGCATAGTTTGCAGGACTTCATGGTCGGGTTGTAATTGAATTGCCTAATTATTTTCCATTTATCAACAGCGTTTAAGTTGGCATCTTTTAATTTCCAAAATTCTTTTGATAATTCGGTGTCGCTTTTGTATTTTAGAATCTTAAATGATTTTATATGGTTGGCATAACTAATTTTGAATGGTGTTTCACTTATACCGGTGTAGGATTTGTTGACAGGAGTGTTAGTAGAATTATTGGAACTTATATTGGCTTGGTATATAATATTTTTTGTTAAGCATTGGTTTGATAAAGGGCAGGTATTTTTATTAAGGCAAATGCAATTGGTTTTAGGTGGAATTTTTTTGTTGTTCATAATTTGTTGATTGTGTGCGTTTAAAAAAGACTTCATATTCGGCATACAGCTATAGCTTATTTTTATTGTGTTTCTGTTAAAATTTAACTATTGCATTTTCATATTGAATGTAATATAATTATCTTACATTAATTTTAAGTAAGTTAGGGGAGAGTGGCGCACCATGATACTTGGGAACCATGAATTATTGTAATTGTGGAGGCAACTTAAGAGTTTTTTTGCATCAAGATATTTTTCAAGTTGTTTAATTTTTATTCTGAAATATACCTAAACTATTCTAATAAGGTACTACATGATTGCATAGAAAATTATATCTGGCTGAATTCCTATATTCTCTATGGATTTTGATTTTTGCACCACATAGACCACCAACTGGGTCATTTACTGTTAATGGACTGAGAGTATGATTTTGCCACTTAACTATTTTAAAGTTCTTGGAAGTTTTAAAACATTGTATCAGGTTCCGTAACTAAGGCAGTAACTTAGTAGCCTGAAGCTAATAAACTTAATAATAAACTTTCAAAACAACTTCTGCAAGTTTATTTTTGTGAAACCACTTTGCGTTTTTATTTGTATATTCGCTGTCAACAAATCTTTATTATGTAATTGCGAAGTTACGACATTAAGGAACAAAAAAAAAACTGAAATTAAAAAAAAATGAATCTGATATATTAAAATACAATTTTTTTTTTAAAAGACATCAATTATATAAAATTTAACAAATTGAAGAATTCCAAGTACATTAAAATTTGTATCACAAAAAAAAATTGTAAAAAAATTGTAATTTTAATAAACATATGTTCACGATTTTGATTATTAACATTAAGTATATAATGGCTATTGCTTTTGGGATTCTTCATGTTACATCAGGATTTGGAAAATTATTTTATAGATAAATCAAAACTTCATTAGCCTTGCAATACTCAACACTAAGTTTATTATTAAGAAATTGAAACTCCCTAACTTCTCAGAAATTGTGCAACTTTAACTATATTGCGAATAGAAATCATAATGAAACTATTACAAATTATAACTTTAAGCTTGTAAAAAAGACGTTACCTGGTATGTAATTTTAAATGAAATTTGTTCAATTCATCAAAAGAAAAGAGAGTCTTCTTAATTTCAGTTTTTCTGATACATACAGTGAGCTGCTTAGCTTAGCAGTTAACTTGATCAAATTGACTTGTTAGTTCCATGAAAATTGCATATTGAAATTCTGAAAAGAAAAGCGAAAATTCAATTAAATATTTAATTTGTGATTTTTCAAAATTGACAAAATATTTATTACTAATTGCAACTTTTAACTGTTCAAAAAGAGAATAAAATTCAACTACTTTTTCATTTTCCGTCCTGGAACAAAATCTAAAATTTGGTGGTTAATTTCTTTCCAACTATTTAAATGTTCTTGGGAAAATGAAATAAATTTATCATTTTTAAATCTTGAGTTCTTTGCATTGGTAATTATTTAAAAACTTTGGCATATATATAATTCTGGCATATATAAAATAAAAATAAAATATGGCTGATGATTGCCGAAGGGCATGAAACTTAAAGTTCCATCACAAAGTTGTATTTTTCCAAATAATCCTTCAAAAATTTCAAAAAACTCTACATACATATATATAAATATATATTTATATATATGTATATATGTATATATATTTATATATATTTATATATATATATATATATATATATATAAATATATTTATATATATATATTTATATATAAATATATATATATATATATATATATTTATATATATATATATATATAAATATATATATATATATATATATATATATATATATATATATATATATATATATATATATATATATATATATATATATATACATATATATGTCTTTTTGATGAGTCTTACAATAAAGTTTTAAAGAAAGGTCAAATGGACTTATATGTGCGCTATTGAAATGAAGAGAGGAATACTGTTTTTACAAGATATTATACTTCAGAGTTCATGGGAAAAGCTGCAGCCCTAAATATGTTCAAATCCTGTACGACTGGTTTAAATGATGAAAAAATGCTTCAGGTCGACCCAAATGTAAATTAACTGTTTTTGGAAATGCTCAACAAATAATTTCATAACAATGAATTAAGTACACTCATTGATATTGCCTGTGGTTTACATACTATCAATGGATCTTTACAAATTGGTGCTAAAGCTACAGATTGGAACTAATAATATTTAAAAACCCTATCTTTAAGAAATACAAAAAAAAGCATCAACCGAGCTGGCAAAACACATTAA
>NC_088927.1:51272500-51495000 GCF_038396675.1 Hydra vulgaris | reverse complement strand
ATTTTAGAGGCCTTATGGAGCAATAATTAGAAAAAATATTTTTATTTATTGAAGCTAATTTTTTTTTGTAAAAGACTAACATTTTTTTAAGTATAGAAACTTTACTAGGCTGTAATCCAAATGCATTTATAAAAGACATTTTTTGTAAAAGGCTATATTTATAAAAGACATATTTTTTTCTTTTATAGACAAAACCTTTTATTTCCTCATTATTATATTATTGCTTCTGATTTCATGCTGTAAATATTAGTTTCCTGTTACTTTGCAGAATTTTTATATTTAATTAATAAATGTTAAATAATTACTATATGTTCTGTAAATAAAATAAAAATTAATTACCCTTTAATCATGTATAAGAGGAAGTCATATTATTATATGGCACATCCATTGACACATCCAATTATATGGATATTTTAATAAAATGTATAAATAATTTACTATAAACTAAATAATGTTAATGATATTTCTATAAAATATTTATTTTGTAAAATATTTGAAAACTAGATTTTTTGAATAAATCTAAAAGTTGAAAAATATGTAAAAGTGTTCTATTGGATTAGAATGTAATGTTAAATATTACTAGCAAGAAGACAAGTCTTTTAGAACTATCGACATTTTTAAGTGATGAAAAACACAAGTTATTATGGAGAGCTGGTTTAATTGATTGTTGAAAATTCTTTACACTAGTTTGCTATTATCATAGAGTACACTTTGGAGTTGCATTTGAAAGAAAATTTCAGAAATGCTGTAATTTATTTAAAAAACATGGAAATCAAAAGAAAAGTGTCAGAGGCAACTTTAATATTATTTTCATGATAAGAATAATTTAAATAGTAATTAAATAAACTAAAATAATAATAAGACAACAAAATTCCTTTTTAAAAAGAAAATTCAAATATTTTTATAAATTTAAAATTTGTTTTTTACAATGATATTAAAACTAAAACTCGATTGTTTTGCCGAAACTAAAACTCGATTGTTTTGCGCATAGTGAAAATAAAAAAATTATTCCAGATGTTACAAATAATATAATTCAGCAAACTTTGGATAAAACATTTTCACACGATAAAAATCAACCACAATTATAAAAAACGTATGCAAATGTCGTAGCTCAAATAAAATCAACCGCAAGTACCAATGAAAAAACAAAAAATTTAAATTCGGATATTATTCTAGCATCACCAAAAACAAACAATGATAACTTTATTTTAGTTGGTAGAAAAAGTAAGTCAATTCAAAAAACGCAAAATTTGCCTATAATGAAAAAACATAGGGGGTCAGAGGTCGTTTTTGGCACAAAAATTTCGGAAAACAAAACAATTGCTGTCGAAAGAATTGTTCGTAAATTTGAAATTTTTGTTGGAGGCATAAGCAACCATATTAATGAAGAGATTTTTAAAATCTATATGGAGACAGAAATAGGAACTACCCCATTTTCGGTATGTTTAAATAAAGAAAACGAGTATAACAGATCGCATATAGTTACCATAAATAACACAGAAAAAAATAAAGTATTTAACCCTTCTCTATGGGATAACAATATAATAGTCAAACCATTTCGAAAAAAGTGCTTAAGTCCTAACTTAGCCCAAAATCTGGAAAACAACGGCAACCAGGAAAATTTCTATAAATCAAAATGGCTTCCGACAGCGTATTAAAGAAAAATAAATTTCCCATAAAATTATGTACTTTTAATTGTCATGGGCTTAAATCAAACATTGAATACACTGATAACTTCCCATGATATTACTTTTATATGCGAACATTGGATATCAAAACTTGAACATTCAATAATCAAAAATATTTGCAAAAACACCCACTCTTCGTACTTCCACCAGGCAAATAAACGCGAGCAAGATCGGCCGTTTGGCGGAAATGCGTTTCTGGTTCGGAAACATATGTTTCAAAATGTCATTATTTTATATGAAGATGATCATATTCTTGCTATAAATCTTGTTAAAAATAATACTAGCATTGTTATAATTGGTATTTATCTAACTTCATCGCGGAATAATCGAACATCATTAGATGAATACACAAATCAATTAGATATAATTAAAGGCCTTGTTAATAATTATGAGGGTGTCGGCGAAGTAATTGTATTTGGTGATTTTCAATCTTTTCCTCTCGAAATATACGATTTACTAGAAAGATCAAGTCCCACAAAAAATAATCACTCCGCGGCTCTATCAGAATTTATAAAATCGAGTGAATTTGAACTAGTGGACGTAATTAAAGGTTCAGGCCCTAAGATAACATATCAACATAATACACTACCAAATGCATCATATATTGATCACATAGCTATCTCAAAAAACACTTCTCTTAGTTATTACAACTGTTTTCTTGACCCCTTTTCACCTCAGAATATGAGTGATCATTTGCCAGTATCAATTGTAATTGAACTCATCGGAAGATCTCTCAAAGAGAATATTCACAAAATGACAGACAAAATTAGCATTCCAAATTATGCTTGGAATAATCAACGTTTTATACAATTATATAATAATTTCGTAAATCATAATATTAAAAATCTTAGCCTTACAAATAACAATTACGATAAAGAACTTATCAAAATCTATAATTTGATTACAAAAAGTGCATCTGAGGCTCTTAGCCAACACTTATCTGAGAAAAAACAATCATTATATTCGAAATCTTGGTGGACTCACGAGTTAAATAGGAGTAAAAAAGTTCTTACATTTCATTTTAAGAAATGGCGTGACACGGGTTTCATAAAAGATTTAAGTTCGCACATTTTTAACCAATACCTAATTGCACGAAAAAATTTCCAAAACGCTGTTAAGAAAGCACAAAACTATAACCTTTACAAAAAATACATAAAAATCGAGATGTTAAAAAATACCAATCCAAAAAACTTCTGGAATACTTTTAGAAATATACAGACTGATGCAAACTCAAAATTATTTACAATAAATAATAAAAAAGACAAGGAGTCATTCACAAGAGAATTTGCCGATAGTTTCGAAAAACGGTTGAACACTAAATCTATAACACATACCGCGACGAGTTTTCAAGTTCCACCTTGTACAAAATTTGACTTTGTAATAATATCAGATGAAATTATAAGAACAGCTATCTCTTGCCTAAAATTAAACAAAACCAAAGATGCATTTGGAATCTCTGCGGAGCATTTAAAATATTTGCGTTGTGAAGCCCTAATAGAATGGCTAAAAGAATTCTTCACATTTTCTCTTAATCATGGTCAAACGCCAAAGTCGATGTCTACATCACTTATAATACCACTTGCTAAATCTTATAAAAAATCATTAACTGATTCAAATAACTACCGTGGTATCAGCATCATTCCAATCTTCACAAAACTAATCGAATATATAATCCTAATAATCTGTCCAGATCTAAAAGAAGCTCATCCTCTTCAATTCGGTTTCACCAAAAATAGCTCAACCCTACACGCCGAATTTGTTATTAGTGAAACAATTAAATACTACAACAACAACAACTCACCTGTTTATCTCTGTTTCCCTCGATGCTGAAAAAGCTTTTGACAGCTGCAACTGGGACATTCTTTTTGAGAAACTGTACAATAATAAAAAATTACCACTGTATATTGTTAATACAATATCGTCATTATACAGGGAAAGTAGTGCTTCTGTGTCTTATCTAGGGTGCAAATCATCTCCATTCTATCTAACGCAAGGAGTGAGACAGGGATCGATTCTCTCGCCTCATTTGTACAATCTTTACACTCAAAACCTTCTTGAAACTTTACAAAATGAAAGTGTCGTAGGAACATCAATAAATGGAAACTACACGGGTGTTGTAGCATATGCTGATGACATTATACTTCTTAGTTCCACCCTCTCTGGCCTACAAAAGCTAATTAATATCTGTAACATTTACACAAAAGAAAATTGCATAAAATTAAATGCTGACAAAACCGAGTTTTTGGTCACCGGAAAACATCAAATTAAAAAATGCACGATAACACTCAACCACCAAAAAATAAAACTTGACAATAAACTTACTCACCTAGGCTTTATATGGGACACAAAATATTCACCAATTACCTCACTTAATCGTTTAAACATTGATAACCGAATATCCCATTTCCGGGGAGTAATACAGTCTTTAATTCAAGCTGGAATTCGTTTTGTTCACCCAAACTCTATTGCCCAGTTATATAAAACTTTAGCTGTTCCAACACTAACGTATGGTCTTGAGCTTTGCGACCATAAAGAAATGTTATTGCAAAAGCGTGATATAGTAGGAAGAATTGCACTGAAGTCACTACTAAACGTTTCAAAACATAGTAAAAATTATATACATCCCCTATTTTGTATTGAAGATATATCTATAATTATGCAACAAAATAAGATAAACTTATTTATTCGCCTGTTGAAAAATAAAATGACATTTGATATTCTTAAGTCACAGTTGAACAACGAATCAGGTCCACGATCTTTTGTAGATAGCGTCAAGGCTCTGTGCAATAGTCATAAATTAAAAAAATATAGAAGCTAATGCAACACAAAGAAAAAATAAAAATTACTGGTTTAAAAAATATAATTCCTGAAACGGATCTTAAAATCTTAAAATGTGCAGTTGAGTACTGGAACTCAAAAGAACAAAGAACAATCTTCAAGGAGGTTCTTGAGAATAAAATTCCTAGATCCTAGAGATTTTTTTTTTGAAACTTTTTATTTACCTTACATGTAATATATAGTGGGTGTTTAACAAATATATAAATTAAATTAGTTTTTAGAAATGATTGTTTGTTTGTTTTTATAGGAAATGTGAAAATACCGCTATCAATAGCAATAACTCTTAAAACACAAGATGTTCCTGTTGTACCTTGATGGAAATTATGCAGTAGATGTATCATAAGGTTACACAAGGTTACCCTATACAAAAGGCTAGAAAAGCTAAAAAAAAGCAGAGAAATTTGTATAAACCATCATCAAAAAACGGAAAGTCGCTTTCCTATGAAACCATTGATTTTATCAAAGTGACGAGTACACACAAATGATGCCTGGAAAAAAAAGATTTTGCCAGTATAAAGTACAAACAACACATGCAATAAAGACTAATACTTGATGATGAGAGTATTTTGATTAATTTAAAAAAACTCCATGTAGCATTTAAATCGGAACACTAATTTAAATGTTGGATTTTCAAAGTTTTGCAGCCTTTGCCCAAGATGGTGTGTAACCACAAACTTGTCTGGCACTCACAATGTGTTTGTGTCTGTATCTATCGTCAGAATGTTAAGTTGTTAACTGATGCTCTTAAAATTGACAAAGACTATAGGAATTTAATGGAGATGATTGTTTGCAATCGGGATAATCTAGAGTGCATGTTACATTGATGTCTACTATGTCCTGGTATTACTGCTTTAAGAGAATTCTTAACAGCAAAATTTGACTACAGTGAAAAAGAAATAACAATTAATCAATGGGAAGATACTGATAGAACTACACTGTTCAATCAAAAAGTCAATATTGAAGATGTTATTGACCTTATACAATAAAATAGATAAACTTACATCTCATTCACTTATAACTAAGAGTCAGGTCAAGTGCCTCAAAGACTGAAAAGAGTTTTTAAATCACAATGAGTGTATAATTAGGTGACTTTGCAGAGAACTTTCAAATTATTGTTCAGGATGAGGTGCAAAGTTACCACTAGAATAAACCAAAAAGTACACTTCATCCTATTATTGTATACTATAAATCAAATGGTAAACTGATATCTTCGTTTCATCTATCAGTCATTTTGCTTTCTTTCTGATGAAGTTGAACATGATGTTTACTTTGTATATAAAATACAACTGCTCATTATCAATTACATTAAAGCAAAAATTCTACAAATTAATAATATTATTAATAAGTAATAATATTAAAAACTTCACTGATGGATGTGCAGCACAATATAAAAACTTTAAGTACTTTTATTAATCTTTGCCATCACAAAGATGACTTTCATATTGATGCTGAATGGGTTTTTTTTTGCCACAAGCCATGGTAAATCTGCTTGTGATGGTATTGGAGGCACAGTAAAAAGACTAACTGCACAAGCCAGTTTAAAGAGGACAATGACTGGACAGATTTTAGGACAATGACTGGACAGATTTTAGAAGTAGATAAGATGTTTGAATTTTGTGTAACCAATATAAAAAACATTCAATTCATTTTGGTTTATAAAATAGAAATAAATGAAGTTCGACCATCATTACAATAGTTTACTATGCGAAGAATTTTGCCAGGAACAAGATGCTTCCACTATTTTATACCAATTAATAAATATACAATTTCTTTTAAAAGGATGAGTCAACAAACTGATGCTCATACATTTAGACTTATTCTCACTTGATCTAAAAGAGTATTTGCTTTGAACAATATTTAAACACCAAATTAATTCAGCTTTTAAAACTGCTACCTTCTGAAGCATATCTGAAATGATATGATGCTTTGATGAGATAGGCTTCTGTGGTACTGATTCCAAAATTTCTTTGAACAAAACAACATAACCCTCTTTAGGCAATCGCTATATGTGCTTCGTCCCTCTTGCATGTACATCAAGAGCCTTTATACCCATGCCTGATAAAAAGAATGACTTAAAACAAACTTTGTATCTTGCAAGACTGAGATTTTTATCTTTCTGAAATCAAAAAGTGTAACTATCATTATTTAACCAAATGTTCTGGAAACTACTTTTATATTTAGGCATCTAAAGGTAATTAGTGAAAAGCATATAACAATCTTTTTATATGAAGTTTGTTTAATATCTTGCTAGTGGTTTATTCCCTAAAGTGTATATAAATTTATAGCTGTAATTAAGTGTGTGTATATATATATACATATATATATATATATATATATATATATATATATATATATATATATATGTATATATATATATACATATATATATATATATATATATATATGTATATATATATATACATATATATATATATATATATATATATATGTATATATATATACATATATATATATATATATATATGTATATATATACATATATATATATATATATATATATATATATATATATATATATATATATATATATATATATATATATATATATATAGCTTTAATTAAAAAAGAGGGTCAATAAATACTCATCCCTTATAGCATAGTGTTCACTTTAAAGAATACAAAATAAAATTATTTTAAGAAAGTGAAAGTTAAATACAAAAAGCCAAAAAAAAACCATTAAAAAACTTACTCTAATACTCGGAGGGCTGATACATGATATACATATATATATATATATATATATATATATATATATATATATATATATATATATATATATATATATATATATATATATAACAAAAGTATAGGATTTTATCTCATCAAAGAAGTAACTATACGCTTCTCTATAGATAAGTATAATCCATTTGATTTAATAAAATTTCCTAGAAAAATAAAGGAGAGCAGTCAAATTTTAACTTTTTTAAGGTTATTTAAAGACTTTTAAAAATTTTTTTTTTTATAAAGGGTATTTAAGGTTTTTAAGGAGGAGTGGGAACCCTGATGATGATTTCGGGTTTAACTATGATATTATTGATACTGCAACAAGTATTATTTCTTTCAAATAGCATACAATGCAAAGACAGTAAACGTGTAACGTAAAATCTGTATGGAAAGATGATTTTAAGTTCCTATTTGAGTTGCATTATTTGCAAGAATTTTGGCCAATATCCAAACAATCATTGAGTACAAATATCCTAATTTAAAATTTTTTTATAATAAGGAAACTATGTCTCACAAATTTTTTTTTTGTGCATTACAGATAGCTTATTCACACTTATAAAAAAGGTAAAATTGCTACCTTAAGGTAAAATACATATACAGTGGTGGCCAAAAATTAAAGACCACTCATTTTTTTTCAAAATTTATTTTTAACCTTAGTATAATTTTATTTTGGAAAGAGGTATCAAAAAAAGAAAAACATTTTTAGAAACAATTTTTATTGTTTTTCATATTTATTATAAAAGAATTTATAATTTTTTTACAAAATAATGTTAAAAAATTAAAAAACTGACTAGTAAAAAATATAAATGGGAAAAAAATTGGACAAAATTTTAAGACTAGTTTCAAAAATATTTCAAAAAGCAATAAAAAAATAATTTAGAAACGTGTTGTTCCTCCATTTGTTTTCAAGCACTCTTGTACTCGTTCTGGCATTGAATTCATTAAAGTTTTGATTACTTCATCAGGCACATTTTTCAAATGATGAGAGATAGAAGATTTCAAATCTTCCAAATTGTAAAGTTGTTCTTTACCAAGCTTGTGATCAAGCCACGACCATAAATTCTCTATTGGATTCAAGCCTGGCCTATTGGCAGGCCATTGAAGCACTTGAATTTTATTAGAATTGAACGAATCGCTAACAACATGCGCTTTATGACACGGCGAATTATCTTGCTGGAAAATAAATCCATCTTGCAACTGCCATAAATCAATGCTAGGAATAAGCGAGTTTTCAAAAATTTCGATGTACCTTTCTTTGTTGAGTCTACCATCGAATAAATGAAAAACGTTAACTCCTCAGGCACTCATACAGGCCCAAATGCCTATTGAACCACTGCCTTGTTTTTTTCGTTTCAAAATGCATGATTCATCGAATCTTGGAAGTCTACGCAACATTACGCGTTCGCTTGGAAGTCTACGCAACATTACGCAACCTTTTCTGTTGTCTACCTCAACGTTCATTTCATCACTAAAGACCACACGGCTCCACTGATCTGTTGACCAACTTTTATGTAGTTTGCACCACTCTTTCCTGGCAAATTTTTGTTTTCTATTTAAGCGTGGTTTTTTTGCAGCAGCACGCCATAAATAATTTAAATTGTAGAGGACCCTTCGCACAGTTCTAGGGCTTGCTTTCAGACCATTTGACAGTGTCCATTTCGTAGACAAGTCTGTAGATGATGCTAGTCTGTTTTCTTTCATTAATCTCACTAATGAGCGAACATCACGGTCATTTGAAATTTTATTGCGTCCAGTCCTATGACAAACATTAATTGACCGGGTCTCTTTGTATCGTTGAATTATGTTAATAATGCACGAGTGAGACCTTCCGAGCTTTTCTGCTATTTGTCTGATGCTATAGCCTTCTTCTTTTAATACAAGAGCCGCGTATCTGTCTTTTTCTTCGATCTTTGCACACGTTTTCGCAATATTTTTATATCCTTATTGCAATTCAAAAAATAAATGTTTATTTGATATCGAAACTCAGGTTTAGACATTTTATTTTATAGCCAACGTAATAAGCAATTAAGACAGTTAAAAAAAATAATGAATTATTATTTTTAATAAGTGAAAATTAAAGATTTGAAAGTGGTCGTTAAATTTTGTCCAATTTATTTAAAGAAGATTTATAAGTACTCATCAGTTTTTTAATAAGTTAAACGCTATTTAATTAGAATTAGATTAAAAAAATTATACCACTTTAATCCGTATGTTTTAATTAACAAGGTATTAAAAAAAAATTTAATATGTCAATTAGAATCTTCTTAATTTTAATTTAAAGATTAAGAAACCAACTAAAAAATGAGTGGTCTTTAATTTTTGGCCACCGCTGTAGGATATGCACATATTAGAATATGTACCTTTAAATATACAAATATTGTTCCTTAGGTTACATATTCTACTATGTGATATATCTTTAGTAAGGTATAGTTTTCTACACTTTATATAGAACATAGCTTTAAGGTAGAAAATTGTATGACAAATTATTTTATAATACAATTTTCTACCTTAAAAGGGTGAAAATTACACCGTTCAGATACATCCCTCTGGAGGTTAACAAAACCTTTCCTTTCAGATAAATCAGGTCACTCTAACAAACATATCACTTTAGTAAAAAACATCACCTCTGACAACTCTTTATTGATCAATATTTTTAAATGCAGCAGTGTTATCTAGTAGCACAAACTTAATACATTTATTTTCTTGCTTAATAGACCCAGTTGATGCAGATATCAAAAAATTTATTGATCAACCCAGTATAGTAAACATAAAGAAAAAACTTAGTATGTGTACACATAGTTTCCAGTTCCATCAAATCACACCTCATGATATTACAAAAATAATAGGGTCTATAAATAATAAGAAAAAGACTAGTGGTGATATAACAACTTATATGTTAAAATCTTATATTGTTCACTTTACGAACAGTCTTACAGATTGCATAAATAATACAGATTACAGATTGCATAAATAATAGTATCCATGATGGTAAAAACCCATCATTTCTAAAAATGGCTGATGTTATATTATGTTTTAAGAAGAATGAGCCAACTTATAAGTCGAATTACTGTCCAATTAGTATTTTACCAGCCCTTTCTAAAGTTTTTGAAACTATTTTATATGAACAAATTATGATATTTACTAAGCCTAGATTTGATAAACTTTTGTGTGGTTTCCGAAGAGGTTATGGTACTCAACATGTCCCTTTTTTGTTACTTAATAAGTGGCATGATTGTATTAATAATGGAGGCATTGTTGGACATATGGATCAATATTAATAGACCTCTCAAAAGCATACCACTCTATCTTGCATGACTTAAAAAATTGCTAAATTTGACTAAATTAGTCTGTGGTTTTTCGAAAAAAATTCGAAAAAAATTTCGAAAAAAATTCTCTTGCTATCCTATATTTTATGTCATAAACAAAGGGTAAAAATCTTCTGCCTCAAATTGGGTGCTCGCTTCATAAAGGAGAGGTTCTGGGTTCAATCCCCACCACGTCTCTGGTAGTACCGTGCTCAACTCATTTCTTCACGCAGCGCCCTTGTTTATCAAGGTTCGCGTTTCGGAGTTATAGAGTTGAAAGAGGGTTATACCACAAATAAGTAGCCTCCTCGTTTGTAGTGGCCTTCTCGACCTTGAGGAGGTGAATTAACAAAAAAAAAAAGAAAAAAAAAGAAACGCCTCCTAAAGGCTCCATATATAATGATTCATGCTGTACGTTATATAGAGCCACCACTCTCTGGAACACTCTAAATAGTGAGACCATGTCCACAAAAAGTCTTGAGGTGTTCTAATAACACATCAAGAATTGGTATGGTAATAATTGCAAAATTATTTGTTTTTTTAAAAAAAATTTATTTCATACTGACTTATATCTTTAGCTAAGACTGTATTATTATAAATATTTTTTCTTAAATTGAAACAATTGTAAATTTTCATGACATTTTTTTTTTTTAATGATACAATTGTAATTTTTTATGACATTTATATGTGTGTGTGTACTGTCTATAAAGTTAAATGTGTTGATTTAAATTAGTTTTAGTGTTAACTAAAACTAATTTAAATCACGTAAAAATCAATTGAAATAAAATTTTAAATTAAAAAAAAACAATCTTACTAAGCATATATCATATATTCTACCCTGAGTCAGAAACTTTTATTTCTTTTTTTTGTGTGTAAATTTGTGATTATTTGCTTCATTATAGTAATGACTTTTAATTTCTGGCTCATGATTGTTAATTGGTTACTTTTAATGGAAAGAAGGGGCGGTAGAAAACAACAGTAAATCATGAATGCCACGTTATTTAATATTTTTTTTCCTCTTTTTTCTCTACAACTTTTGAATCAGTTAAAGAACTGTTGATTTTGTTTTGATATGTGTAATATAGATAATTTCTTATCTTAATTTGTATTAAAATAATTAGCATATTTGCTATATTAAAAAGGGAATGAGAAAAGAACATGAGACGCACGCCAATTCTTTAATGCAAAACCATCTTTCAATGGCAATATCAAAACTGGACGCACTTGAAAATAAAATTACGTTAACAGTTGATACACTTGAAAATAAAATTGCGTCAAAAGTGAATGCATTTGAAAATAAAATTATGTTAAGAGTGGATGCACTTGAAAATAAAATTATGTCAAAAGTAGAATCACTTGAAACCAAAACTGTTTCGAAAGCGGTTGCACTTGAAAATAAAATCACCTCGAAAGTAGAATCATTTGAAAACAAAAATGCATCAGAAGTGGTTGCACTGGAAAATAAAATTACATCAACAGTGGATGCACTTAAAAATGAACTTATTTCAAAAGTGGATGCACAGAAAGATGAAATTTTGTTACATGAGAAAAATTTGGAAATAATAAAGGCCTTTCTTGCAGTTAAAACGGTAAGAAAATGATTTAAATAAAAATGTGTTTTAAAGTAGATAAAAAATAAAAGCCAAAAATTGACAAAAAAATATATGTAATAATCAATTACTTACTAATTGCATCCAGCCGTGAATGTGTTTTGCTCAGAGTTGAAAAGTAAAACTTATAATATTTAATATATTAAAATATTTTAAAAAAAAGAACATGCAATAAAATAAAATTATTAGAAAAGATTGAAAAAAATTTTTTTTTTAATTGAAATAGACATATAGTTATAATTTTTGAAGTTATTTAAAAAAAAGTATTCTTGGGCAATCAAATTAATTGTGTAAAGTTCCAAAAAACGTTTTAGGAAGGGTAGAGGGGGTCTAGTTGAGCACTTTTTACTAAATCTAACAGATCTCATGAACATTGGATCGGACTTACATTATTTTTTCAATATTAGAAAGATAATTTAAACTTCTAAAAATTTGTTAAGAATAAAGTATAGTTTTTGATTTTTTTTTTTTAATATATATTGCCTAAATTTTGCAGAGCTGTTCAACCTGCACAAGCGGGGTAGGTTAAGCAATAGTGTGTAGCAAATTGAAAAATCAACAAACAAATGAATATGTATGGTACGAAACTTGGGTGAACCATCAATAAAACTTTTATTAACATGAAGCGTGTGTATAGATTATTAACTTTTTGATTTATACACTTTAATGACAAATGTAAAAAAAGTGAAAAACTTTAATAGTAAGAAAGTCTCATAAAATATAAAAATACAATTTTATACAACTATCTTCAACTTTGAAGATAGTTGCATAAAATTAAACATTAATAATTTTAAAAAAAATATGTACCGCTCTATTGTTTCTCATCTAAGTTGTGATTTGCAAATTTGGGTTCGATAGTTCAGTTTAATTTATTTTTCTCAAAGATGCTCAACTTACCTGTAGACAAGTTTTTGTCAAGTTTGTTTTTTTTTATCATATTTATTTTTGTAAAGAACTTTATTAAGATTTCGACAAGCAAAAAAAAAAGATCCAATAATATCTTGCTTAGGATTTGGTTGTTTAAATAAAAAAATTACCAAAAAGTATAACTATTTGGGAGAAAGCATTTTCATTAAAAAAAACACACACAACTTATATGATTGATTTCGCTTTAATGACAGTCCATTACCACAGCCATGGGTCGTGTTAAGTCTGTTCCACACCCGACTATTTCTAAATTTGTTCTTAATTTGGTCACTAAACTTTAATTTATTTTAGTAAACAGCAAAAAATTAATTGATTCAAAGTTCAGTTTAACAATCTTATTGTTTTATTATGTGTTTGGTAAACAATTAATTTGCGTAAGAGTTGTACTTATTTACTTCAGTATCTTAATAAAATAATATCTACATAATAAAAGTTTCTTTAACATGTAAGACGGTTGCGTAACATTTCTTCAGGTATTTTTAGAAACTTAGGCTATCATACTATTTAAATAAAATATCTACATAATAAAAGTATCTTTAACATGTAGGCTATAATACTATTTTAACCCTCTCATTAAAATTCATTTAAAAAGCAAATTTGGACCTTTTTTTGGAAAAATGGGCTAAAGAGACCTAGTTATTTCAGATAAAAATTTATTTAAAAAGCTAATTTGGACAAATTTGCAAAAATGGACCAAAGAGATCTACTTATTTCAAATAACTTAGCTTTATCTGTTTGATATTTTTTATAAAAGCTTTTATGTAAAAAAAACTCTTAACATTTGTTTTTAACATTTGTTAGGAGTTTTTTTACATAATTTATTCAGTTGAGCTGTTTTTACCTCAGAGTTAGGCAAATAAATTAATAAACCTGTTGTTTGTGCCAAAAATCAATACTTAATGCAAATGGAAACTGTGCCATAAATCAATACTTAATGCAAATGGAAACCGTCTAGATCGTAATAAGGTGATAAAAGTATAAATGGTTTCCATTCAAATGTAAAAAATAACAGAAATATAAAAAACAAAGCAAAAATAGCCAATATATCCATTCAAAATAATAACTCCAAAGTAATAAAATGAAGAAATTAATAATAAGAAGAAAATTAATATGAAAGGAAAAAGTTATTTTCCTTGAGATAAAATAAACATGAAAACTTAAGTAAAAAAATTACAAAAAAATATTATATTCAACAAAAAAAAGTATCAAATACTTAAATAAACAATTTAAACAGAAATATTGTTTCATTATTAAATAGCTTTTAGTGAATTGTTAAAACGAAGCTAAAACGAAGTTTAATAATTGTGTAAAAATTATTAAACTTCGTTTTAGCTTTTTGAATACAATCCACATTCAGTACATTTCTTAAATTCTGCTATGTAAGAACTTTTTTATGTACTCTATGTATTTATTTAAAAACTCAAAAAGGTGACTAAACAGATAACAAATAAGAAACTTACTTTGCAAGGTGGTTTTTCTTTTGTGAAAATTTCAAGATTTATGTATGCATTAATGCCAGTTTGTATTAATCACTCTTTTTAAAAAGCAAAGCTAAAAATAAATGATCAATATAAGATAAAGGTTTCTTTTTATTTGAAAACTGAACCCTTAGCTTTTAATGATTGATTTTATGTAGCCAGTTTCAGTAATAAAACTACCCAATAATCATTTTAAACTAAAGACAACAACGTAAAAGTAAACCAAGACATCTATTAACACAAAACAACACAACAATAACATCACAAAATTAACAAATAACAAATAATTTGTCTCAGCACTTAGGAATCCGTACAATAATAAACATACACATACCAGTAAGAAAAAAATATTTATACAAATGACTCGCCCTAAGTAAAACAGAGCGTAGAGCAATTGATGAATGATAACTTCAATGTTTTAATTATTTGACGAGAAAAAAAAAATTATTTAAAATATTTCCAGATTTTTTTGGATATCCGTATATAATGCGTAGAGCAATTGATGAATGATAACTTCAAAAGATAATTCCTGAAATTATAAACAATTGCAATGACAAAATTTGTGAAGTTATCATTCCATGACCAACCTTTTTATGCATGTTTATCAAACTTAAAAAACAAATAATTTAATGATTTAGTTCTGGAACATGCTACATAAAATGGGTTGTATGAAAACTAAGACATTTCTTGATTAATAGCAACTTTATTAAAAGTATGACCCTGACTTTTCTTTATTGTCATTAATTATTGTTAATAAAAGTGTCTTATTTAAATGATTTATATAAACCAATATTATTTTCTTATTTAAATACATACATACATATACATTTATATATATATATATATATATATATATATATATATATATATATATATATATATATATATATATATATATATATATATATATATGTATATATATATACATATATATACATATATATATATATATATATATATATATATATATATATATATATATATATATATATATATATATATATATATATATATATATATATATATATATATATATATATATATATATATATATATATATATATATATATATATATATATATATATATATACTTTTGAAGATTATTGGTTTTGCTTCTAAACCTTTGAAGCACTGTGAAATAATTTTATCATTCCATGCAATATTATTTAAATAAAAGGTAAGATTATTTTTACGTTGCCTATTTAATGTTATTGATGAATCCTAAAAATTTCTGTGGATCTTCAAAGAAGTTAAATATTCCATTTAGAGCAACTGTTTTAAAAAAAGCTGATGATGCTTTATAAAAGCAAATAAATCTTCCCTTATAAGCAAATAAATCTTCCCTTTCAAAACAGTAACAATGAAGGTGACGGTAATATAATCTCAGATAAGCCTATGTCATATATACCGAGATTTCTAACTGATTTCTTCAAAATATTGTTGAGGAGTCTAATCATTATGCCTTACCGCAAAATGTAGGGAAGAATTTACATGGGGACAAAAATGCACTATAGTAATTTATTGGCATTTTGTATTTAATGAGTGTTGCAAAGCTCTCATCAACACATACGTACTCGAGCCATGAGATGTATTTTGAAAAAATTGCCTCAGTGATGACATTAAAGTGATGGGAAAAAATAAAGTCGTTTTTTCCTTGCCATGACGACATTCAGCGACCAGAAAACTGTACTAGCAAGCTTTACAAGGTTGTCCGATCGTCAACATGCTGAAGGAATCTTTTATTAGCCTGAAGCATGAAGAAATTATGTGTATTGATGAACAAGTTGTTCCTTTCAAAAGAAGATCCTCTTTGAAACCATACAATCCTCAAAAACATAAAAAGTGGAGTTATCAGTTTTATATCTTGGTGTATGGACATGTTCATAATTTTGAGATACATTTAGTTTCCATTGGTGTTTGTAAAAGACAGTCTGATTTGAAAGCATCTGGAAATAGGGTGATGCACTGGTTAGTACCAAGGCAAGTACCAAATTTACCAAGGCACATAAATGGCACAAGCTATTCTTTAACCATTGGCACTGGATTGGAACTGGTGAAAACACTTTACGATCCAGGCCTAGCATGCACAGGAACAATGCGTACCCACAGATTCATAAATGTCAACATGCCCACTGATGGTGAATTAAAAAAAGAAGGCAGAGGTCCAACTACCATCAGGGTTACCACAGTTGATAATGTTGAACTTCCTGTTGTCAAATGGTTCGATAACAGGGGTATTGCATTGCTAACAAGTTATAAGGGGGTGAATCCAATAACCATTGTTAATTGCTGGGATAGAAAATCCAAGAGATTTGTTCCCATCCAACCCCCGTCTATTGTTACTACGCACAAGAAATATGGGGGGAGTAGATCTCCTTGACGGCATGCTGAGTCTGTAGAAGATCCATTTTCGAACCAAAAAGTTGTTTCACAAACTCATTTGGCATTTTCTTGACTTGATGGTAGTGCGAGCATAGATATTTTGTGGAAAATTACACCAGCTTTAAAGAAAGATATTCTTCCACTACACGTGTTTAAACTAACCATTGTCAAATGCTAAATCCAGCCAAACTATCCTTTTCTGTTGACCATCTTCATAGAGCAAAAACAAATGCTGTAAAGATACCTGAGCCATCCACTAGTAAAGATAATTTTGGTCATTTTCCTTCTTTTGTAAATAAAAAGGGTCGTGGTAAAGACCCTGGCTGCCCTTGAAGAACGAGAAGTTTCTTTATGGTTAATTCCCTGGGTTTATTTTACTATAAAAATATAAAAAAGATTCTCTTATTATTACCATTTATATCTTATATTTACATTTCATTTTCTCACTAGGCAGAGTTTGTACCCTACGAGGAATATATGCAGTCCCTAACCTGGCTCACCACGCCCGTTAGTCAATGTGTCGAACTCAATTGTCTCGACCACGTCCTACACCGTTTTCTCGACCATGTGAAGTCAAACCGTAACACGTGTACGAGAAACGATTTCCTGCAAGGCTTCCCCACACCCGCCACGAAGTTAACACGCTATATATGGATCCCCATGAGCGACTCCCATCTTCATCACGCACGCCAAAACGACTCCATCTATAAAGCACACGCGGGAATACAAAAAAACTTAAGGATTAAATGTTATATTGTACTTGTGGGGCAAAAATATATAAACATATTTATTATATATTTAATTATAAAATATTTTCTTCCGTCATTAAAATGATTCCAAAATATTAAAGGCCTAAAAAATATTTCCATTCCATCGAATGGCAAAAGTCACCATAACTAAACAAACTGTTTCAGTTATTATCTGAGTGAGAGTAACTATCATAAATGAAGGAAAACCCTTAACCGTCAAACCCTGACCACACTATAATTAAATCCTAATATGGAAACATCGAAAATTAAAATTGCCTTAAATGTTTTCCATAAAAGCTATGCTGATGCTATAGCAACTAATTTTAACACAATATTGTCTAATGAATTTAGCACATTGAAAAGACCCTGTTGTGTGAAATAACAGAAAAAATAACTGAGCCTAATATTTTACTCGCTCTTGAAAACGCCAATTTAGATCACGATCTGGAAGGCCTGCAAATTATTCGTAAAGGGACAATGATCGAGATGGTCATGAAAACTGACAATTCGAAATCGTTGATCCTTGAAAATGGTCTTGTAATTAATGGTGTAACCCACCATTTTTATAACTCTACTCCTACTAGAAACTTATGCAAACGAGTTGCAGTATCGGTAATGGGATTGCCTCTCGAAAAAAAATATTTACCTGTCGGCGTGGCTCTTGATCAACTCGGATATGGAAAACATATACACACAAGAGCAGTATATCGCAAAACACCTAAAAACGGAACACCCTATTATACAGGGATACTAGTTGCCATGATGAATCAATTAAATAAACCAATGCCAAGATCTTTAAATATAATGTCAGGATAATCTATACCGGACAAAACAAAGAAGAACTCCTGAAACCAAAAGAAATTTTTACAGAAGCGACCGAAGAACCTAGAAAAAAAGTAACGGAAACTAAGGAACCAGAAACATCGGAAGAAATACCTGAACCAACAATTAAATTTTCTAAACCACAAGAATCAGAAGCCCCTATGGCGATATGCCAAAACTCTGTCGAAAAGCAAACTATAAAAACCGATACCAATAACTTAAATAAAACAAAACAAGACACCCGAACAAATACCACAACCGCCTGAAATAAATTCTCAAACACAAGAAACAGAAAATCACATGGAAGCAAGTCAAAATTTTGACAATAATAATATTGCAAACAAAATCGAACCTCACAACGACAACATCATAAATGAAGCAAACATAGAAGAACCAGAAAAACAAATCGAATTTCCCTCAGAATATCTTTGCTTAGATTATACTGGGAGGCATGTTTACAACTTAAATTTATTCTACGGATTCGATAAAACAAAATGCTCGGAAGATCAACTATTAATATTTAAGGCATACAAAAAAGCAGAATATGATCACAGAAAATTCGAAAGACAAATAAAAAGAAACAAAATAAATTAAATACCCTTCGAAAAATCAAGAGATAATATTAAAAGCAATACACAAATCCAAAATAACTCTTCCTACAATCATGATGACTGGAAATAAAACTAATACATAAACACCAAAGTAAGACTTCAGAAATTAAAACTATAAAAATTATACTAGAAAATAAAAATATCAAAAAATATATATATACAGCCACAAGCTTTAAACTATCATAAACGGAAGAAAACAAAAAAACAAAGCAAAAAAAAAACAAAGATATAACATTAAAATATAAAACTACAAAAATTAACAAAAAAAGTTTATAAAATTTCAAAAAAATAAAAAAAAATAAATAAATAAATATAGATAGCTTCTCGGCCTAATGGCTAAGATCAAGTGTGGTATCTGTTCTTATTTCGGCTCCGGACCATCTCTCAATTGGTTTCGGTGTTGATAGAAAGCGGAAACTGCACAAGATCAAAACCGTGACAGTCGATAGAGGTTCTTGGCGTAGTCGCTTTTTCAGTGTCTTCTACGTCCGGAAATCTCAAAGCGATCCGTCCACTCCGGACGTGAAATGGAGATAAACCATTAAGTTGGCGCTGCTCAGTTTCGGCTGAGTGGCAACTAAACCCTTCAATGGGCCTAAACGAACCCTTAAATGGGCATATACGGAGTCTCGGCTCCCAAATAACACCGCCTTCTAGGGCCCTGTGTAAGTCTGGTTTCAGCTTCAGGTCACTCTAGTTGTTTGGTAAAAAAAAATAAAAAAAAAAATAAATAAATAAATATAGAGTAAGTTACATTCTATTTTTTGTTCTCGAGGAGAAATAGAGTACGATACATAATAACTATAGAGTTATATAATGTGTAACAACAGCTATCAGCAATAAATCGAGATCATTTATAAATTACACAACTGATAGGGTCCCTCATCTTACACGTGATGCTAATGTTATTGCCCCATTCGAAATGCTAGAAGCCGTGCATTGTTCTCAAAACGTAAACATTAAAAACCCCTTTCAAAAAATCCTTTACTTTACTTTTATTCATTCCAGTTTTAATAACAATGTAAACATTTTTTACGTTGCTTTTTATTTCTAAGTACCTCATGGAGCTTCAGTAAATAATAAATTATTCTTAATTAGTAAGTAAGTCTTTTCGTAAAATGTTTTAAGCATGGTTCACCGGATAATTCGTGATATCATTGTATCTTTATATTGTATGTATGTTGGTATATATAATAATAAAAAATAAACGACATAAATTCCCTGTAAAAGTTATCTATACTTTATTATAAACATTTTGGCGGTTAATTTACGCCAATGTGGTACAAAATTCAAACTTAAAAGACGAATTCACCAAAACATTTTTAACATAAATAACAAGTTATCTTGAACACAAAAAACGGCCCTAATCTCCCTAATACAAAATTGGAGATCAATCTCTGTGCAGACTAAAAATGAATCGCGAAAGCGCCAGCACTGAGACTCTCAAAACTCCTGAACGTATTATTCGGATCAACTCAAACGTGCTCAGCACCCGAAAGAAACATCTTCTAAATATAATTCTTGCCAGAGATGTTATTCGTTACACAAAAGTATTGGAAACTGCCTGATCACTATCGATCAGGAAAAAGCATTTCACAAAATTGATCGAAACTTTTTTTATTAAAATCCTTGAAAAATTTAATTTCGGTCAAAATTTTATATACGCAATGAAACAATTTATGAATGACACTCAATCCATTATCATAAACAGGGTATGAAAGGCAAACCCTTTAAAATTGAGAAATGTCCGTCAAGAAGACCCAATATCCCACATGCTGTACTGTCTGGCAGTGGAAACGTAGAACACAAGAATTTCAGTCTAATTGGTTTATAGACGGCATCCCTCTCGCCACAAACTAAAACAAGCCTTAAAGTAATACAGTACGCAGACGACGCAACACTATTTGTACAAAGCGAAAACTCAATTAAAGAAAATTAAAGAAATTTTTGATCTCTTGAGGACTTTGAGTGGGATCAAACATCAACAGAAACAAAACAAAAGCCTACGTTTAACTGTCTAGGATACGAGAGCAACATAAAAACATTCAATCAAAAAGTTTCACTATAAACTGGTCAAACTAGGCAGGTTTAAAAATACTCGGAATTAAATTTTACCTATACAGGCAGAATAAAGTGGAAAATACAAAATTGCCTTTCCTTGAAATACAATCGAATCTTTGTCAACACCCTTGCTCTGTCAAGGTGTGGCATGGGGCAAACTGAAAACAAGATTAATTTTTAAGGGTTTAAAGAGTATATACTCTGAACCCATTAAAAGAGACATTTTGAAATTACCCAATAACAAGGGTTACTTTCTGGCATACTCTCATACATGCTTTTATTTTTGAAATGCAACGTTTAATATTATTACGTTATAATATTTTATAAGCACGCTTTAAATTTTATTATAGATTATTTTTTTTATTATATAGAACGCATGCGCTCTACATTAACTTATACTTTAAACGAGCAGCTAATTTAAACAAATGCTATTAACTCCTTTTGAAACTTATTTTTTATACATTTTAAAACCTTAACATTCAAAATTTGAGTTTGATACTTTACCAGTTGTTTTTTTATTTTAAATAAGAATTTTGATAACTAATTAAAAAATTAACTTTTGTCAATACAACTTTAAAATTTCTAGTTATATAAGCTTAATATAATATATTATTAGCGACCCTTGAATGTAAACTCTCCCAGACTATTTTTTTATTTTGAGCCTTAAACAATCTATATAACGTTTCATATAACTCCCCTTATATATGTAAACTACCCATATTGTAACTTGTTTATGAAACCCCTCAATTTATGAAACCCGAAAAATATCCATTTAAAATATACAGAATTTCTTAAAGGCAAAACTTGTAAATATGTTTAAGAAAACCACCCTGTCTTGGTAAATTCTTTTCATAAGATAAGTGTAAATATATTGTTAAATTAAAAAAAAAAAAAAACTCGCTCAAGACCTAATGGCTAAAATCGTTTCTCAGCCTAATGGTTATGATCAAGTATCAAATGGTTATGATCTGTTCTTATTTTTGCTCCGGACCATCTCTTTCAATTGGTTACGGTGTTGTTAGAAAACAGAAATTGCAAAAGATCGAAACCGATAAATTCCTTTTACGTACGGAAATCTCAGAGCGTTCCGTCCACTCCGGACGTTAAATGGAGATAAACCATGCCGTTTGACCTCGGCTAAGTGGCAATACTAAACCCTTAAATGGGCCAAACTCTCGGCTCCCAAAATAATACCGCCTTCAAGAGCCCTACCTTCGTACTTTGTCAGTTAGGAGAGTGACAATTAATATATTGTGTGTGTGCATGTGATATTATGTATGTATGTATGTATGTATGTATGTTATGTATGTATGTGTTATTGTGTATGTATGTGTGTGTGTATATTTTACAGAGTGACGATGATGATTTGTAGAATGTTTTGGTCCAATGCGTCCTATTGTTCGTATTACGTCATTTAAATTGAAAACTCGTGCTAAGGTTAAGATTTAGATGTTTGTGTTTTATATGTCAGGTTGTAAAATAATTATATTCATGTTTAAGCTACTCAACTTCTCTGGAACAGTTCAACAAAAACAACAATGCCGCGGACCCAAATTTGGAAAAAAAACTTCTACTCCCACGCATGCGGACCGACTCAAAACATCCTCTTTCGTTTTTTAACACAACAGTTTACCTTCTGCGGCCTTTCTAGCCAAAAGCACAAGGCAACAGATTGTCAAAAATAACAAATGCAAAACTTGTGGTAAAATCGACGACAACATCCATATCTTTGCCTACTGTCCTCCTTCTGTTGAAATTTGGGAGTATTTTAAACATGTATATAACTCCTTGATACCCCAACACAATTTCCGATAAATTCGAATTTCTCGATTGAAACGGCGAATTATCGGAGAAACACCCCAATTCGTAGCTGCTGTTAAAACCATCATGAGTACAATATGGAACAGAAGATGCCACTACATGTTCAGTAAAACAAGAGTTGGCCCAATGGCAGTGATCAGGGTAATAATCAGGAACATCAGGAATATTATTTCTTTAAAATATAATTATCGTAGACACTTGCGGACCTTTTCTGTCAATACTTTTGCATTAAAAACGTCTGCTGCCAAGTAGAGAATGGAAATCTGAAACTAAACAAAAACAAATCAGCTAATAAACTTAGCAAAAACAAATTAGCTGCTACTTGCAAGATCTGCATGTTCAGTAAAGATTCTACTATCCCAGATGAAATTCATTCATTTCAAGAAATGGATAAAATAAAAAACATTGATATGCTTCATGAATCTAACTCTCCAAATGGATTTAGTTTTCAAAGATATGAAAGTTTTGTTTTATATTATCGTTTGTTTTTTGTAGACTCTACTCCTTTTATTGAAAGTGTTGATAACAATTTGCATGTAAAACTGCATTAAAAAAGTTGTCCACTTCCACGTCCTCATTGGTTTAGAACTATCAACAATTGTAAACTCACAAGTTTATCGATTTTAGATATTTTGGTGTCTTATATGCACAATCTTGTTGAAGGAAACTCCTATTATTTCGTTAAAGAATTTTCAAAACTAATCTTTTTTAAATCTAAAGGTCGACCTCAATATTCTTCGAAAGTGTTACGTTTTGCACTAATGCAAAGATATTCATTATCTCAGGCTTATTCGCATCTTCTGGAACAACTTCCTGTACCATCAAAGTCACTATTAAAAAAGTTAGTATCAGGTGGAATTGATTCCATAAAATCATTAAAGTTATAAATGAGGACAAAATAAGCAATGATTGTGTTATTCTTTTTGATGAAATGTATCTGCAGCAATCTTGTTAATACCACAGTGGTAGATTAACTAGACAAGATAAAGAGGGTAATCTCTACAAAAGAGTAATTGTCTTTATGATCGTTGACCTTAAGAAATCAATACCTTATGTAATTAAAGCCATCCCAGAGATTTCATTAAAAATGAAATAGAGGAAAGTTTAAATACATTAAGATTAGCAGGTTTTAACATTCGAGCATTGATTGCAGACAACCATCCAAAAATGTCTCAGCGTATTCAAAATTGCTTAGCATTCATGGGTCAGACAAGCCAGAAGAAAATTTCTTTATCACTTATAATGATCATAAAGTTTATCTAATGTATGATAGTGTTCGTTTGCTTAAAAACTTAAGAAATAATTTGATTAGTACTAAAAAGTTCATTTTCCCACCATTTCAGTTCACTGATTACGGTTTTAATATAAAAGTGTCTGAAGTGGACTCTTGGGCTTTGCTTCATAGAGTACATGAAAAAGACAAAACTCTTTCAGCAAACTTAAGAAAGGCATATAAATTAGGGGAAAAGACTCTATATCCAGGTAACAATAAACAATATGTCAACTTGGCATTAAATATATTCCATGAAACAACTTCAGCTGCAATTCAAAGTTATTTTCCTAATGAATACTCAGCATCAAAATTTTTAAAACTCTTTATTTTATGGTGGGTAGTATCCAACTCAAAAATGAAATACTCTAATAATATTATAGGAAATGCAGCTGTTATGGGGGATGGTAAGCCACAACTTTTCCAGCCAAACTTGCTCACTGGGTTCAAGAGTGACAAAATTTACAGTACAGTTCCACTGAAAGAAATTGTCTCACAACTCAGACTTCTAATGCACTAGTAATAACATTGCAAAGTACTTCAAGTCTAATTGAAGATCTTCTATTTGAAGGATATAATTATGTTCTAACCTCACGTTTCTAAAGTGATCCATTAGAGCGACATTTTTCAAAGTATCGCCAAATGAGTGGTGGCAGGTTTCTAGTTGGATTACTTCTGAGAAAATTTTGCAAATGAGATCATTATTAAAAGAGAACTTTTCATTCAGATGTGAATCTGAATTCGATTTCAGAACTTTTTAATAATGAAATTCAGGAAAGGGAGTTAGATGAAGACAGTAACGAGGTTACAATTTTTATTGCTGGATATATATACAGAAAGTTACTTAAAAAATTGAAATGTGAATTGTGTACTTTATTTCTAAAAAGTGATGTCGTTGACATAGATGCAGAATATATTGACCTAGTATCCAGAGGAGGTCTCTTAACTCCCTCAAAGTTACTTGCAAGTCATGTTGTTAGTTGCTTTGCTATGCTTGATGCAGTGAAACAAAGTCTACTTACGTTGGAAACACACAAAAAAATAATACAATATAAAGAAAAAATAGCAATGTATATATATATATATATATGAACATTGTTAAACCTATATATAGTAAACCTATATATTGTAAAACGTCATAAATAAAACCGTTAATGTATCTTTAAATAATTGTTAATAATGTACAATGTAAATATGTACAAAAAAATTGTTAATAATGTACAATGTAAATATGTACAATGTAAATATGTACAAAAAAAATTTAAAGAAATTTTAAAAAAACCCTGCAACAAAAAAATGTCTCAATACTACAAAACAACAATTGAAATCTTAGGCAAAAACGAGTTTTGGCTATGCCTATTTAACAGGAGTTTAACATCCCCTAAAATCAAAAAAAAATTTTTAATAAGAAGTAGCAAAACAAAAAGGCAGTCGTGTCAGCAGAAAGCAAAACACCCTCTTTTGTTTTTAAAGAACAGTCTACCTTCTGCTTTCCAAAGTATAAGGCAACAGATCGTTAAAAATAACATGCAAAACTTGTGGTAAAAATAAAAACAACGTATGCAAAACTTGTGGTAAAATTTAGGACAACATTCACATCTTTTCTTTTTGTCCTCTTTTTGTTGAAAAATGGGAGTATTTTAAACATGTATATAACTCTTTGACATCCCAAAACAATTTTTATTCAACAAATTCGGTTTTTTTGATTGAAACAGCTTAAAAATCGCAATAATTTAGATCTTCCTATATTTATGAACGGTGATGTACTCGATGAGTCACCTACTCTTCATCTTCTAGGATTAACTCTTACTTCCAATCTTTCTTGGAAACCATATATCAAATCAGTTGCAAAATTAGCATCTGCTAAGGTTGCATCTCTTTATCGAGCTCGTCACTTTCTTACTTCGGATTCTATTCTCTATCTCTATAAATCTCAAATCCGGTCTTTTATGGAATACTGTTGCCATATCTGGGGTGGATCTTCTAATGATGCCCTTTCTCTTTTAGACAAGGTGCAAAAACGCATTGTAAACATAGTTGGACCTGCTCTTGCAGCCAACCTCCAACCATTATCACATCGTCGTAATGTTGCTTCTCTTTCTCTTTTCTACAAATACTATAATGGGCACTGCTCTAAAGAACTAGCGTCTCTTGCACCACCTACTAAAATTCATTCTCGTGTTACTCACCATACAATTAAGTCTCATCCTTTTTCTGTCACTGTTCCTAAGTGCTCAAAAAACGCTTATTCGTCTAGTTTTTTTCCTCGAACATCAGTTCTTTGGAATTCGCTTCCTTCATCTTGCTTTCCTGATTCTTATAATTTGCAATCTTTTAAGTCGTCCGTCAATCGTTATCTTGCTCTACCATCTTCATCTTTTATCTTTCAGTAACTTCCAACTTTAATTAGTGGCTGCTTGCAGCCTTGTTGGTATCTACTTTTTTTAAAAAAAAAAAAAAAAAAAAAAAAAAAAAAAGCTTTTATATTTCTCGTTCATTCATTGCCATCTTAATTATTCAAATATTGCTTGGCATAAATAAAATAAGTGCAAATAAAAATAAAATAAAAAACATTTAGTAAACAAAAGCATGCAATCAATCAGAATTATTTCCAATGTGGGCCGTTATCCACACTCCCAAGCATTATTTGTTAATTCAAATATAATGAATGTTTATCAATTAAATGTCTTTCAAATCCTTATATTTATGTTCAAAATTAATAAAAATATATCTCCTAAAATATTTTACCCATTATTCAAAATAAATCGGAATAGATATTTAACCAGATTTTCAAATAACAGTTATATTCAACCCAAAAGTTATTTTGCGACAACTTTAATTTTTACTAGAGAAATTATGGAATATTTATTATAATTATCCGAAATTATGGAATAAAATATTAACTAATGAACTTAAAACAATTTCTACGCTTAATGAGTTTAAGAATGAGTTTAAGAATAAATTGAAGTAAAAACTACTGAAGAACGACGTAACGCTCAGCTTTTTCTGAAGTTTCAATGAGTGCTACTGTTAAACTTACCCAACAATTTTACGTTTGTCATTACGGGCTTGACGATCTTAGAAAAAGATTGTGCCACTCGTTATTGCTTAAATTCTTCCTTTTTTTTTGTTATAAAAAATGTACATAAAAAATTATGGTTTATAAGAGTTATTCACATATTTCAAGGTATATGCTGGTGTAAAAGGAAAGCTTCAGGATTATGCGTATTTGCTTGCATGCTTTTTAGTAATTTAGTTTCTTTGTACTAATTCTTTTTTTCTTTTTTTTAAATTTTTCTTAACCAATGTTAAAACAAAAAGTTAAAGTAGGACTTTAGGACGGATTGATTTTTATTGTATTAAGTATTTAGAGAAACGTTTTATATTATATGGTGTTACGTTTTTTAATTTTGTTGTCTAATATTTACAGTAAAAACTTGGGGGCTTGGTGATAAGACCAATTTCTGTCAAGATTTTTCTATTAAAAACGTTTTTTGTCAAGTAGAGAATAGTAGAGAATAGGAAAATCTATACATATGAGCTAAATAAAACAACGGCTTTAAGTAAGATATGCATGTTTAGTAAACTTTAGTAAAGTTTCGTATTCTCTATATTTTACCAACCACAATATTGTTATTTATGATTATTAATTAATCGCTGCCAATAATTGTTTTTATTGGCAGCGATAAATATTTAATTTATATAAGTGTTTTTATGGCATTTGTAATAACTTTGATTTTGTGCTCGTCATTGTTGCTGTATCGTAAGAGGGCTGTGAGTGTAATATTTGTGAGTGTAATATTTTTGTTGGAAACTTTTATTTACCAAACGCTATATTTTAATTTTTAAGTGTCCTTTTTTTATCATAAACCGCTTCTTTTTTTGGATTCCTCTCCGGACAAAGGTTCAAAATAAAAAAATAAAAAACAAGAAAATAAATAAAAAATAAATAAAAAAGCACAAAATTCAAATTCAAAACATAATAAGAAAATTAAAAAAAAATTTAAAATTTAAAATTAAAAAATATACATATTATAAACAGTAAAACTTCTATATTGAAAATATTCTATACTGTAAAACCTTTTTGTTATATTATCCTGAGACAATGTAATATTATAAAACTGTAAATGTTTATTTAAAAAAAAGAAAAAGAAAAGTAAGAGTAAGAATACATTAAGGACAGGTGTCTCTTAGGTGGAAGCAGAATGTGTACCCGAAAATAATAAAGATATAAACGAAAACCAGTGGCAAAAAAAAGCCAACCGAAATAAATGAATATAGATATAGAAAATTTGTAAATACCAATTGACTGTATAACAGAGGGTAATAATATCGTTATCGATAATAAAACAAATATAGTATATAATGACAATGCAATGGAAGAATCGCAAGAGTTGAAAACTACCTAAAAAATTAAAACCACAATAAAAGATTCTGAAAAAAAAACATAACATTATCGAAACTTTATCTGATGAAAATAAACAAAGAAAAGAGAAGAAAACAAATAAAACACAACCACCAGAATTCAATTCAATAACCCAACTAACCGAAAAAAATGCGATTAATGTTATTACAGATATTGAAAAGGTTAACCAACTGATTGATGCGAGTGAATTTCAATGATATAAATAAATAACTAGATATCTAACTTCGCCGTTTTTAGTGAAGTTTAATGCGTTGTTTAAGTAGTGAATTTAATGCGTTGGAAGCCATTATTATATTGGGCAAAAAGCTTTTAGCAATCACATTCACATATGAAAAGATATTGGCAATTTTAACGTCCTTATTCTTGGAATTAAAGATGATTAGAATCACAGACGATCAATTTAGTGAGCATACAGTCAATACATACATATTTTTTGATAGGACATGATATAGTTAGCATGTTTAGTTTGTTATAACAAACTAAAATAAACTGTTATTTTTATAGCCACAAAAATATATATTTAAAAACATATTTGCATTTAGAACATCAAACTAAAACATCGTAAAATATATTTTATTATTTTAATAAAAGTTTTATACAATAAAATGAAATATTCATAAACCCTTGAACAATATTAATTTGTTAGTTTGTTGTCTTAAACCAATAGATGACTTTCTTAGAACTTTAGTGGTATAATCCTGGGCATGTCTGAACATTCGAATTCTAAAGTAATATTCACATATCTTTCTAACAAGCTGGCTGGAATGCAAATCGTCATTTTCATTCCACAATTCTAAGTCGTGACTATCAAATCCTTTAAAGACTTTTTTTTTAATAATTTGTTAACACAATGGATCATCTTATGCTTTATATTTTTATCTGAGGTTATTTTTGGATTTTTAAAATCTTTACCACTAATAAAGAAGTTAAATACTTTCTCACGCGACTTGGCAACAGAAACAATATCCCTTGATGGCAAAAACAAACCACCACGATCTTTCACATTATTTAATGAAGAATGAGATTTCGCATAGGAATGTTCGTATGATAAAATATCAGTTAATGATTGAGCACAAACATTACATGAAATAGTATTTATTAACTTTCTGACTATGAAACCAGAGATATATCCCAATATTGCTTCTTTGTAGCTAGACATTTGAAGTTCATCGCTGTACAAAAAAACTTCTTCAAAGTCAATATCCTCTTGGTCAAAATTATTAACAGAACACAACCTTTTTTTCCAACTAAGAGAAAAAATAGAGCCATTAGAATATGGCTCAAATATAAGGCAGTTAGCATGACTCGATCCAACTATAGAGTTTTGCAGAAGAATCCGTTTTAACAATGACTTTAACTGCACTACATCAGGATTGTTGTTGTAACCATTTTTTCCACGAATGCAAGCAAATAGTAGTTCAAGATGATCTTAGGAATATTTGTAAGTTAGAACATACTTAAATGGTTCTCATGAAACGTTAACAGATCGGTGGATAATTTTAGAGTGCTTTTAGCATCTACAATTAAACCTAAAACAAATGTCTTTCTTCAATGTAAAAGCAATGGAATGCTATTAATATCAGTCAACCTGCTCAGATAAGTAATCGTATTGTTTAAAAAATCTTTCCAATAAAGCTGATTATTAAGATATAGAGGTTTCTTAAAGTGTTTACCATTTGGATTTCTGGAATTGAGCATGTCAAATAATTTATCAATAACTCTTATAAAACGGATTGTACTATTTGCTCCTAAGAAAGATGGATGCTGTGATACCATTAAAAATTCAATTGAATCAGCAACAGAAGGGTTTGGCCAGCTATTTTGACATTCATTTTGTGGCGATGAAATTCAATATGTTTTCTTGAAAGTTTGTTTGCAAATTTCAAACCTTCAAGCTCTTGTAACTCAAACAAAGCTTTTATATAACTCCATTTAATATAGTGGCCCTTATCATCAATAAAAACACCCAAATCATTTAGAGAATTTCTAGCTAATTTAAGCATATGGCATGGGTATAGGAAAATGTGGAGCAGTTGGTTGTTATATGAAAAAGTACTAACTATATCGTCTATGACTTTGCCAAACTTACATGCAAATGGGACAACGGAATTTAAATTTGTACTAGTACCATCAAATGTAATACTTTTGATACAAAGTTCATATGTCAAAGCCACATCTGAAATATTTTTAATAAAACATGTTAAATCACTTGCTTTAACTTTATTTGATAAAACATAACCAATGGGTGTTTTCCAATGTCCTCGCAAACCAACTAACATGAAAATTAATGCCTCTGTAGCTGGAGTATCAGGTTTACATACAGAAATATCTTTACCAAAATCACAAAAACCAATATAGTGACCTGAACTTTTGTCATAAGTTATACTGTTTTTGATTGCCATAGCATCAATAATAAGAGCACAATGCTCCAAGATATGAAAAAACATCAAGGAATAAACCAGGATCACAATTTACAGATTATGTCCAATGTGATATTGAACTGGCAGCAGGAAGACATAACATTGGCCGAAGAAAGTTATACGAACGTGGAGAATAAAAATGTAGAGTTAAAGCAATTTTTTTCAATTCATCGTTGTATCTGTGACCTTTTGGTTTAACATTTTGATTGGAAAATTGGTTCTTAATGATTTCATATGAGAGTCCAGAAAAATTTTCGCTTAAAACAGTGGCAGCATCAGTAGTCAAATAATTTTTAGATTTTAAAAGGGAAACCATGTCTTGTAAAGAACAGATTTTCTTTTCTTTTCTTCTTAATTTTTGTTGTAAAGCCCTCACTTTTTTTTTTAATTTTTCTTTTGCTGGTGATAAAGATCTTATAGATTGTGTTGGAGATTGACTGGTGTGGTCATTTTTTTCAATAGTGCTTTCTGGCTGATCATTATGTGTTAAATTAATTTCTTTGCTGGGTTTGTCTATAGCAGGGTAAACATCAAACTTTGTTTTTTTCAATAAAGGATCAAATTTAGATAATTTTCCTTTTTGTCTTTTAACTATTTGTAGAAAATATAAAAACTGATGGCACAGCATTACATTTTAAAATAGGCTTTTGATGATGATCAAAACTTGGATTTTTTTTGTCTGGAATACAATAATTGTAGTCTGATTCTAAAAAATGGTCGCTGCAGATACAGGTGTGTTTGGATGGAAAAAAATTTTCACGTTTCAAAGCAACGATCCATCTTTTACATAATTCAGAATATTGAAGAGGAAATTTATGAAAGGATTTCGTGCCGCCTTTTATATATCCATTAGAACATCCATATGCAACACACGAATTTACCATTTTGTGATGAAAATAATTAAATTAAATAAATACTTTAGCAGGGCAAAAGAAATAATGTCACGGAATTACTCTCTACATTATATGATATTTACTGTTTTCTGCCCGATATAATAATGGCTGATTAAAATAGTAAACAAATAAATCGGCTTCACTTTTATTTTATAAAAATCCCGAAGTTAGACATCTAGTTATTTATTTACGTCATTGGTGAATTTGAATCGAATTCAAAACTATAAATAGCGATGAGATAATCATATGCAACAATAACCACTTAAACGAGTGTAAATTAGATTAAAAAAAAAGGAGTTAATAAGATATGTGAAATAAAAAAAAGCTGAATATAAAAAACTAAAACTCGAGAAGCGTTTAGCATAGAAAAACATGAAAAGGAAAGTAATAGAGCAAGTGAATGGACAGTTATAAAAAGAAAAAAAAAAGAAAAGATGATCATCTTAAAAAAGCAAAATAAACAATCGCATCGATTGGTAATAATATCTCTTCATCGTGTTATAGTATATTATATGGTATATTATGGTAACTATGGTAACGAGTGAGGAGAAATTAGTTACACAAAAATCAAAGCCTTATAAATTTTAATGAAATAAAAGCAAAATTTTTTTAAATATTATTTCTTAAGTTAATACAATATTTATTTTATCAAAATTATTTTTTATAAAACCGATAGCACTCCCTTGTGGGCTATTAATCTTAATTTTTTTTTGATACCCTTTATAAGTGATTGTGAAATGTTGTCTCAATTTTTCTCAAACACGCATTGATACGCCCAATCAATTATTGTAAACTTTTGGCCTCCCATCCACCCTCATACACATTCTGAGCCAATATTCCCAAAAAAGTCTTCGATTGGCCAGGCTGAAGATATATTAGGAATTGATATTTTCGTCCATCTTTGATATTAATGCTTGATTCTTTTGATATAAATGCGTGATTATATTGCAGCCAATGTTGCTGACCGAATGAGTGGTTTCGACATTTCGCGCTCAGGTAGTGCAATCCAAACAAGAATTTTTTTTTGGAAATTTTTCTTTTCCGCAAAACTAACATTATCTGGACATTTGTCTTTATCGTCCGTGTAATATCCGGCGTTTCCAGGCATTTCATCGCGGTCGAAAAAAAAGTATTCTTTGTCGTCTAAAATTAAAAAACTCTGTTTTTTATAGAGGTGATTTACGAGTTTTCGGCTTCTTTTTTGTGCCCTTAGACAATGTCCATCATTGTATTTGGGTGTTTCTTCACGTTTACGGTACTTAATCTTTATTTTCGCGAATTGTGTATAAATTGTCTTTAGATCGACGTTGAATTTATGTGCGAGTTTTCTTTGACTTACACCTTTTCGATTGTTGGTCAACCTGCGAAGTTTTGATTTTTTTCTCGAGTCCACGATGATGGGCGTCCATAATTTTTTATAAACACTTTCCTGTAAGGTGTCGATTGATATAATTATATGCTGTTTTGCGACAGGTTCCTTCTTTAATATAATGGTTAGCAACTTCAGCTTTGGTAGCTTTTGGATTTTTTACAAAATAATTTTTGACATTATATTGAAGAACTGCTTTTTCTTTGCCGTTTAACATTTTTTATGAGTAATTTTTTTTTAATAAAACTAGAATATTTAAAAATACAAATTACATTCGAATGCTAAAATATAATATTATGGATTTCAAGCAAAACTAAGTTAACTTTTGTGTAACTGATTTCTCCTCACTCGTTATATATGGTATGTATCCTGGTATGGTAGTAAAAATTAAAAGGACCAATTAAAAAGTTACATAAACAATAAAATTTTAAAACCACTAAAAAAAACCAAAAAAAAAAAAACCAATAAAAAATATTACAAATAAAAGATTATATTGAAAAGTATAACAAAAAATCAATTTTTTAGTATGCGCTATCTAGTTTCGGTAAAGCAGCTTTAATAATCCCTTAAATGGGCTACAAATAGAGACTAAGCTCTTTAATTAATTTGATAAAGATTTGATAAATTTAATAGCTTTATTATAATTAAATTTGAGTTTTATTTGAAAAAGATTTTTTTTTTTAAGCTTTTAAATTTATGAAGTATAACCAAGCAAAACGTAATTGTTACTCTATTTAAAATATGGATTTTTTTAACGTTAAGTTACATCTAAGATTCCACTTTTTAAGCTTAAAAAAAAACATTAAAATTGTTTGTTTTTTATTAACTTATAACACAAAATAATAGTATATTATTTATTTACCAATATTTTTTTATTAAAAAAAAATAAGTTTTAATATGCGAAGTTGCAATTAGTTCATTATTTGCACTTTACAGTTCATTATTTGCACTTTACAATCAGCCGCTTAAGCTACCGGAAATTATGATGATCGTATATCCGCGAGAATCCTAAAACCTAACGTAAGATTTAGGATTTATTTCAATCAGACGTAAATATTTTTCGAAAAAATTTTTTTTTCAAGATACATTTTTGCTTGTGGCTGCATATTTTTAAAGGCTTAAACTTTTTTATTTCATTATTTTTTTTTTATCTATTATTATTAAAACTTTTATAAAAGTTTCTAAATTCATTTATCCATTATTTAGTTATTATTATTATTATAATTATTATATAATTGTTTTAATAAAACGAAATTTCCACATTTTTTTAATTTTTGTCATGAAGATCAAATCTTTCTTTGACTGATTAGTAGACATTTTGAATCAGGTTTTATTTATGAAGTCATTTTTATCAGACAAGTTTTTCGCTAATAAACTCTATACCGTTCTGTCTTTCCTCAACATTCTCTGAGCAGAGCATGGACTCAGAGAAAGCGTACCATGCTCAACGTCGAACTATTGACATAACAAGTGCAACTACTTCACTTGATTGATGTTTTAAAAGGTTAAGCTGGTAAAGAATGTATCTCGGTTCTTTAGTAAACCTATGTGCAACTTAAATTTTAAACATTTAAATAACTTTGCATGTACTCTCCCACCACAAACTCAATTATTAATTTAAGGTTTTTTAAATTCTCATCGTTTGAGACCCAAACTCTGATGCTCTGTTGGCAGTTGTCAACCATCCGGAATGAATAACCCAATTTCAAGTAAAGCCAAGTCTGCAGGTATGTTTCCACTTCTAGTGGCAGAGACTAGTTTAAACTGATCGGGGGATAAATTTTTGATTAACTCAATCTTTAATAAGAGGATTTCCAAAGTCATTTTTTTCAAAGGATGGGTTAATTTAAACCATTTAATAGTTTTACAATACTGCCTCTCCATTTGTTGCTGCTTAGAGTCACTCCATTAGGAGTTGGTATCAGATCACGCAGACAAAGTTCATTTGTATGGAGTGCGCAAACCAGCTAGTTTAGCTTTTTTTTAATTTTACTTCCAGTCAATGCATTCCTTTACTTAACCTGTGTTAACACTTGTAGAATCCCCTTCTATTGCTTTTATTGGTACCATTATATTTTAAAAATTCATATATATTCTTAGCAATTACTTTAGCGTGTTTTGTATATTTTTAAACTTTTTAAAATGTGAAATGGAAAAGATACCAACCACCTGGCTCTTGACATACTGTATAATGTTCTTTTTTGATTGTAGCAGAATATAGTTTAGTGGAACTTTCAAGAATTAAATGATCTTTTGCATTATCAATTCTGCCGTCAAAAAAAAAAAACACGATCAATAATGCTAGTCCTGCATTGAGTGTCAAACTCTACGAAAAGAGGCTGCATATCTTTTCTGAGCTTGCTTGACTTTGTCGTGACCAATAACTAACTTTGTATTGTCTTCTTTAATTATTCCTGCATCCATACAAGCTGCCGTTGCAATTACAGTACAATTACCTTAAGCCAGTACCATGCCGTATTCTTGCGAAAGCTATGTTAGAAAAACTTTTATAGTTTCTTTGTTCTTAAACTTTCCTGATCTTCATTTTGTCAACACATTTGATTGAGCTTTGTATTGCTGTTTGTTATGCAACATTCGTTACTTAGTACTTTCGTAATAAATGTTTTGCTAAATTCAAATTCAAACTTTTCTTCTGACTTCTTTTTATTTGTTCTTTAGACGCTTTTTTTTAACTATAGATAAAATAATTGAACTTTCATTAAAATATGTAAAATACCTAAAGTCCAAGTAGTTTTAATAATGTATTTTTTATCTGTTATGTCTTAACATAGGTAAAATACAAATGGTCGTATGTCAAATTTATTTGAATATAGTTACATTTTGTTAGTCGAAGCAGGAAGATATTTGTACCATAACTAAAATTAATATTATGAAGGAGTTTAATTAACTTTGATTTGTTAACTAATAATTAATTAAAAACATAACTATTTTAAAAAATCTTACTTCAATCTTTTTTCTCCAATTTTATGTAGCTTTTTGTTTTCTTTTAAGTCTGCCAAATCGATTTGATGTGTACCGGTACTCCCTGTTTCAGCTAAAAACTCTTTTTTAGGAATCTTTTTTCTTTTTTCACGTGCAATTCTCTTTACAAGTAATAATTTGGCAATTACCATTTAGTATATCAAACAGTTTGTCAAGTTTAGTCTTAAATTTCTTTGGCCTTGAAGCTTCCTTTTACCCTAGCAACTAGGTTAGCTGCATTCCAATCATCCACCAATCTCGCAGTAATTTTATATTACTGTTGTTCGATATGTGTTACAGGATATAGAAATAAAGCAATTGCATGGATTCATTTACCAGTCAACTTTGAGTAAACATCGTTCATTAAGTATTTTATCAGATAAATTTTATTGTTTTTATTGTTGTTATTGTTTTTTCTTATTCTTTTTTATGGTTTCTTGCTATACCATATCAAAGAAGATCTTTTAGCGTTGGTAACTCCAATACAAGAAAATCTGTTCCATAATCTATATACTCAGAAAGCTTTGATCCGCTCTTTTTTCTAATTCTTGATGAAAAACTTATTTTAAATATAATAAGAAATAATTACATATTTATATTATATCTATAAAAACAACGAGTTCTATATAATTTAATAATTAAGTATGTTTAGTATTAAAAAACCAAAGAATTTCTTTGTAATTTAATTAGTTTTTCCTTAACATATTTTGAATAAGTTAATAATTTTATTAAAACTTTACTTAAATAATATGTTAAAATCTTTCCACAACAGGTATTTATAAGTCTTAGGATCTCGGGAATAAGTAAGTGTAATGCGGAAATCCCGGGATTAAAAATGTAGCATGGGATTACTAACCCTACTTTTGTGTAAATGTTTTTTTTAAATATATTTTTTTTTTACATAAAAAAATAACATAAAAACTATTAGTTTGACAATTTATAAGTTGACAACTTTTTATAATTTTGATATCACATATCACACATAGAATTCAAAATGAATAGGTGTAAACATTTGCGTTTGAAAATGCGTGGTCGCAAAGCAGCATCTGTGGTTTGGTTCAAAGCTAATTACGAAAAATTTGCCATAAACATGTAATTTTAAAACACACTTCCCGGACGCTAAACATTTTTATTTTATCTCTTGGTTTTAGTTTTAAATAAGTTGTGCACAGTTTTCTTTATACCGGGTTTTTGTTAAAATTTAGAAAAAAATTAGGACACACCCTACTCCACAGCACCTTTCTGTATTATACAATTTTTTCTTTATCAACTTTTGGATCATAATTTTTTTCAGATCATCCGCAGGACATGACACAAATTTACGCAATAAATTTCTGCCGGTGTTTTGATGTTTTTAGAATTTTTAGCTTTTTCAAAAATCCTCACCTTTGTTATAGTGTATAATATCTTTACATATGTCGTGAATATTCTAACTATAAAATTTAAAAAGTGTTTTACTTTGTATTTGAAAAAAATTGAAAGAAGCAAAAAAAAAAAAAAAGGGGTACAGTTCGAACCAACGCTTTTTCGTCCAGAAGCTCTGCAAACAAACCACTCGGCCACGCTAGCTCAGCGTAGTTAAGGTAAGATCCGAAGAAAAATATTACGTTTAGGCTCTTTCGTTTTCAAAAAAATCCGTATTGTGTTTTATGCATTCTGATTGGTTTATTTTTGTAAAAAATCATGTTTTCTTTTCTTTACAAATATTTGCTGATGTTATTATCAACGAATTTCAAGTTTTAGCTTAATACAATGGGGCAGAAGTTATATAAAAGCTGAAACGTTTCTTTTTAGTAATTTATTTAAACGACTATAAAGAGATTATGGAAATAAATTGTTATGCGCAAAAACTTATGTGAAAACTTTGATTTTAACATTTTCACTGTTTACGTTTAGATAAAATATGAGGATTTTAGCCATTTATTGAATATTTTAATGCTGTAAACAAGGAGACTTTTTATTTTTGAATAAAAGAGACATTTTTGGAATGTAAATACTTAACACATTTGTTTCAACTGTTGATACTTTGCTTGAAAAAAGATTTAAAAAATATAAAAAGATTTAAAGATATAAAAAATATTAAATTATATAAGAAAAGCTTAAGTTTTATTTTTTAAAAAATGTGTTATACATAAGATGTGGGCGGTTATGCTCGGTGGTTGATTGTATTCGTCAATTTTCGTTTGATTTAGTGAGCATAGGTTTGCCACGGTTTGTAGATTTGGGGTCCTAATATCAATGAAATACCCTATGAAAATCCTTTTAAGGGGTGATAGTACATGCCTATGGGAGCCCAAAATAAAGGGTTTTGAAATCCCTCATTAACATCCAAAGCATAATTTTGGTCAAAAATAATAATCCCTCATTAACATCCAAAGCATAATTTTGGTCAAAAATAAGCTTTTGCATACCATAATGCGATCTATTTAAGTGCTTAAAATGCTACAAGACATGCTTTGTTTAACAATATATATAATATAAAATGTAATGCATAAAAACAAAACTTTTTTATTTTAAAAGCTTTTACCCAAATATGCATCTTATTGCTGTTCCGATGTATCAAGATAAATTCTCAAGTTCGAACTTTGCCCCTCAATAAAAATTTACCGGTCAATAATTTTTTGCGGGAAATGGCAGTAATTATTCAAAGAAGAAAGCAAAATGTAAACACAGTGAGCGCTTTTTAAATAAATTTAAAGATGCCTACATTTGCAAAAACTCATGAAGATTGCAGAATATCTGTTTGTGTTATATGCATGAAAAAGGGTGATCAAGAGTTGACTGAAAACTTTAAGTTGAAAATTCTTCAACTGATTCAAACAGACATAGATATCAGTGATGAAAGAGTGCCTTTGGCTACTTGTGTTTCATGCAGATCTCAAATCGGAAAACTTTGTGCTGGAAAAATCAATCGTGTGCCTAAACTTTTTGACTTCGAGTCAATTTCTATCAAACCTACAACCAGAGTTTCGTCAGTTTGTGATTCCTTTTATGCCAAATTGCCAAGATCAAAGGAAAGGAGGAGCATCCGTTTGACAAAGTCAAAAAATCCGAGTAAAAAATTCCAAAGCATACTTCTCAGAGTTCTGAAAAGCGCTGCACTCTCAGAGTTCTGAAAAGCGCTGAAAAGTGCTTGTCAATTATTGGCCGAGGACTTCTTCACAACTGCACCATTGGAACTCGCCATGAAAACCTGAGAAGAATGGCCACAGATAATCCCGTAGGTGCACAGTAAGTGGCTGCAGCAGTCTTAGCATCCAAAAGCGCATCTCCAAATGGCACTATTAGAAAACTTTTGCCATTGAGGAGAGGTAATTACTTCTATTGTCTAGATAGTTATCATAGTATCATTATGCTAAATTAAAGGCACTCAAAATGTTGATTCACAAACATTTAATTTATGACCTGTAATAATTAATTATGAGAAAAAGAAACAAGAATGCTTTTATATTAATTAAAATGCTAATTGCAACTGCTTTTATTGAAAATTCATCTCTTAGTTAATTACCCTGCTTCAATTTTATTTTATCAACCTAATTTCACTTTAAATCATTCTCATTGCAAGAATAAATATTTTTTTTCCTAATGGCTGTTATTTTATTGTTTTTAAAGGTCCGTCATCGGCTCAGCAGCTATTCAAAGAACCACTCACAACAGAAAATATGGTTCAAATTCAGCAAAATACAGGACTTTCAAACAATGGCATGCGAAAACTAGGTTCAGCTCTAAATCAAATCAGCCCAATTAGATTGGTGGAGCCAAGTTTTCCTTTGAAGTTTGCTTTAGCCGGCCAGAAACTTAATGATCAGTTCATGGTCAGCAACATCAGATTGGCAGAGAATGGTCAAACTTGTCAAGTTGTGCACTGCCAGAGCCTCAGCAATCTCAGTGATGTTTTCAGAGCATCACGAAAACTATAAACTCGGGATTGATGGTGGTGGATCATTTCTGAAAGTAAGCTTCACTTATATTGTGTTAAAAGAAGATGAGACTCCTCCACACAGCTCAGTACAGAAGACAATCAAGCTGATGGCACCAGCATCAACCAAAAAAACGAGTGTTAAGCCGATGCTGATAGCACTGTCAAAAAACACTCCTGAGAGTTACCAGAATGTGAAGGCCATTTTTGACCTCATTCAAGTCAAAGAAAAATGCCAAACAGGTTCTTTGGTTGTCTCTTGTGACCTAAAGCTGGCCAACATTCTTTGTGGCATTCAGTCTCACAGTAGCAAACACCCTTGTTGTTGGTGTGATGCTGCATCTCCAGGTCTTAAAAATTGTGGACAACTTAGGACTTTTGGTCAGATCAGAAGAAAGTCGAAGGAATTCAAAAATGTCATTCATATACCTTTGATTGAATTTCAAGATGATAAGTTTGTCCTTGAGGCTATTCCACCAATGGAGCTCCACTTATTACTTGGAGTTGTGAACCACATCTTTAAATATCTTTGCAAGGAATGGCCTCCATCATTTCATGTCTCTATCCAGCCTTACCATGGGGGGCATTTCAATGGAAACGATTGCATGAAGCTTCTAAGAGGTCTGGATAAGCTTCAACAGCTTTCAGAAAAAGAAGATTTCAGTCCAGCTCTTGGCTTCATTCAAACACTCACACTATTCAAGACAGTGGTCACTTCGTGCTTTGGAAAAAGCCTGGATTCTGACTATGAATCCAAGATTGAACAGTTCAAACTTAGCTACACCAACCTTCCTATTTCTGTGACTCCCAAAGTGCATGCAGTGTTTTACCACGTGCCACAGTTCATCAAGATGAAACAAATTGGACTCGGCCTTTTTAGTGAGCAGGCAACAGAAGCTCTACATTCCAACTTCAAATCTCACTGGGAGAAATTTATAAGAGATCCATTGCACCCAAATTATGCCAGTCACCTTTTAAAATGTGTCATTGACTACAACAGCAAGAGAATTTAATTTTTTTTAGAAAAGAAAATTTTCTTCAGAACATGCCTTTTCTCTGTAATCCATGAATGTAAATCCAAGGTTGTAATAGAACTTGAAAACAAACTCACTTAAAAATAAATAAATTAAAGAATATTGGTTTGAATTTTACAGGCTAATACCAAGTGAAAAAGCGCACATGGGATACGCGTGGATTTTTTCCATATGTAACCCATGTGGGGATTATTTTTTTGTCCCATGTGGGTTTCATATGGTAAATCCCACATGGATTCCATATGGGATACGCGTGGGTTTTTACAATATGTAACCCATATGGGGATTATTATTTTGTCCCATGTGGGTTTTATATGGTAAATCCCACATGGGTTTTATGTGGTAAATCCTACATGGGATATAGGTGGAAAATACTACATGTTATAAATCTTAAATGCCACATATTTTAATCCAAATGGTATAAAAGTAGTCAATACTAGACAAATGAAAGTCCGAATGCTTCTATGATAATTTTTAAAAATCTTTTAATTTAAAAATTACTTAAATAGTAATTTAAAATTAATCATCGAAGCTTTCAGAGAGGCTTAACTTAATCTGGTATTTGCTACTTTATCCCATTTGGTATTCAAAATGTGCAGCATTTTTGATCTTTTACATGTGATGTTTTCCACCTATAACCTATGTGGGATTTACCTTAAACTATTATGACGAAATTTTATAAAATTAAAAAACGTGTTGCAAAATGAATTTATTTAAAAATAAATGCTATTAATCAATACATCCAAAATGAATATTAAAAATATTATTTTTTCCTTTGCGATTTACACGCCGTTTTTTGTCGATTGAATTAATTAAATCGCTTCGGCTTGCATAATACCAAGGTTTTTAGTATCTTCTAACTTTCTTCAAACATTTTCTAAAAAAAAATATAAATACAAATATATATAAATACAAATATATATAAATACAAATATATATAAATAAAAATATATATAAATACAAATATATATAAATAAAAATATATATAAATACAAATATATATAAATATAAATATATATATATATATATATATATATAAATATATATATATATATATATATATATATATATATATATATACATATATAGATATATATAGATAGATAGATAGAGAGAGAGAGAGAGAGAGAGAGAAAGAGAGAGAGAGAGAAAGAGAGAGAGAGAGAAAGAGAGAGAGAGAGAGAGAGAGAGAGAGTAACAGTGTAAATATATACAAATCCAAACATATTGAGAGACATATAGGCTAATGAGAAAATAAAAAACATAACAAGTAAATAGCATAATAAATTACAAAACTAATTTTCACATAAATTATGATAGCTTTAGTATTTTGGGAGTGGTAATTAGTGAGTAATTCTTTAGCAGAATATTAGAATATACTCTGCATTGTTTTTTTGTGATTTTAAATTTATACTTAGCAGCAATGAACTGAAACTGAGTAACACAAATTGTTCTGCATAAAGGGGCAGTAGCACCTTGAAAAAAAAAAGCAAAATATTGACCATTAGAAAAGAGTATCAGAAGGAATTTCAATTCCGCCTCTGTTTAGGCTATACAGATAACTTCTATATTTATAATAATAATTGGTAGAATCATCATAAATTTTTATTTCGCTTTTTTGCACATAGCCAGCTTTGTAAACTATAGCCACTAATGTAGATTTATTAACTGAGCTTTCAAGATCATGTATATTATCCAGAAGTTCTTTTTCATCAGTAGAAATATCTCTAAAACATATGTCACAAGTATGACCATCGATACCATCAACAGGAATGTCAAGTTGTAATATCAATTTAGTATGTTGAATATTAATTTTTTCAATTACAGATTTAGCGTTTATAAAGTAAGTACCTCCAGATCCCTGTCGAAGCTTAGAAGCTTTTTCAAGTGGATCTGTTGAAAACCAACCTAATAAGACATACTCTGCTCCATTACTCAACAAAGTTTCTACGAGATCAATAAAGCCTTAAAATGAATGCACTATTGCATTGCTAATATCTAGCGTAAGCTCTTTTTCACTCTTACCTGTAGGTTTCATAAAATTTGACAGTTCAGCAATATCTCGTAGCAGTTGTAACTGTTGATCACCAACTGAGTGGATTTCTCCGCATAATTCATTTCTAAACCGAATGCCAGCACCAGGTGCTTTGACATTAACAACATTCGAAAAAAAAATATTTTTTCAATAAATACAGCAGTGCCTTCAAATGCTATATTTTCAATCTCTGGATGCGTTCTTAATGCAGCTACTGTTTCTTCACAAAAAACAGACAAACAAAACTTTACAGATTGTCTCTCTATTGGTTTTGGATAAACTGATTTATCTGTAAGTTTAGAGAGTTTAAAAAGACTATTACACTCAGTTTTATATAAAGTTTCTAAATCACTCCACTTAGCCAAAGCCAGTTCTTTATTGTTCAAAAATTGAAGTTCGCCAGTCTTTTTTGTCAACCAATTGTTTTGTATAGATTTTAAGAGATGCACATAATCATACAATAAATATATACCTGATGTTGTTAACCATGATTTACTATCAACTGTTTTAAACATTCCAAAAAATCTTTGATTTACACGGTTACCATCAGTAATTATTACCAGTGTCTGACTATTTTCAATATTATTTATCGTATCAACAATTTGTTGACATTGAGCAAACTGAAATTCAGAGGAAAGATTTGCAACAGGTTGAGCTCTGCATATAAATTCTGGACCTCCAAAAAGATATTTAATCATAAATGATAAAATTGTTTTAGCTAACTTTTCAGGGTAGTTTACTGCTTGACCAAACAAAGCACCTCTTTGGTAAAGTAATGAAGCTTTGACATAGACCTTATCAATTAGTAGTATGGAAGTTCTTTTTAATGGATTTAAGTTCATAAAAATACTATTTATGAAACTTAGGTCCTCCATTGAGCTTATTTTTGAAGTCAATTGTGTTAAAGTCCTTATACTTGGCAACTTGTAGTCAATACACAAACAATCATCTAAACTTCGTCGCATAGCAAAATACTCATATGCTCTGTATATAATATTTGAAGTATATAAAACTTCACCAATATTAACTTTTCTCATAGCATTAAGGTGTTCGAATAGAATATTTGACAGAAGCGAACTTTCTTTATTTTTTAAAAATCTAACTGCTTCAAATAAAGCTGATTTTGTTTTTATTAACTTTAATTTGTTTACAGCTAAAGATGAAATATTACAAGTTGTGCCATTATGGTTAGCTACAAATGAATAATCATTGAAAATTACTAAAATAATTAATGGAACACCAAGTTTGTACATTTTTGATTGTATGTGTAAACTTTTTTTATTAAGCTGGAAAACAATAACATTGTTATTATCACTTAACAAAGGTTGAATATCGTCAAATATAAGTTCATCCTCTTTTAGAAAATCAATTAACTCATCTGGTAAATTGCTTTGAAAACTGCTTGAAGTTACAGTTTTTCTAACTTGCTGGTGTGGCTAAACAACTAGGCAGAATATTTTTAATAACAGATGGTGGGTTTAAAAGTCGTCGCTTCCATATTTGCTTTCAAAAGGTGCTTCATTTGGCCAATGCAGTTGACATACTGCTGTATAGTCTGTAACAATAAAACCAGTTCTTGGGATAGCTTCACTACATCTTTTTCTCTCCTCTAGATTCTTCGGGAATTTATAAATTGATACTTTTGTTGTGGTTGAGTATTGATAATTTTGTTGTAGTTGTAATTGATATTGTAGCTGTAGTTGTATAAATTGTATAAGAGATACTCAGCATTTTAAAGGCATTTTTAAGACATTTTAATTATTAAAAAAACTTATCGTTAGTTTGAAAATGTTATTACCTTACAATGTTAACGCCTTGAACCTTACAACGTTATCGTCTTGAAGTAGCGCTATCTACTTTATAAACTAATCAAATTTTAAAGATTTATTAAAAAAGCGCAAACACAAACTTTCGTCTAATGTTAAAAGATGAAAATGTAAACACAGTATTAGGAATTGGCCTTCAGTTTAACAACTTTGTTGCGCGATGTCAAGGCCTGTTATTATAGAAAGCCGCGGTCACACATAATATAATATTCTGAAACTGATAAACAAACATCTAAATTTCTATAAGTAAATTTATTCTTAGATCATTGTCTTTATATCCTATCTAATTTTCATATCATAATCTATTATGGTATTATTATATGATATGTTATCACAACAATATTATTAAATTTGTGATGTTCAAATATATAACATTCTCTAACATGTTCATATGATATTTGAATATAGTTCTTGAGTATATTATCTGCAAACAATTGACTGATGCAAGTTCAAATGTTGTCAAAAACTAAGCATGCATGCATGGGACACTGCAGTATCCCACAAAGAAATGCTGGTTTGAAAGTCAAATTTTCTTTATTAAAAAAAATATTAAAATAGGGGGGAGATAGGGAGGTTTCTGTAACTTTTTTAGGCTCCAAAACTTTTAACTTTATATATAATAAGGTTCATAAAACTTAAGGGACTTACGAAGTACATTGAGGATCAAAAACAAGATATTTACAGAAACTTTTCAATTTTTAATCTGGAGTACCTCAGTGTAATTGGGAATAAAGTCTCTGGGTCCAGTATTCAAAGTAATATGATCTAAAGTAATATATAAATTAAATAAAATACTTTAAAATGCATGCAGTTATACATATAACTCCTGATAGTTAACTATATGTATAACTAGTTATACATAAAATTTATTATATAAACTTATTTTTTAAGGTTATGCTTGAACAAATTAGTACCAATTAATTCAAATTCAAGATTTAGTTGAAGTTCAAGTTCTAATTTGTTCATTGTTTTTTCACTATTTTATATTTATTTGTTCAAATTTGTTAAATAGTACTAATTCTTACTACAGTAAGAATATTTATCATTGTTGAACGTGATTTTATTAGTAACTTAATTTTACTTTCAACATATTGTGACAACACCCTTTACATTGTAAATGATGACAGCTTTACTTTTCTATTGATGTTAAATTTATTACGTTTCAATAACTCAGATTGAATTTTAACTGAATTATTGTAAGCTTTGTAAGGGTTTGTTGTATATCAAATGGTGTTGTAAATAAAGTAAAAAGAATATATATATATATTTATATATATATATATATATGTATATATATATATATATATATATATATATATATATATATATATATATATATATATATATATATATATATATATATATATATATATATATATATATATATATATATATATATATATATATATATATATATATATATATATATATATATATATATATATATATATATATATATATATATATATATATATATATATATATATAGTATTTAGGCTATGGGGATCATCCATAAATGATGCCAGTAGATAGAGGGGCAGTGTGAGTTTAACAATAATTGACAATGGGGAGGGGATGTTGAAACCAAAATAATGTCAATTAAAAAATTGAATTAAAAAATAAAGTAAAATATTTTATTTAAAAAAAAGTAAAACAATTTATGCTAGCTATGAGCAGGTTTTAGAGGTATTTACACCAACAATGTGGTCTAAAAACTTCTTGCTTTTGTTGCTTAAAACTGTAGAGGATCATAGGAAAAACAATTTAAATTCAGAAATTAGCTTACTTATCTGAATGAACAATTTTTGTTTGTTTTTTTTACTTTTAGTACTGTTGTGAATAAATGTTTAATTGAACCAAAAAAAATTGATGGTATATGCATTTTTTATATTATATTAACAATTCAGATATACTATCATAATATGATAACAAAAACTGACATCATTTTCAATGAGAGATGGCAAAAAATTGACTGAGTTTGATAAAGGGTGAAGGTGTTCAATAAACCGGGTAATCATCTGACATCATTATGCATAGATGACCCTATCATTTAGGCAAAATGAGTAATCAATATGCCATATTTCTCTTTTTAAAGTGTAAGAAAAAAGCATTGTTATGCTGAGAACCTACCTATTGAGCAAGCTTTGACCACCTATTTTATAAATTTGAGAGACAGAAGTGGAAGTGCGAATCGCAAAAGAACTAATAACAATACTCTAAATTGATTTTAACTTTGTAGACTAACATTAATATAGTATTTAAAAATAATAAATGAAGTTTACATGATTTTTGTAATTTATTTATTTCCATCATATCGTCATATAAAACATTTTTTTTTGTTTTATTGTTATATTCCGAGAAAGCCGAAAAGGCCACTACAGATGAGGAGGCTACTTAATAGTGGTAATTACCCTCTCTCAACTCTATAACTCTGAAACACGAACCTTGATGAACAAGGTTACTGCGCGGAGTAGCAAGTTAAGCAACCAGGGACGTGGTGGGGATCGAACTCGGAACCTCTCGCTTATGAAGCGAGCGCTTTACCACTACACCACTACCGCATTATACCATATAACACTTGATAAAGAATCATTTAAAACAGGATGATAATAAGCCAATTCAGTTAAACAACTAAATCGTTTAATTCCACAATTCTTATTAGAAATTTCCCCACTTTGCATTTGGTGAACTTTAGAGTTGTATAAAATATCGGTTCTTAGAGTGTGTTTGTCTTCTTTAAAAACATCCTGGATGTCAACTTTTGATATCATACATATGTCACTTGGAAATGAAACAGTACTGAAATTTTCCATATATCCTAGTAAAGAGTGCAGACCTAAATTGTCTTCAACAGTTTGGGTTAGCAAACATCTAAAGTTAGTTTTTTTGCCTTCCATAAAAATATCAAATCCTTTGTCATGAAGTTTTTGCAATTCATTTACAATCACTTTTATCACTGGCTCTGCTGAATATTTCTTTATGTCTAATGCATGAGTTAATGCTAACATATAAATATTGTTTAAGGATGAGTTTGCTGCGTGAGGAAAGTTCTTTATCACAAAATAAATAGCACCAAGTTTATGAATGCCTGTTTTTGATCCAAGAGGATTTGGGGTCTCTACTTCATTGAAGTATATTTGAACAAATAAAGGGAAACTTTTTAGGAAATTTAAATTTAGCATATGCTATTAACTTTTAACCATTTTATAATAAAACCAATCTTCAACATATTCAAAATTAGATACTTGCTCCACTTTTAACAAACTCATGGCTTTTGGCTGTAGCAACACAAGCTTTATTGTGCTTTCAATAGGTATGTAATAAAACAAATCTTTTACTATGACTTGTATTTGACTTGTATTTGTAGTCTTTCTGTCACGTTTTGTATCCCATCGTTCATCCATTGAATGTGGTACTGGTTCATAAAGGCCTTTATTTTTCAAATATGATAATTAACATAAAGGCCTTTATTTTTCAAATATGATAATACTCGATGTTGTGAATCAATTTCACTAAAAGGTGTTTTCCATCTGTTAAACACTTCTGCTAAGTTGTCTATTACATGCTTCTCGCACTTATATTTTACTAGGTTAAAACAGTTTCAGTACTTTCCAATACTGAAACTGTTTTACCTAGTAAATAACAAAGTATAACTTCAATTAGGTTTTGTGAACAGTTCTTAACAAACTCTGAAGTACTTAAAGAAATAGAACTTGAAGACATTAAAGCCATAATAAATTTTAATGCTGCTTGTGATATGCCGTGCTCATCAACAAAAGGTGGGGCAACACCTTTAATTTTTTTCTCACATCCTACGTCTATTTTAATTTTACTTTTACCTTCAGAATTATGTCTTACTGGATTTTCACAACTTATGTTAAATGTTCGATCAATATTAACTACAAAACCGGTATGATCTTTATTTACATGTTTTCTTAGCATATTATATGTAGTAAACAATTGTATACAACCACCGATATTACACCAAAGTTGACAAAGCTCAGATAAAAGATGACACCGTTACAATTTTTAGTAAAATCTTCAACCCGCTTTTCCTGAAAAAACCCTTTGGAGGGATGAAAGTACACACATTCTTGATCCCAAAAATGTAAAAACTGAAATCAACGAATTACGTTCAAGAAAAAAAATTTCAATTGAAAATTTATTCTAAAAGCACACAGAAATGACAGCACACATTTTATTTTGCACTTTTACAGCACATTTAATATGCAAAACTCTTTTTAGCATTACTTCTTTATTTATAAAAATAAAGAAGTAATGCTAAATCTTCTAATTTGACTAATAACTTATTCTGAAAATAAATTGAAGTAAATGAATTCTGGCTTACATGGTTTTTTTTACATGTGTTTGCTATTGTAGTCCACAATGCGTCTCTTTTGTATCTTTTCTAGTGTTCAGCAAATGAGTGGTGAAAAGCTTCTGTTGACTGCTCACTGTAAGGTCCAAGTGCAGTGTGCTTCATTTCAATGAATTCTTTGATGTGAAAGAAGACTGCATATACCTTGGGCGTCACTGAAACATTTGAAAAAGCCAAATATGAGGATCGAAATGCCTCAATTTTAATTGCATAGTGTGGATTAAGATCTTGTTCAAAGCAGGCAGTTACAACTGCTCCAAATTTTCGAAGGGCATCAATGATACCAATTGCTTGGAATGCACAGTCAGTTTCAGCTAGTTTTTGAAGGAGATCAACATTCGTCAAAAGCTTGTGGCATTCATTGCCAGCAAATTGACATCCATGATGGGGTTGTGGTTGAATGTTTAGGTGTCTTGGCCAATCATCCGCTTTGGGCCAAATGTCTGTTAAGGCCTTAAACAAGTGATTGACAACCCCAAATATCAGGTGTAGCTCCATGGATGGTATGAGATCAAAAACAAGCTTTTGGTCAGGTCAAAGATCAGTCAAAGACATATGAATGACATTCTTGTAAAACTTTGCCTTTTTTAAGTCCAATCCTGCAGGTTCAAAGTCTCTAAAGCTCTTTCTGATAGAGCCAAAAGTCCAAGGCTGCCCAGGAAATGAAAGATGTTGACAATCAGCAGCACACCATGTGCAGGGGTGAGTGCTGGAGTGTGTTTGTAAAGCACAGACAATGTTTGCAACCTTTAAGTCACAAGAAATGAAGAAGTTTGTAGAGTTGGCTTGAATCAATGAAAGCAATTGTCTAATATTTTAATATGTTTCTGACATGTCTTCTGCAACTGCAACCAAAAGCTGTTGTTTAACTCCACAATCTTTAGCATGTGGTGCAGTGAGCAATCGCTTGCTTGGGGGAGAGTGACTGATACCACTTGTGTCAATTATTCTCAGACTGACTTTCAGGAATCCACCTCCACTATCTATTCCAAGCTTGAAAATGTTATCAGAGCATGATTATTGAGACTGTTGAACTTCATTCAAAAGCTTTTTCAGGTCATTGCAATGAACAATAGTTTTTGACTTTTTTGTGTTTGAAGCTTTTTCAGTTGACACATCAATGTCAGTTTGTGTGAAATGATCTGATATATGTCTTCCAAAGGCATCAAACTTTGCATGAATATTGATTTTAATAACTTTTGTTCTGCTGACTTGATTGATTGTTGATGCAATTTTTTTTAACACTAGAGTTTGACAAATTAGTATTCACCTGAGCAGTGACAAGGTCTTTCACTGTCATGATTGGAGCATTGTCAAAAAGTTTGGCACTGGAAGATCCTAAAATACAGAACAATTAGTTGAATAGTGTAACAAAGCTTAATAATATCAAAATTTCATTAAACCAATTTGACATTAAATTTTATATATTGTGGGGTTCTATTATTTTTATAGTAAATTTTATATCTTATAAAATTAAAATGATATTAACAATTTACCTTTTGTGATTGGGAGAGTTCTTCCATTTTGTTATGCAACTCTGATTGTTCCATGTGGAGATGTATCTTTTGAAGAAATCACTGAAGATGTAATCTGTTCTGCCAATGTTTGGTCTTTTGTCACAAGGGTTTGCATATTTTTTCTAAATGTTGCCTGATTGCACTCATAGGAAAGGCCTCTGCCAACAAGAGCAAGATACTCTGAGCATTTTCTGTGAGTTTTTGCTGCTGATGATGGCATCGGATCAGTACTGAGTAGATGTTTTTCATTCAATTTTAGCTTTCCAACTTTGCAAATAAGACAGTCACAGTTTTGTTCTCATGTCTCTGGTCTGACTTGAATACTCTTGTAGTTGAAGATAGGTGGCAAGAGGACAGGCTGGCCAGAATCCTTTTTCCTCAGTTTCACTCTGCAATACTCACATATTCACTTTGGGACTTAAGTATCAAAGAAATCAATTGGTTTATTAAGTAGAGAATGAAGTTTTTCAATGATGAATGTTGTCACTTGAATATCACACTTTTGAAAGCAAAAGAAGCAGACAACTTTCCTGTTGTCTTCATGTGGTCTTGCAGAATTTGCTATTTTTATAAATGTAAGTCTTTTTAAAATTTACCAAATTAAGTTTTTAAGCACTCTAATTTAAAGTAGCACTTTCCTAGAATTTTAGTTTGAGCACATTATATGGTTGTGCTGTTAGTATTTGAGTCAAATATGCTTATGGTTTTAGATAGATATAATAAGTGAATTCTTTTACATAATTTTCAACAGAAAAACATGCAAACTGGCTTTCCTAATATACTGTAAAACTATTGCCTATTTTGTGACAATCAATTTGATACAATGCTTTGCAATTTAATTAGGTGCTGTAATTAATTTGAAAGTTATTTTTTAGTTTTAATAATACTGAAAAAATGTAAATATATTGTTCACTGTCATTTCAGTAAGTTGTGTTTTCAGTAAGTTGTGTTGTCTAATAGAGTAAATTTCAATCGCAATTTTTTTTCTCGGACGTAATTTGTTGATTTTGGTTTTTACATTTTTGGAATTAGGAATGTGTGTACTTTCATCCCTGCAAAGGATTTTTTTGGGAAAAACGGGTTGAATTTTTTTTCTAAATTTTGTAACGGTAATGAACATTTCTCAAGTGATTTATGTAACAAGCAACATTTGAAAAATCTTTGGGGCAAAGGTAACAGCACATTGACATCCTTAAAAAAAAGGAAATAATAATATTAATTTTTGTGCTGCAATGAGAGACTGAAGCTTTATTGCTTCACCCATTTTTATTCCAATACAATGAAATAAAACAGAGTTCATTTGAAAAAATGCATCTCCGTCAATATTTTCACCTTTAAATATTAAGTTTACGAAAGATAACATTTTCAAAGTTATTTTAATTAGTTAAATTTATGTAGTATATACTTACTCGACAATTTAGCTGTTGTTTCCACAGAAATTCCTTTTGAAATCAAATGATTAATTAACTCTCGAGTGTTCAAATTTTTTAACATTATCGACCGGTGTATACGAATACTATACCGGACCACACCGGACTAACACCGGAACATAAAAAAACAATTTTAGTAGAGCGAAACATAAGTAGGTTTTATTTGTGACATATATGCAATAAGGAATTATTTAATTAAAAAAAAAAAACTTTCATTAAAAATGGCGCTGTGGAATATTCATGCTTTGACTTACTAAAATAGGGAAAGGCGCAGTAAAGTGTGCATACATCGACTGACTAACATAGGGGACAGGCGCATTGGAATGTAAATGCAAATGCAAAGGGTTTTTGGTTAGGGAAGGCAGTTCAAAAGGATAACTTATAACTCTCGTAAAAAAGCCTACCGCTCTGCTTAAATCCAAACAGATATTTAAGAAAATTAACTCTTTTTTCAAAAAACCAAAAACATTGATGGTATTGTGTTTATATTTCAGTAGTCCGCCAGCTAATTGCCTTGTGGACTACTTGACAAGAATTACATAGAAATATTTACAACGTTTTTTCTGTGCTTTTTAAGTCGAGAAACGGAGCGCATCAAGAATAAGCGAGTTTAGAAAAGTAAGAAAAAAGTAAAAAGAAAAGACGAAAATTTAAAATAAAAAAATAAAAAGTTTGGGTCTTTCAAAAAGTATAAGGTTTTTTTGATTTAATTCAAAAATTGGTTTAATTTATTTTCTAGTTTTTTGTTTTTGTTTATATCTCTTATTTCTTTAGTTTCATTTAAAAAAGAGTTTAATTGGTTGTTTTCTTCAGCAATATTGTGTTCGATCTGAAGTACTTTTTTAATTTTAGATATATATGCTCTTAGAAGGCTTATTCTCGCGCTCATACTTCTCTCATGATAAGCTCTCATTCGTATAGAATAAATATAATACAAAAGCTCGTCAAGCAATAAATTATAAATATAAAATTTTGAGATTTTGAATAAATTACAATTTTAAAAGTCTTTTTAAAAGGTTTACTGCTAGAATAGATCTTATTTAGCAAAGATTGTTTATTTAATTAATGGTTGTACTTTTTCGCAGCTGTATATCATGTGAGATAGAGATACTGGGGACATTCACTGGGGACAAAGGTCATCAGGTACATGACCTTTGCGTTGATGATGAATTTTGTGGGTAGCGATGGAGTTTGTGGGTAGCGCAAAATGAATTGCTTTATATTTTATTTCGTTTGCTTTGTTGTTGTTATTTCTTTTGAAAATGTTTTGAAAGAGAAGGGATCATTCCTTTGAGGTAACCGTCATGCTCTTTTCAAAATCAGAGTTTCACTTTGTAAACAGGGTTGTTACACCCAAACTATATTTCTTTTTCATAAGAAAATTGTAAATTGATTTTGATGTTAGGTCGGTAATCAAAACCGGTTTTAGGGGGTGTATAAAGTTTCTTAGGGTAAAATTTGATTTATTGTGGTCATAAGATTGACCTTCCTTTTTAATTTTTTTTTCCAAACACGCGAAATGGAGTTTTTTTAAATGTTGTTTTAATTTTTTTAAATGTTGTTTGTTTAAGACCAGTTAATTGGTGATCCAAGAATCCAGGTACAAAAACCTTTGCAGGATCAGATATTTTGGATACTTGGTTCAAATTAGTTTCTTTTTTAGGTTTTAGAGTCTGGTAGTTTTAGTCTCTAATAAAATTGTTATAAAAAATGGACTGGTTGAGGATTTCCTCAATGAACACATTTTTTATGTCGCTCTCGCCTTTAAAGAAGTGACTCCAGTTTTTAATTAGTTGCTGGTTGAACACAGGAGTATTGTAACACAGGAATATTGCAACACAGGAATAACAGTATCGATTGCGCTGCTTGAGTGGGTTGTGATAAATATACTTTCTCCTTGATTAGTTTTTCTATAACTATTGAAAATATGCGTGGCAGCGTCTTTCCATGCGCCTGTTAGGGTGTGATTGAAAATTTTTGCCACCCAAGTCAGCTGGATGGATTTTAGTTTTTCGCCCATAGTTATTATGTTTAAACCTCCGCGACTTATAGAAAGTTTAGAAAATTTTTGGTTTGTTTTAATTGAGCTGTTGCTCGAGAGAAAATTTTCAACAATTTTTCCAATAAACTTGATAATTCTAACGTTAGGTATTGGAAACGTAACAGCTAAGTGCCAAAGGTTACTCAAGAGTATTTGATTAATTACTATTCTTTTTCCTTTAAAGGATATGTCAAACATTTGCCAGCATTTAATTTTCTTTTGAATAATGGCAATGTTTTTGTTCCGTTGCTTGGTGTTGGTTAAACAATCTCTGTTGGAAAAATAAATGCCCGAGCTTTTAAGAGTATTTTCTTCCCAGTTAAAGTTTAGAAAATTTTCTTTATTTTTTGTTTTATTTTTTCCTAGCCACAAGCCTTGGTATTTGGCTACATTTAATTTGGCTCCTGTGGCTCGCTCATTGAGTTCTAAGGCCCTACCGAGTTTTTTTATCGACTCATCTCCTGTTAAATAGAAGTTTGTGTCGTCAGCGTATTGCTGGATTTTATTTTATTTTTGGTTTACTGTTATTCCTTTTATGTTTTTGTTTGCTCTTATGTACCCTGAGAAAATTTCGGCAAGTATGATATATAGAATCATCGAAAGAGGACAATCTTGCCTTACTCCTCTGTGAATTTCAATTTTTTCAGATGAAAATTTATTTTTATTTGCGCGCTTATGTCGTAATATATCGTTTTAATAAAATTTGTAAATACGGTATTAAAACCAAAAAAAGATATAGTGTCATATAGATAGTTTCTATCAACTGTATCAAATGCCTTGACCTGGTCAATGGATATAATAGACGCATCAAGTTGGTTTTTGTTGAGTATTCTTATAATATCTCTGGTGTAGGATAAATTGTAATATATGGTTCTACGCGGGACGCATGCCGTTTGATTTTCGTTTATAATCAAAGGTAGAACATTTTATAGTCTATTTGCAATTATCTTAGTTATGATTTTATAGTCTGTATTCAAAAAGGAGATAGGACGCCAATTGTTGATATATGTCTTATCTCCTTTTTTAAACAAACATATGGTTATTGCCTTTTTTCGGCTTTCGCACATTTCAACGCTGCTTAAGGTTTCGTTTATAGCTGCGGCCAGCAATTCCTCAAACAAATAAATATTTTGCTTGTAGAATTCGATGATGAGGCCGTTGCTTTCGGGTGATTTGTTATTTTGCATTGTTTTCAGCGCCCTTTTAGTTTCTATAATTGTTATTGGCATTTCTAGTTCTTTACTTAAAGTTTTGGGTACTTTTTGAATAGGGGATGTTTTGTAAAAAAGAAAGTTTTGACTTTTTTCGTCGCACTTTTCGCTTGCGTAAGGTTCTTTGTGATTATTTTCAAGCGCTTTTTGGATTTCATCCTTTTCTGATTTAATGTTATTGTTCTTATCCTTTATTTTTGTTGTTACTTGTTTTGCTGGTTTTAGCTTTTCTAATTGAAAAAACGAGCGAATGCATTTTTCGCCTTCATGTCGCCATTTAATTTTTCCTCTTATCGACGCACCATATGCCCTATTTGTTTCAAAAATTTTAAGTTTGTTTTTGATTTCAGCGCTCAAAATCTGCATGCGCGGGTTCAGGTGCGCTTTTTTAACTGCGTTTTTTTTTTAATTTATATTCTTCAATCCTGTTATTTTTTGCCTGTTGTTTACAAAATCTTTTTTGCGTGTTTTTTTAATTTACTTTTAAGATTTTCCCACGTTTCTTTTTTAGATTCTACGTTTTGGGATGTTTTATTGGTAATAATTATTTCAATTTGAACTAAATAGTTTTTATTTTCTAAGTGTTATTAAAAATCCACAGACTTTTACCAATTTCTCATTTGTCAAGGGAAATGGAAACAACGCACGCGTTATAGTGGTCAGAATGCGCCATCGGCTTGTGCTTTATCTCCACATTTTGTCTTGTTTTTTTACTTAAATAGATTCTATCGAGTCGAGATTAAGAAATATTGTGGCTTTATAAGTGAATTCTTGTTTATTTGGATTAAAAAGACGCCACGTGTCCTCTATTACGAGTTTATTACTTTTTTAAGTTTCTCCGTCGAGGAGCATTTTTTCCTGTAAATTTGTGGGTGCCTATCAATTTCGTTTAAAAACATATTAAAATCTCCCGCCAAGACGACTACAACGTTTTCTTAATTTATGTTTGATTTTGTTTTCGATTAATTCAAATAATTCATTTCCGCGTTAAGAAAACTCATGTCCCGAGGGAACGTATACGTTTATCAAAAGAATTTTTTGTTTGTTTAATTTTGTTAATACGTAATTAAAAATTCAAAAAAAATATCGCCGTTGAATTTTTCGTACGGTTTTAGCACGTGTTTGCAATATTATAGTTGTCCCACTAGTGCAGGTCTTCCCCGCAGAGGCAAGGAAGCTGCCTTTCCAGTTTTAGATAACTCATCGGTTGATATGTCAAGGATGCGCACGCGCGCTTGAGCTATGCAAATGCTGAATTATTTGTACTAAAAAAAATATTTTTACTTGTGGGTGCACAATTAAAATTGTTATAAAAACTTAAATTTTACAATTTTTTTTTTTTTTTCGGGTATAAATTTTTATTGCATTTATGTATTACGAATGTAACTTATGCATATTTCGCTCTACTATGATTGTTTTTAATACTCTGAAGTTGTCCGGTGTGGTCCGGTGTAGTCCGGTGCAGCAGTATTCATATACACCCATTATCGAGCACATTCTTTTAAAAAGCGGAAAATTAAGATTAAAAGATCAGGATTTTTACAGGTTCGTGCGTTTTGTCAAAAGTTCAGGATTAATTTATATCAACAGTAACTGTTAACCTAAACTAATCCTGATCTGTTCAGGCAAAAGGTATCATCAGAACGCAACGATCGAACTTTCAGTTGTTTCGCCTGAAGTTTTAGGCGTAAAAAATAGCTTGAACAGTTCATGCAAATTTTACCGGAACTTTTTTAAGAGTGTACTGTTACACAATCATACTAGCGTTTACAAAATAAATTTAAACTGTTTATAAAACTTACAAAAAATGTTGTTGCAGCAGGACTTTCATAACATTAACCGAAAAATTATTCTCAAAAGTTATTTGAATAGCACAAAGAGATTAGAAAACATCTGGTGCATGCTGTTGTTGGCGTTAAGTTAAAAACTACGAGAGAAGAAAGTTGAACTGAAAAATTTAGTAAAGCTCTTTAAAATTGATTAAGATAAAAAAAACTTTTAAAACTCTGTAAGAATATAAGCGAACTGAAGCATGAATAAAATCTTGGTTATGACTATTTTTATAATAATAATATATAAATAAAGGTATATATAATAAAATATAAGTATAGGTATATATAAATATTGGTATGCAATTATAACAAAAACTGTGTTTTAGACACGTCAAATATAGTTAATCTAACATTATAATTTTTAAAAGTAGAAAAATAATCGATTAGCTAATAAGATGAAGCAATAGCAGAGAAAGAAATAATAACTAAAAATAAAAAATAATTGGAAAAAGAAATAAAAAGAATACGAAAAAAATAAAAATTCCAGAAAACTTACGCCCGAACAAAAACACTTCTTGTCAACTTATAGGCTTGAGCGCAAAAACAAAAAAAAAAATTGGAAAAAAAAATTGGAAACAGCGTAAACATAAAAGTATGCTACTAGAAAACACGGATATTACCAGAATCACCCAGCAACAATGACAATCATTTGACGAAACTATAACCCTAAACTATATACCCTGAAGCTGCTCTTCAATCTTCAATCCGTGAAAACGAGCAAATCACGCAGAAGCGACGGTCTGCGGAATTCTATAAAGAATGACATCCTTGGCAAGACCCTACTTATTGTGTTAAATAATTTGATAAAAGAAAACAAGCTGCTAGCCTTACAAAAAGAAGCCCTTATAACGTGCATTTATGCAAAAGGTAATACATCAAATATAGCAAATGGAGATCAAATTCTTCTACAAACTACAAAACTCATACAAAAATTTTTACCAACAGACTTAAAAACATACTTCCATTTATTATTAAAGAAACACAAACTGCTTGCAATCCTCATAGAACAATATTCGAAAACTTTCCGACACCAGAGACATAGATACCGACACCATATAGCAAATAAAAATAATCAAGACGCATCCATAATATCAATAAATCAAACAAAAGCATTCGTTAAAGTAGGCAAGATTTTTTTATTTGATTGTTTATTTATTTTTAGTTTTAGTAATCATTTTAATAATATAGTTAAAAGACTGACATACAATGATATACTATGACATTAACTCGCGTTTGAAAATAAATAGTTTTTTATCCAAAGAAACCAAAATTCGCTGAGGAGTAAGACAAAGCTGCACTTTTGAGTGTTCCCGTTGACACGCGACTATGAAAATTTTGCCATTATGAGAGGATAAATATGTAAACAAACTGTGTGCGGTATTCTTTTTAAAAGTGGTTTGTAATTATTTTGGTATTAGTGTGGCTTAATAATCTACTTTCCATTGGTATAAACCTTTTTTTAATTTAGATAAAACAAATATCAAGTTTAACAACTTAAATATCTACTGTAAAGAAATGCCTTATTACAAAACACTTGATCTGCCTTCCAAAAGCAAAAATTCTACTTATAAATGGTGTAGATCCTTACTCAATACCAGACAGCGAATTCAAAAACAGTGAAGAAACTTTTCCGCCTGTAACTTACGCTGATGTAGTAAATTATCTTGTATTTTCACCAAGTTCTTATACAGCTGAGGATATGACGGCCAATAAATTAGAAGCGTTTAATCAAGTGTTAGAAGGATGGGTTAGGAATGTGGGAGTTATTAGCATAGGAAGTTTGAGAATTGTTTTGGGAAAGGTAAGAAACAAAATATTGATAAAGCAAGTACATATAATTTTATATTTTTGAATGTTTATATCTATTTATTACTTTATAATTTGTATTTTAAGGTGTTTTATTCACCACGTCTTAACTTAGTTCATGGATTGTTGTTGAATGCAGAGGTAAAATTGTATGTGCACACTGTAATTGCATGGCAGGTCTTGATGAAGCATTCACACATATTGCTGCAGTTCTTTTTTGGATTGACATAACTGTTATAATGCAAGAATCTAAAGCAGTAACTGAATATAAATCTTACTAGCTACCCCCAAACTCTTGCGAAGTTAACACCAAAACGTTTATGTGAAATCAAATTATTGATCAAGTCAAAATCAAAAAAACGAATATTAGATAAAAGTTTGGAAGATGAGCCAAATGATTGCAGCATTTCTGCATTAGTTTGTCTACCATTAAGAAATCTGTTGAAAGGCCAACACATCAAGAACTAAGTATATTTTTTAATAAAGTTAATAAATCAAAATCAAAGGTAGCTATTGTAAAAACAATCCCTAAATATGCTCATGCAAACTCAACAAAATCTGATCATCGTAAAGTACCTTTAATGAGCGATTTATATTCTTTATATAGAAAAAACTCTTAATTACACGATGCGATCTTATTGTAAATTTATTTATCCTAGTTTAACTTTAACAACTGAGCAAGTAGTTAAAATAGAAAGCTTGACACGATTACAATCAAGTTCTAGTTGTTGGCAATTTCGATATGATCGAAATCGATGTTTTTCTTTAAAAAAAACTTTAAAGTTCTTGACCCAGGTTTATTTATTAATAATAATGGTTTTATGGTATTTATTAAAAATAATGGTTTTTCAGGTTTATTAATTAATAATAATAAACTGATTTTAGTTATATGGGTGCGTCACCAAATGGTGTTGTTGAGTGTTCTCGTTGTGGAAAAGTATGTTTAGAAATTAAATGCCTAAAAATACAACCTTAGAAACAACATATTACAAGATTCAGTTGAAAATGAAAAAATTAGTTATCTTTATTAAGAAAAAGGTGGTGAACTATCACTTAAAAAAGACCATGCATATATATTAAGTTCAAACTCAACTCACAGAATTCATATTCAGTAACAAGAGTTACTGAATATGAATTCTGTGATTTTTTTTGTATAGACAGTGAAGGACTTTTTAATTCTTAGAATTCTTCGCGATGAAAATTTGATAGAAAATATTCTTAACATATCGAAGGAGTTTTTTAAAAGGATTATCCTTCCTGAACTGATTTCAAAGTTTTATAGTGAACTTGAACCTATTGAAAGTAATGTTTTATCATTTCAAGGTAAGATTTGCTACAGTCACAAGAGTTCAAAAGTTGACGATTCGATTAGTTGTACTATAAACATTGTAAAATTAGATGGTACCATGTGAAGTGTATGAAAATTTACAAAATGCCTAAAAGCAATTGGTTTTGTCCAGAATGCAGATGAAAAAAAAACATTTTAAAAGTAAAAAGAAACTTGCTACGAAAGCAAACAATTCTATATTTCATTAACAGTTTTACACTCACACATAAATATATATATATATATATATATATATATATATATATATATATATATATATATATATATATATACGTATATGTATATATATATATATATATATATATATATATATATATATATATATATATATATACGTATATGTATATTTATATATATATATATATACGTATATGTATATTTATATATATATATACGTATATATATATATATATATATATATATACGTATATGTATATTTATATATATATATATACGTATATGTATATTTATATATATATATATATATATATATATATATATATTTATATATATATATATATATATATATATATATATATATATATATACATATATTATAAATATATATTCATATATTTTTTTATATACTATATTTAGTTATTTAAATAGAGATGTTTTTTATTCATTTTAAGATATTATATTATATTATGTAATATATACATATTAATTAATTAATATGATAACATATTGTCAAACTATTTTTCAAAGTAAATGCAAATTAAGTGCTACTAAAGATGAACATAAGTTAACAACTAAAGCACAGATAGAATGAACAATTTCCGTCTTTAGTAAACAAATAGTCAATTGGTATTTTGTTGTTGAAAACTTGAATAAATTGAAAATTTTTGTCTCAAAGTACCAATAACGCGCTCAACATGTATTCTAACGTTTGCTAATTGACGTGTTATAATAGCTTTAATAGCACTAAGCTAATGTTTTCTCCGTGTAAAAGCAGGAATTTCCAGGTGTGCTCCAAATTACCCTACAATATCATCAATATTAAAACCTTTATCAGCCATAACTGGGTCCCCATAAGCCAGCTTATTCAAATAATCACAGTTTTCAGTAACTACTTTGTAATTCAATCTATCACTTCATTCTTTTGAAATAATACTTATTGTACCTTGTGAAGTCATACTAATCAAATATTTTACGTTGTTGTTGTGTTTATATGATGACCATGTTAAGCATCTTGTTGTTAGGTTAAAAGGTCTATCAATAAACAACTCAAAGCAACCAGTAATACTTTTAATTTTGTCTCCAAATTTCGTTTTAAATATAAGAGGTATATTCGTTTTAAATATAAGAGGTATATTCGGGCCATATAAGGAGTGGTGATAGTTTAATGAAAAATGAGTTGATAATGTGAAGAAACAATCTCGAGACAGTTGTTTTTGAAACACGAAAACGGTGTGCAAGATCAATTGTTCCAGATCACAAACGAAGTTTCATTTGACACAAAACTACCTGACAAAAAACTATTTAGAGTACATGGAATAATTGCACTATCTATTCACAAGTTCAATCACAGCACATAAGGTGTTATAATCTGGTAAACCAGTGAAGAATATGACTGCTTCAGCATTATTTTTAAAAAGTTGTTTAGAAATCAATGCTTCTATTGCATCATTTAGATTTTTTTGATTTTGATCAAAAATGGTTCATATTTCTCATTTAACATCCTGATTTCATCATTCAATTTATCAACTATTTTTTCTTTACTGACTTCTGATGAACTTTCTTGGCATAAATTGATTTCAACTTCTTCAATATCTAAAACAATAACAAACAAAAAATATGTACGTACTTTTTAAAGTAAAACAAAATGAAATTTGATTTATCAGTTATTAAGATTATCCTTAATAACGGATGATAGGGAAGTTATCGGACAAATCCTAATTTCATTATTTGAGCATAATAATTAGTTTTTGTGGTTTTATGCGTAGGCATAAACATTCTATAAAATGTAAACTTTATTATTTGAAACACAATTATTTAAAATGAGGTTAAATGCACCTGAACGAGAATCTTTTCGAAAGTGACTAAAAATGTTTTTTGTAAATAAACCTAATTTAAAAATAAAAAAAATCGTCAACCATTTTGAAAAGGAAGGATTTGCTCGAAGTACAATACATGATAACCTAAAAAGACTTGAAACTGTTCAATCGTTATCTGATAGAAAGCACCCTGGTTGTCCGACATCCTGGACTAGAGAAAAGAAAGCCGAATTAACGAAACTTGTCAACAATCGAAAAGGGGTCAGTCAGAAAAAAATAGGTATTAAATTCGGTGTAAATCAATCGACAATTGGTCGTCAGTTAAAAAAAATGAATATTAAATATAGAAAACGTGAAAAGACTTGTGAAATTACACTATAGAACAACAAAGAAAAGAAGCAGGAAACTAGTTAACCAACTCTATAACACAAAATCGCTTCTAGTCATCGATGACGAAAAATACTTTTGTTTTGCAGGGGACAACATGCCTGGAAATTCTGGATACTACACAAGCAACAAAAAGACATGCCCAGAAAGTGTTCGTTTTATAGGAAAAGAGAAATTTCCAAAAAAATTATTAATGTGGATAGCCATATCTGACCGTGGTATGTTCGAGCCATTGTTTCGCACTTCCAAGGCTGTGGCAATCAATTCATCAATTTATATTAATGAATGTTTAGAAAAACGACTTCTTCCATTTATTCACAAGTATCATGGAGACTTTAACTATTTATTTTGGCCAGATTTAGCAAGTTCTCATTATTCTAAAGATTCTCTAAATTGGATGGACCAATATGTCTATTACGTTGATAAAGAATCCAATCCCCCAAATGTGCCTCAAGCATGACCATTTGATAATTTTTGGGGACATTTAGCACAGAAGGTTTACGAGGGAGATTGGCATGCTTCAACAGAGCAAGTTTTGATTGATCGCATTAAACTAAAACTACAAGAAATTGATTTAAACTTTTTACAGTCGCATATGAAAAGGCGTCAGAGCAAAATTGAGATCAATTGCAGATGGTGGTGTTTTTTCATATAAAAAATAATATATTTTTATTAAAAGATAAATGCTTTATTTAAAAAAAATATAATAGTAGTTTGTTTTTTTTATTTATAAATAAGTTATTGACGTTTTTATTTTGTCGGATAACTTCCGCATCACCCGTTAACTCATTAACGAAAAAGTACCTTTGTCAAATTTACTTCTTTTATTATCAATAACTTGAGGAATTTGCATTGCCTTTATTTTTTTAAGTCATTTTAATCTATCTACTTTTAATTCTAAATCATCTTTTAATTTCATTGACATTAAACCTCCTTTCCTACTCATATAACGTGTTGGAACCTAATCTGCAAAATCTTTTTCAAATAGTTTTGCTGTTTATTGTAAATTTAAACTGCAATCTATTTTCACGGCTTATATACACAGTATATACAGAATCTCACCGTTGATAAAGTGTTTTCCACAAACTAGTAAAGTTGAATAAATTGTTGACAACTGTTTTTGAGTTTAGTTCTGTTTTATGAAGCTAACCATTTACTTCTACGTTCGTCTGAAAGGGTTGCTTTTTTTCAGTTACGGAGCAACCAAACACTCCACAAGAAGAAACCATATCGTTATTTAATATATATGATACCTATTATGTAATAAAAATAATAATTTATGTTTTATAAATAAAAAGACGCTCGCAACTAAATTCTATTTAAAATACTGCACAATTAATTTTTTTTTTATATCGGCTTTGTTTACATTTTTATCCTATTATAATGGCAAAACTTTCAAAGTCACCTGTCTACCGGAACACTATATCTATGACTCTGTACATAATACAAGCGGAGATATTTGCAAGCTAAATCAGAAAAAAGACACAAATAAAACGCATTACTATGAACAACAAAGAAACGAAACTCTAACAGTATGCTGACGATACCAATATTTTTCTTACAACTGATAATTCAATCATAGCTTTTAGAGAAGCCCTTGCTCGTAATAATTTAACAACATAAACTAAGATAAACTTAAATAAATGCCAGGGTATCTGGCTGGGTAAAATCAGAAATGAAATTAAAGAAATTTATTGTAACTTCTTTTAGAAAGACCATTTATTCAAAAGTTTAGGTGTCGTCTTCTCCAACACAAACTTGACACCCAACAACAATGAGTTAAATGCATTAATACAATCGAGAAAAATAATAAGTTGAAAACGTTTTAAATTGTTTAAAAGAAAAGAATTGTAATTAACCAAAGTTTCCTCAGCATCATATACCGTCTTGCTTTTACAGTATCGGTTCCGTTGCTGAATGCTAAAAAATCAAATCCATAGAAAGATTATTATATATGGTACTGTTGTCGCATACGTATTTTTTAATACTAAATTAAAAAATACTTATGCGACAATAATACCATAAAAATAAAAAAAATTTCCAAAATTTCTATCAAAAAAGGTGGCCTTAATATTATCGACGACTAAATAAAAGTCAATACAGCTCAGCTAAATCTTAAAACTTTTTGATCGACAACACAATAAAGCCTGGAAAGATGCGGCAGAGAAAAACAAAATAATTAAATTAGCAGACATTTCCAAAGTATTTGTGTAGGGATTTCTCGATCAACAATTAGTAGGTATGAAACCTCGTCAACTTTATAAAATTATAAAATTGTTACCGCCGCAATGGAAACCAAGTACGTTTAAATAGACGTTTAACGCATTGTTCTAGATCAGAGGCGCCGCAAATTACTGAAATTCTATGCGGGTTGGAATTCTTAGCGTCATTTTTCGAAATAGTTTTATAAAATAAACCGGCTATTAACCGATGTTTTTGTTTAGGCTAACTTTATTCAGTAAATGTTTTAATAGTCGTAAAATACTAACTTTTGAAAAATATAAATGCATTTTATATAATTAAGAATGTCTCATGCATTTGAAAACTTTTTAATTAATATGTAAGCTTTGTTTACCCAGCAAACATTCGAATAAAATAATAAAACACGTCTAATACGTGTAAAAGACATATTTAAGGTGGTTCACTTATAAAAAAAAGGCACAAAATTCAAAAAAAAAGCGTTTTTTCTATGTTGGATGATTTTTGTACAAAATTTATTCAACTTTCTTATTGTGAAAAAAAAAGTTTAAAATATATTTTAGTTTTTTTTTATTAAACAAAATCTTGTACTATGTACTTTTAAAACGCATAGCAACGCACATAGCAACATACTGGCAACCAAAAAAATTATTTATATCATCCTATCCTTAACTCATTTAAATTATATTTTTTGAAATATGAATGTTATGAATACTTTTCTTTATTTGTTATGCAAATTATTAACACTTTTAGTCATGCTTTCAAGTAACAAAAGCACATTTTTTAAGATTAAAAATAAGGCTTTCAGCTGTTCTTGAGTTGCTTCGAGTTTCATCTCAGCTTAATATATATTTGTTATACAAACGTTTCATGCTAGGAATATGGAGATTGTGAAACTTTCTAACAAACAGAACTTTGTTCCTTTAAAAAAGAAAAAGTTTCATGGAAATCAATTCACAAAAGTAAAAAAGCAGAATGTTGTGTCTGTTCAACACAAGGTAGCCTCTTCAAGTGGAAGAAAATTAGTTAGAAAAAATATCAATGCAATGACACAAACAAAAGTATTAATAACAATGAAAATTATTTATGTATTGTAAACTTTTGGAATTTAAAGAATCTAGTATCACTTCTAAAATGCCCTGAGTGTAACAGTACAATAACGTTAACAGATAACCTAACATCTCAAAAGGGTTTTTGTCATTTATTCAAAATTAGTTGTACTTGTTGTGATTGGAATGAGTCTTCATACACATCAGTGAAGTGTTCAACTACAGATAAGTCTCAAGGAAAAACTTTGTTTGAAGCAAACCTACGTGCTATTGTTGCTTTTCGTGAGATAGGAAAAGGTTTCAGTGGAATGGAGAAATTTACAAAATGCATGAATATGTTTAGTATGACAAATAATTTATTTATTACTTACAAAAAAAAAGTTGCAAAGGAATATAAAAATGTAGCCATTGTATCCATGGAAAATGCAGCTTGTAAGGAAATAGACTTTAATAATGAACCAATAAGAAGATGTATTAAAATTGATGGTGCTTGGAAAAAAGAGGATATGTTTCATTAAATGGTTACGTGTCTGGAATCATTGCAGACAAATGTGTTGATGTAGAAGTACTTTCTAAGTTTTGTCGGGGATGTAAAATGTGGGAGAGTCGTAAAGGTTCTTTGAAATATAAAACTTGGAAACTATCTCATAGTTGTTCAATCAATCATTTAAAATCTTCTCGTTCTATGGAAAGTGCTGGTGCGATAAACATTTTCAGTCGTTCCATTGAAAATTATAACATCATTTATGATAGATATCTTGGAGATGGCGATTCAAGTTTTTATAAAGAAGTTATTGATTCTCAGCCATACAAGTCTTACAATATAACACCAGAAAAACTTGAATGTGTAGGACATGCTCAAAAGCGAATGGGAAAGCGCAGTATTGTACAGTCATGTAAAAGTACGAAGGCCCCAATTCATGGTAGAACTAAATTGACTGAGTCTGCTATAAACAGTATGAAAAATTATTATGGTCTTGCCATAAGAAAAAATTTAAGTAATGTCTATGCTATGAAGAAAGCAGTTTTTGCTATTCTTTTTCACTCAACGAAGTTTCCGGATCAAAACTTTAGACATTCATTTTGCCCACGGTCTGAAAACACATGGTGTAAATGGCAATATGATAAAATCAAAGGAACTTCTTTCTATAAAAACAAAATATCACTACCAAAGTGGATTCGTGATAATTAAGCCTATATTCTTTGATTTATCTGCTGATACCTTGTTATTAAAATGTCTCCATGGGGAAACTCAAAATGCTAATGAATGTCTTAATTCATTAGTGTGGCAAAAGTGTCCAAAATCAGTTTTTGTTACAAGAGAGGTTTTTGAAATGGCAGTATACTCTTCAGTCTTACATTTTAATGAAGGAGGAAATAGTATTAGAGAAGTTTTATCATCATTTGGATGTGATGGTTTTGTAACAGCCGCTAAAACTCAGAAACAAGATATTCTTCGAATAACACGTATGGAACACTAGTCTCGTCAACCTGTTAAAGAACGTAGGAAAACTTTAAGAACAATAAAAAAAGGGTATCTTGATATTGAAACTAAAAGGAACAACTGGGATATGAAGCTGGGGGTTTTTGATGCGTTTGTTCAACTTGTAATTGTCTAAAACTATAAAAAAAAATTTTAAAACTTGATTTACTTGATTTTTAGTTTTTACAATTTTTGAGAAGTTCAAAACATTGTAATTTTAGTTAATCACCTGCTTTTGACTTGAAATTTTCACAGATTGTTCATTAAAGTTAAGAGATTCATTTATGCCATGGATTTATAATACTGATAATGGGAAATATTATTTTTATGCAATATAACACGCAATAATGTTGATATTTAGTGCAATCTTTAAAAAAAATAATAATATAATCACACAGGAGCATGTATTTTTAAAAAATAATGGCACAAACGAGAGATAAGGTAGTTTAGAACAAGTATGTAAATTTTTGGCACTATCTGAAGTAAACATTTTTAGTTGTCCTGTGATGAAATTTGCATTTTTTTACACTAAAGTGTACAAAAAAGTATGGATAATCGAGGCAAGTTACTTTCAACTTTTTTTTTTCAATTCTTCAATATTTATTTTATTATATAAAAATTATCTCGGTAGAGCTTATTTTTATCAAAAATTTTTTTTTATAGGTGAACCACCTTAAGATATTTACCCAGTAAACATTTGGTCTTTTTTAGACCAAGTGTTTGCTAGGTAATAGTAACTTATTTGTAAAAAAACTTTGACGTCAAAAATAATGTTTTTGTAATATATGATATACTAATATGAATATTGTAAAGTAAAAAGAATTATCTACGTGTTGTAGGTTATATCAAAGATCATTTAAAGATTGAACAAGAGATTTTTGGCAACCATTACTCCCTTCACTTTAAATTTACCATTTTCTTATAGATTTAAACTTCTCACTTTTGATGAAAATCAAATTGTTTTTTGTCTCACAACTTTATTTTGATATTTTTTGGTATTTGAATTTGTTTTAGTAGGGTTCGAGAATACTCGTATATGATTCAATAACTTTTTGTAATATAATGTAGTTATACAGGAGTTATGCAAGGGTAATTAAATAGATAGAATAGTTTTTAACAAAATAGTAAAATATATTAATCACAATAATTTGCACAATTAATTTTTTTTATATAAATGGATAAATGAGACAGTTGTCATTTTGATGTATAATCATATTAAAGTATTTCCACGTGGCGCAAATGTTTTCCATTGTTTTGTGACGCAAATGTTTCCTATTGCTATTGTTATTCTTACATGGCCGTCTGTACTAACAGGCCTCGTAAACTTCGTAATTGGGGCCTGGGACTGGGATTTAATCTAATACTCTTAAACTTATCTTGTAAGTTCTAGCGACATCTTGGTTAATTTTCAAATTAAGTAAAGTATTATCTTGTTTGAATCTAAAGTCTATCTAGAATGCCTAAAAAATGTTGCGTGACCAACTGTAATGGTAATTACAATAAGCAAAATAAAGAAAAAGTTTTTCGGCTTCCGTCTGAAAAAGAAGAATATAATCGTTGGATGAATGCCATTCCACGAGATAATGTACCTGACAGTGTTGATGACACCTGTTTTAAATTGAGAGACAAAAAGTGTCTACTTGCCTACAAGTCTTTTGTGATGAAACCGCAACTGCTCTAAAATCAAACAGTAGCATAAAAGAAGCAGGCAATACCATTACTTTTATTGAAATACTTGTAAGATTCTGGAAAATTGTCAATACAAAAGGACCATATGCTGATATTCGATATAAAGATCCAGAGATGGTTTTTTTACTTTCCCTTACAACAATGACAGAACAAATGTCCAGCTGACAGGGAAACAGACAATTTCAGTTGATCAGAGATACAGGTGCAGCTTTAGCTCATACGTGTCGTGGTTTAGTATCCATTACTAAATTTTTGTTACAACATTCTTTTAAGTATGTAATACTAGGAAAATTTACAACTGATCAACTAGAAAAAATGTTTGGAAAACTTCGACTAGGATCTGGAGGCACATATTTTATCAATGTGCAAAATGTCATAGAAAAAGTTAAAATTCAAAGAGCAAAATTAAGTCTCAACATTGGTATAGATATTAATCCTTTATCTGCAGAAAGTGGACATAACTGCCAAAAGTGTGGATACTTTCTTAGCAGTAATGCTATTGATATATTTGATAATTTGCCTGAGTTAGAAAAAAGTTTACAAATAGATACAAAAGTAGGATTAGTATATATTGCTGGATGTATTGTGCGAAATGAAGTGGAAGAGCAAGAAGAAGCTAAATTTTACTATGGAGAATTTGGTGATTATACTGCAGAAATAAATCGTGGAGGTTTGAAGATACCAAATGACAATGTTTGTCAGTGGACTATTTTCTCTTATATATTATTTCATGAAGTTGTTGGTAAAGTCAGCCGAAAGTCACTCTGCAATGTACTAATATTGATATCAGAGTCTTTCAACTTTAATATGGAAAGAAAACATGATATTTCACTTTCAAACATTTCTTTTTAAAACTATGTTTATTTATATGCACCAAGGTCGTCTAAAGAGTCGCAACAAAAGATTTTGAAACATTCAAAGTAAACCTATCGATTTTTTAACAACTTTTATGTTGCATAAATGTTTTGTGTATTTTCTACTTATTATGCGATTTTGGTAAAAAATAAACTTTAATTTATAGCTTAGGAGTTTTATTAAAAATTGTTACAATCTTGCTGTTACTTACTCTTTGACTAAATATATAAAATTTATGTTTTTGCACTTTAAAATATACCTAGGTTTTTTTGTGTGTGTAGCCACCTCGATATATTTTCTATGTACATGTTCAATCAATGATTATGTGATTATGTATGATTTTTGGCACCTTATTGCTAGGGAATATTTTACTAGGTTTAGTTTTTGTAGAAAAAGCTTTACAGTTAGGCAATGCTTTTTTTTATTTTTGCGTCAACTTGTTATTTATAAATTGGTCTTATTCATTTAGTAAGATAAAAAAAATTAGCTATAGTTCATGCATACTAAATGTAAATGAATTTTTACAAGCAAAAGTTCATACAATCATTAACTTTTCTTTAGTTGTTGTTGTTTTTTGATAGCACCCAGGCCCCGATTAACGCGTTTATGAGGCCTGTTAGTACAGACGGCCATGTACTTATAACAATTGCAAGCGCGCATATCTTGGCTTTTAAACAATGAGTTAAACGTCTATCTATTAAATCGTCCTTGTGGAAACTAAGAATCAACACTGCAAGTTAAAAATATGCCCACAACACAACCATATCATTTCTATATAAAAAACCATAAGCAAAAAACTTAGCCAAAGTTTTTTTCCTTTTTTTTTTAGTTGCACATTCTTACAGGAGTGCAACATCTGTCCGCTTTCCCAATGCTCTCTTTCTTACTCAACTTCTTCGGACTTATACTCTATTATCCTTTGTTCTTCTCAAACTTACTTACTCTTGATCTGCGAAACGGGTTATGATGCTGTTTAGTGAGCTGAGCTCATCTACCTATATAAAAAACAACCGTCCTATCCAAATCACTACCACCAAAAGTAATTTGTAAAATCTTGCATACTCATAAAAATATGATAAAATTACAGTAAACCACTCGAAATAAAGACATTTTAAAAAAGTAATAAAAGACATTTAAAAAAAGTAATTAAACAATATAAGCCTATCACGCATAATATACACCTGCAAAAAAGTTTATCAAATAAAAAAATACTCAACTGCACTCATTAACATAATCTACCCGCACATTACACATCTAAAAAACACATTCAAAACATTTCTTTTTGCATCACCACAAAGTTTATATTTATATAATGCTGGCAAAATTATAGTAAACAAGTGTTTATATAAAATGTATTGTAATAGACAAAAGTTATTCCAAAAAAAAGTTTTCAAGGATTGCGCTTTTGATAGAATTCTAATTAAAAATTACTAAATGAAGAATACCTAATTGCAAGAGAAAACGATAAATTTAAAGAAATTCTTAAAGAAATTAAAAAAATTTATTTATAGTTTAGTAAAAGATTTTACGTCATTCGAACGGGTAAAAAAATATTTACTTTACTTTGCAAGATTCCAGCTGCTTTAAAATTATTAAAAGGAAAAAACCAGTAATTTGTAAAAATTTGAAAAAAATTTAAACAAATTTGAGTTTTTGTTCTCACGTGAATCCATTTTTATTGTTAGAAAATCCGCAAAATAAAATAACTACTTTTTACTAAGTGACTACAGCATAAATGATAAGCTCTATTGATTACAAATTGATCTTAAATATTAAGCTTTGTTTTAAGAAACTTTGCTCACTTTCTTCCCAAGTGTCATTAACTTTCTCCTTAATCCCCGATAAGTCTCTGCAAATTTTGTCTTCAAGTTCAGCTATTTTCTTTTTTATGAAGTTATTTTTATTTTCAATACTATTTTTTGATTTTTTAAACTCTGTTTTTTTGATTAGTGTAAGTTCGAATAATATTTTATCGTAGCCAGGCTTGGCTCTTTTACTTATTTTGATGTAAAAACTCGAATTACTTTCAAGCGTAAATTACTTTCATATTAAAATATATAATTCATATTAAAATATATAATTCCCTTACATTTAAAAGTACTTCTTTTTTTTTTTTTTTTTTTTTTTACAGAAATCATATTACAAGTAAAACTTAATTACATAAATTTATTTACTTAAATGCGTTACTGCTACTTGAAAAAGCACGCATTAAAATTGACTTTAAATGTCGTTTATTTTTACTTAAAAAAGTAAAAAAAGTACTTTTACAGGTAAGCCGGTAAGGCTTTTTTACTCCCTCTCTCGAAGAGTTTTTCCGCATCCAACTAGAAATCAATTTGTAACCCCCTCAGAGAAATTTTCCTCTCCATGGTTTAGTACTATTTCGCGGCCATCCCATGAATGGAATGAAAACGATTAGCAAAATGTTTTGCTGATTGGATTCGTTGGTTAAGGGTTTTCTATTTTATGGTTTTACACTTCTTATTTTGAAAATTATAAAACCACAATAAAAAAAAGTTAAACTGCAATTTAGGCAACTGCAACTTGCAAAAAAAGACTAAGGGTGGAATGCAAGAAGCAAACTTGAGTCAAGTTCGACTTAAACTTTACATTGTAACCAATAGCGGCAGAATATGGGTTTTCCCCTCAAAAATACTCTGCCGCTATTAATTACAATGCAAAGTTCAAGTCGAACTTGACTCAAGTTTGCTTCATGCATTCCACCCTAAATGTGTTATGTCAGATGTTATTTTGGCGCAGAGTTAATTTACCCGTAGGTCCCTTTATGTATGTTTTGTCTGTTTTATGCTTTTAACGTCATTTATGTATGCATAATTGTGTATGTATTTCATTATGTATGCATACATATGCATTATGTATGTACACAGACATTCACAATCATGTATGGATAATTGTGTATGTATGTATATGTATGTATCATATAGTGGAACAATAACACCGGTTTTAAAAATTTAGGTGTTACCTTTTATACCAGACTGAGCGATATTATTGATTTCAACTGGCAAGTAGCTCTTAACAAAATAGAAAAAAAGTTCAAGTTTCTGGGACTAAATTTAAAAATTAAAAATAAAAAATTTCTTTTAAAGTAATAAAATAATCAATAAAAAGTAAAATAACAAATTCTGAGAAATAAATATTAAATAAATAAGTATATAAAGATTAATATAAATTTGCACAAAGTAAAACTTGCAATAAAAAAAAACAAAAAAAAAACACAGAATTGAGAAGAAATTGAACCTTTGCAATTAAAATATATATATATATATATATATATATATATATATATATATATATATATATATATATATATATATATATATATATATATATATATATATATATATGTATTTAAACATGCTTCAACCAAAACCATAAAAGGATTAACAAAGTTAAACTTTAAACTAAATCGAAAAACTTATCTGTCACTCGAAAAAGTCAAGACTCCATCACTAACTAGGAGCATTTGCTTCAATTTTACTTTAAATTCGTCAAGAGTTTCAAGAGTTTCAAGTTTATTAGATAGGATTTTATCCATACTTTTGGTCCTCTAATGGATAATGAAAACTCAGTTGCGGCATAAAAACATTTTGGCTGAATATATATATGGTGTGAGTATCTGGTTAAGTATCTATGTTTATTTATTTTGAATAACGAATTAAAAATGTTTAGTGTTGTTCTTTTATTAACTTTATACATTAAAATTAAAAGATGAAAAATATTTATTTTGTAAACATTGAGTATATTCAGCTTTATAAATAGTTCTTTGGAGTGAGTAAAACGGCCTACATTAGATATTATTCTCATTGCATGTTTTTGTTTATTAAAAAGTTTTTTAATTTTGTTTTGATTTGTGCTACCCTAAGCAATGTTTGTGTAATTCAGATAACTATGAACAAAGGAGAAATATAACAATTTTAAACTAGTTTGATTTAAAAATGGCCTTGCTTTATAAAGTAGGCCAATATTTCTTGAGATTTTACTTTCAAGATAATGTATATGATTTGTCCAAGTAACGTTTTCGTCAAGGAAAAATTTTTAATGATTGTTCTCTTTTTATTAATTGACTGCCAATATAAAGTTTTGAAAATAACAGCTTACCTTCTGCTTTTTTTTCTGCTTTTTGCTGAAATTCATAACAGCTTACCTTCTGCTGCCTTGCTTGCCAAAAGCACAAGACAACAGATTGTTAAAAACAACAAATGTAAAACTTGCGGAAAAATTGAGGACAATCTGTACATCTTTGTCTACTGTTCTCCTGTTACAATATGGAAATACTTTAAACATGTAGATAACTCTTTGACATCCCAAAACAGTTTTTCTCCAATAAGTTCGATATTCTCAATTGAAACTGCGAATTTATCGGAGAAAAACCCTACCTCGCAGCTGCTTTTGACAGTCACCTAAACCATTATGAGTAAAATATGGAACAGCAGATGCCACCATATATTTAACAATTCGAAAATTGATCCAATGACAGTGATCAGGATAATAATTAGAAACATCAGGAATATTATTATTTTAAAATAAAAATATCATGTTCGTAGAAACACTGCGGACATTTTCTGTCAATTATTTTTAATTAAAAACGTTTTTTATCAAATGGAGAATGGGAGCCTGAAACTAATGACACATGAGCAAAACTTATATTCTATAAAACATATGAGCAACACTTATACTCTGGCTCATAGCAAGAACTAAATGTTTAGTTAAGTGTTCCTGTTTCCAGCAAATATATTTTCTTTTTTACAACAAATATACAGTTATTTAAGATTAGACAATCACATCCAGTGATTATTTATAGAACTTGTTATTTAAATGTTTTCTGTAACTTTCGTAACGTGGTGTTTGTAAAAGTCACGAATTTTTTTTATTTTACTTGATAAAATCTTTCTTTACTAAAAGTATTTAATTAATCTTAATCAACTTCTTCTAAAACCTTTCCCATATTTTCGATTTGTTTCCGCACAACCGCTCAAAAACAAAAACATATAAAAAACACAAAAAAATATAAAATTAAAAATAAAAAAAAATTAAAAATTAAAAAACAAAATATATATAGAGAGAGACTCAAGAAATTATTTTAAAAATATAAGCATATATTGTTTATCTATTTTATGGAGTAATTAATGTTAAAATTATGTGAAAAACCTTTTTCCAATATTATAAACGCTATAAATGTTATAATGTTATAATGTTATAAAAATATAAAAACGGAAATTTATATAAAGAGAAGAAAAAATGTGAAACTTATTGTAAAGGATATATGTTTATAGATTATGCAAAAATAGTATATAAAGTTTGTAAATTTTTATTATTTTGTAATAAATATATATATATATATATATATATATATATATATATATATATATATATATATATATATATATATATATATATATATATATATATATATATATATTTTGTCAACTTAGAATCAGGCTAGCCTGCTTATGATCTGTGGAAGTTCTTTGTATTTAAAATTTAATTAGAGAAAGAATGCGTATAATGTACAAAAATGATTTTTAATGCAAAAGACGTTGTTAGCCGTATATCTGAACTTAAAAATAATTATACAGGAGTCTGGTGAACTCGAGCTCTAAAATTTAAATGGAGTTATGCTCAAAGGGTAATGACATTCTATGGGTAGGTGTTACATATACAGTCTCTATGGGAGTTTGAGGCGATTTAATTTGATTGTATGATAAGGTTCAAGCAGGACGTGTTATTTGTAAAAATGAAGTTGAAAAAAAGAGACCAATGATTTTAACTTGAATAATAATAATAAAAGTAAATATTATGCAGTTATTTCTCTTTTAAATGAAGCATTTATTAGTGAAATAAAACGTCTTAAGTATGGTGAAGAGTACTTATAAAGGGTAAGAAAAAATAATCATTTAAAAGGTATTGCCCACCCCAAAAAAACAGATGAAGTACTTACAGTGGAGGATTGAGGTTTAGTGTCGAGGAGGAGGAGGGGGACCATAGGAATGAGTTGGGGTCGACAAAGGTTGTTGGCGGCATATTGCACCTAAAAACATTTTTTTCGAGAATCTAACTTGTGGTAAACATATTTTGTTGATGTTTTTATGTGCCTTTTAGCATAACTATTATTTTAGTAAAACTATTATTTTAGCATAACGATTCGGTACGTTTAAGATACTAACAATCTAAAATTTTAGTTTGCTAAGTTTACTTTGCTTAACAATTATTGTTAACAAAAAAAAGAAACATTTAATATTATTGCAATGGTTTAACTATTTAAAAATATATTTACACTATACATGTTACTGAAAGCAAGCATTAAGAAAAAAATTTACTCTTCTGCTAGTTTATAAAATTTTTTCTGCGAGATTTCATTTCCAGTGGGTACAGAACGTTCGTTAGAAGGCTTAAGAACATCATAAGAACTTGTAACGTTTTACAGATGTCTTACGGACGTCTGTGACCGCTATGTTGAAACAAAACAATTTATTAATAATGCAAAGTCAATGCTCTTAGCAAGCTCACATTCAATTAAAATTAGTATCAATCCGAAAAGAAATTGTTTTGTCATTGTTTATCGCAGATAATAAGTGATCTTTAGTCTACTGAAACTTCTGTCATCATAAGCAAATGTAAAAGGAAGAATCAAGTTGGTTTTGTAAGGACAAGTTAGGAAAACATGATGTCATCTACTTTTTTCGTTAAGAATGGATATCTACCTTTCATTTATAATTCAGTCGTCATTGCTAGAGATATCGATGCATACATACCTTTGAAAGTAGGTTGATGCGAGTAGATTTCAAGTAAGGAGGGGTTGCTATACGGTTTTTTGCCAAAAAAACACATTTTTAATATATAAAAACAAATTTAAATTGCTCCACAATTGATTATAAGAGATATTTTCTTTAAACAAACCGCCTCTGTTTTGTTTTCTGCCATAAATAACGAAGAGCTTGAAAAAAATAGATATCTCATAAAATATAAGATATTAATTAGTTTCACATTCTTTCATCAGTTCAATATCTATCCGCTTTCTCTATGCTCTATTTCTAACTCAACATCTTCTGAATTTCACTCTATTATCCTTCGTTCTTCTTATATTCACTTACTCTTAATCTGCAAAGTGGGTTATGATGCTCTTTAGTGAGCTGAACTTGTCTTCGCGGGCCTTGGTAGTGTGGCCTCTGTATGGCAATCGACCTTTTCCTATAAATGCTATGCATTATGGTACTTGTATGTACGCGGGAGTAAACAACAAAAATAAATCGAGTAAATTCTCAAGTAATAAAAAAACTGATATTGTCCCAATAAACTTTGGTGTACTTTATTTCACACCTTTTAAATTTTGTAGTTCAAATTTATATACAATAATAATAATAATAATAATAATAATAATAATAATAATAATAATAATAATAATAACAATAATAACAATAATAATAATAATAGTAATAATATTAACTAAAAACAATAATAACAAAATAATAATAAATACTAATAATATTAAATAAAAACAATAATAACAAAATAATAATAAATACTAATAATATTAAATAAAAACAATAATAACAAAATAATAATAATAATAATAAATAATAATAATAACAATAAACAATAATAATAATAGATTGAATGAGGCAAATCATAACAGTTAGAGTAAATAAAATTAATTAATAGCAGTTAAAGTAGTAATAGTGGTTAGTAGGAAATAATAATAATAATATCTAAGATATGGTAAGGCATATTGTATTGTTAGTAAGAAGAAGTAAGTTTTTTTTATAATTTTTTAAATACTTTTAATTTATACATTAAATTTAAATTTTTTGCATTTAATTAAAAATAAAATGTAATATTTAATGTGATAATATATTGTTTAATATATTAAATGAAATTTTAATTTTTTATTTTTTAATTATATTATTTCAATATATTTTAATCATTTTTTGTTTGTTTGTTGTTGTTATATATTAATATATAAACACATACCTACAAATACATTCATACACACAAACATAAATAACATACCTACAAATACACCCATAAACACTACCATACAAAAACACCCATAAACCCATACCTACAAATACAACCATATACATATACACACAAACATAAATAACACCCATACACACAAATATAAATACAGTTATACATACATATACACACACATGTACACACACTCATACAACACATATGTACATATACACGGATACATATACACACATATACTTATACATACGTACGTATGCATATATATATACACACATAATTAATATAAACAATCACATATATTTTACACACATATACTCTACACAGATATACATATACATACACATATACTGATATATTTATTTTGTAGTTTCATTTGGTATTTGCCTGATAAAATCTTTTACTTATTTAATAAACATTTTTTTATTTACTTGTTTGGTAGGTTTTTTAATTTCAATAGGTAGGGAGTTCCAGGAGTGAATTGAATAATTTTTTATTGATGTGATACCATACTTAAATGTCTGCTTTGATGAGATTGCTAATTTGTTGTAAGATACAGATTTAAGATTGTGGTTGTGGATATTAGCTGTAAACTTGAAATAATTGTTGAATACCAATGGTATATTTTGGTGTATAACGTCCCATGCGAAGGCTCTGTTCAACAAGTCGATCATTTAATCTAATTTCATTATATTTGAAATACTATAAATTACATCAGAGTCAAAATTATTTGGCTGAAAGTGGAATATTTTCAAAGACTTATTTTGTAGATTTATAAGATTCTTTTTATTTAAAGTATAATTCTGTTTCCATATCTGGCACCCATAGTTAAGGTGTGACCCGAAGATGGCATACCAGATACATATAGAACATATCTAAATACTAAAAAACAACTTTCAAGTAAAAATTTAGATTTTGCTCTAGGTTCAAACACAAAGTAAGTTTTAATAGATTCTTGCAATTATTATGTTCTAAAAATGTTATTGATTTTTAATACGTAAAAAAACACGATTCAAACTTTGTTTAAAACACTGCAATGACATCTTAATGATTTAAGATTATTGACCTCAATTGAACTTTTCCTAAACGCTGATTTTTATTATAACCACCCAACTTTTCAAAATGTTTTTAATAATACAATGCTAATAATAATTATAATAATAATTCTACATTTCCGTGTTCAAGCTGGTAATAAAATTCTTGAAGATCTTCTCAAGTATCATCAACAAAATGCTTCCTACATATCTAAGACATCACAAAATCAACTAATAAAGTGTTGTGGAGAAGTTTTTACTGACGCAATAAATGGAGAAATTAAAAACTCTAAGTATTTCTATTATAGCTGATGAAGCCTCAGACAGTAATAATAAAGAACAACTATCATTAGTAATACGATTTGTTGATTCCAAGTTCAATATAAGAGAAGAATTTATTAGTTTCTTACATTGCACTAACGGTGTTACTGGTCAAGGATTAATTAGTGTTTTGTTAAAAAGTATTTCAGATTTTTTGTTGGATATCATGAATTGTAGAGGACAGTCATATGATGGTGCTGGGGCAATGTCTGGACACACCAAAGGGTTATCATCTCGTGTTTTAAATCTTAATGAAAAAGCTATATATGTTCATTGTTACAGTCATAGACTTAATTTTGCCATTTGTGCATCATGCAATGTTCAATATGTCAAAAGTCTTCTGGCGCATGTTAAAGATGTATCATACTTTTTTAATCTTTCACCTACAAGGCAACAAAATTTAGAGGAGCACATTAAAAGAACTGCTCCAGTTGCTGGTAAAAAAAAATTGAAAGATGTTTGCAGAACACGTTGGGTAGAAAAAGTTAATGGTTTGGATACTTTTCAAGAACTTTTTATTCCTTTGGTTTCTTGTCTTGAAGAAATGTCTTTAAATGTTAATAAGAGTTTTAATCACTCAACGTCTTCCAGTGCATTCTCGCTTCTGAAGTTATTAACAGGTTTTGACTTTATTGTTGCTTTATGTATAACAAGAAATGTCTTTGACATTACTCTTCCAGTAACACGAATGTTGCAGTCAAAGAGTAATGATATTTATGATGGTTTAAATCTTATTCGGGCATTAAAAGATGTTATATCTTTGCTTAGAAGTATAGCTGATCAACATCATCAAATGTGCTATGAACAAGCTCTAAAAATAGCCCATGAGCTAAATGTTACTGAAGCTAAGCCAAGAACTTCATTTATTTCAAAAAACAGAAATAATGCTCCTTCGGAATGTGTTTCTGATTATTTTAAAATAGCAATCACAATTCCTTTGTTAGACCGTCTGAGTACTGAACTAGGCACAAGGTTTGACAACACTACCATAAAATTTTAAAAAGCGCTTGTCCTAGTTCCTACAAAAATGATTTCAGAAGTTCAAAGTTCTCGTGACACTAGTTGGAAAGAATGTATAGTACCTTTTAGTGAATTTTACAGGGCAGATTTACCAAATCCACTAGCTTTACCTGGTGAGCTTGACCTATGGGAAGTTTATTGGTTAAATTTTGAAGGTAATGTCTCTTTTAATATTACTGAGACTTTAAAAGCAATAAATTTTCCTGGCTTTGAGAACATAAAAATTATTCTACAGTTACTTGCTACCTTTCCTTTAACTTCACGTGAATGTGAGCGCACATTCTCTTAGCTTCGGCGCCTGAAAAATTATACGCGAAGTACAATGGTAGAGGAACGCTTAAATGGTTTAGCTTTGATGAATATTCATACAGAGTCAGTAATAGATATCGAAAAATTTATTGATAAATTTGCAATTAATAATCGTAGATTAAGTTTTAAATTAATATTAAGAAATAAAAATAGAAAATTAATATATAAATAATAAAAAATAAAAAAAGTAAAAAAATTAAAAAAAAAAGAAATTCATTACCGCTAGGTAAAAAGGCTATTTTCATAGCTACACATTTTTATAAAAGATAATTTGGCATGAACATATTGGCATACAATGTTTTTTGCTGTTACCGTCAGGTGTATCGATTTTGTTGCGGTTCATTCTTTTAAAGTTTTGTGTTATGATTACAAATGTTATGATTTAATTTTTTTTAGATTTGTTTATCAGCAAGGTTGAAAAGAATGAAGATGGGTTTACAATTTTTTTTTAGCTAACTGGAATACTAGAATGTGACACTAAATATGTTTATATAACTCCATATTGATTTTTTTTTTTTGTTTTTAGGTGCCCTTAGTTATAACAGTCTTATCACAGAGCGTAGCTGAAGAGGATTTACTAGGAAATTTGTGCCTCCTCCTTTACCAAAGCTTTCTTTGAACCAGGGATATCTTGCTTCTGAAACATGCAGCTATTACATCACGGCTGTTCATTATAATATTATAATACCTAATGTAAAGAATTTTTTAAATAACAAATATATAATTTTGAAACAGTATAGTATAATCGTATAACTTTATAATGGGGTATCAGCCAGGATCCAGGGGGGATGGGCCCCCTACACCATACTCTTAAAGTCCTAAATGTTCTTAGAATTCAGAACATTTAGAATTAGAGGACCTTTTTTTTTTTTTCTTGGACGTACCCAAATAATTTTTTGCATCCGCCCCTGTAAATTATGTAGAAATGCTATAAAATTTCTATAGAATGTCTATTAATTTCTATAGAAATTGCTATAAAACTTTTTTTTCTATAAAACAAAAAGTAGAAAAAAAAGTTTTATTGGAATTTCTATAGAAATTAACAGAGATTCTATAGAAATTCTGTAGAATTCTATAGAATTTCTATAGACCATATGTTCCAAAAGTTTATAGTAATTCCATAAAAATTTTTTTCCTGGGAAATTAGACATAATACAACCTAATGGAACAAATTAATATCAAATAAATCCAATTCACCCATCTTGATTCAACAATACAAAATACAAAGTAAATTAGTTAAAAACTTGGTGAAGTTAAAACGTATTGAATACGAAAAAAGAATAAGTGAAACATCAAAAAAAGATCCAAAATTATTTTACAGTTATGTTAATTTAAAGAAAAAAGTTAAAGGAGGAATAGTTTCAATTTCTGATTAATGTAATAACACGGTAACGAATATTTATAGCAAATATTTTAAACAATTGTTTCACTTCAGTTTTAAAAATGAAGATAAGCATAACATACCAAATATGCTGCAGAAGACTAAAATTATTCAAGATAGATATAAACAGTATAATAACTAGTTATACTATTGAAAATAAATTAAAAAATTTGATGTCTACAAAGCTGTTGGAGTAGATGGAATGAGCTCATATGTCTTAAGTAAATGTCATAGTACTCTCTGTGAACCATTAAATTTAATATATATAAATCGTTGATTGAGAAACAATTATTGAAAAAAACAAACCTGAACTCTGGAAATCAGCAAATATAACTCCGATTTTGAAAAAAGCTAACATGAACAATATATCATATTACAGGTCAATCTCATTGACCTCTATACCATGTAAGTTTTGGAATCAATCATTCGAGATAAAATTATGGATTAAATAACAAAAAACAGCTCATTAAATGAAAATCAGCATGAACTCAGAAAAAATAAAAGCTGCACAACAGGTGCAATAAAAAATGGCTTCACAGTTGATATGTTATATCTAAACTTTGAAAAGTTTAGATATAACATATCAACTGTGAAGTTCACTAAACTTCAATCATATGGTATCGTAAGAAATTATCTAAGATGGATTAAAAACTTTTTAACTAATAGAAAACAGAGAGTGATCCATCATGACACTGTCTCAGATTGGCTTCCAGTTAGCAGTGGTGTACGACAGGGATCACTTTAATTACCACTGCTTTTTTGATTTTCGTTACCGATTTGTCAAAAACTTTACGCCGATGATAGTAAAATAAAAAACATTATATAAAATCCGAATGATTCAATAAGTCCTCAAAATGATATAAAAATTATATTGGCATGGTCATCTATTTTGCTCACAAAGTTTAATTATAAAAATCGAAAAGTTATGTATATCGGGAAAAAAAAATCCAAATGCTACATTTATAATGAATGATATTGATTACAATTACTATTATAAATTATGTAATACAGAAGCTGAACGTGATTTAGGTATGAAGGTTCAATAGGATCTAAAATGGCGCTCACAAGTTGATTGAGTAACAAGTAAAGCAAACAGAATGTTAGGTATTGTAAAAGGAGCATTTAAGTATTTAGATGTAAACATAGTAAAAAAGCTCTATACAATATTCAAACGTCCACATATTGATTTTACGGTTCAGGTACGGTCTCCTTTTTGTTCAATAAGACATAGACAAAATTGAAATGATCCAAAAAGAGCAACTAAACTAGCACCTACAATTAAAAAATTACCCTATGAAGCTAGGTAAAATATTACACAAATAAAAACACTAGAAGAACGTAGACTACGTGGAGATCTTATTCAACATTTTAAAATTCAACATGGCCATGATAAAAGAAATTGGGTTACAAACAATTATCAAAGTACATCAAATGAAGGTCCGTATTTATAACAACACAAATTCAAAATGAAAAAACCTTTTTGCAGAAATACTTTCAGATATCACTTTTTCCAATATCAAGTTGTTAATGCATGGAATTACTTACTATCTGAAAGAGTGAAAGCTGCTTAAACAAATAGCTTTAAAAATAAACTAGACAAATCTGAACTTTGCAGAAACTATTTGCTAAAACATAAACAAAAAACAAACTGAGCTGTTACAGCACAATACCTACTGTTATAGCACTTTACAAATGTTAACACCAGTTGTTACAGCTATACCCAGGGGGGCTGGGAGTCCCTCCACTTTTTTTTGAAGAACTTTTTTTTTTTTTTTTTTCTTTTAAATTAGATATGGAGGACTTTTTTTACAAATTGATGATGGTGCCCCCCCTTCTTTCCCTTAACATTGAAACCCGTGTCGGCCCTGATACCTTATTATTATTATTATTATTATTATTATTATTGTTATTATTTTTACTATTATTACTATTATTATTGTTATTATTGTTATTATTATTATTGTTATTATTGTTATTGCTATTATTATCATTATTATTATTATCATTTGGAGCTATTGAAGCTATCCTCTTTGCAATGACATTGCAAATGGTGGACGCTTTTTTTTAACGAGTTTAAAGTACTTTTTTGAAAAAGGAAAAAAAATGAACTAATAAATCAGGAAATAGTGAAAAAATTAATTAATAGATCAGGCAAAATTTTTATTTAGTTTTTCAAAAATAGAATCAATAAAATGAAGATTAAATAAAATATCCAAAAAGTAGAAAAGAAAACAAACTATATGAAAGAATATAAAATTCAAAAGTAACGAAAATAAAAGTAAAGAAAAAAAAGTTTAAAAATAAATGAAAAAGAAAGAAAACATTCGAAACTTTGAAAAAGGTCAGCATACCAAGAGTTTTTATTGCTTTTAGTTTTTAATATTTTGTTGGTTATTTATTTTATGTTATGATTTATTTTTAGTTAGTTTTATGTTGTTATGTAGTTTTAATTTAAGTTTATGATGTTACGTGACAATTTTTTCATTTCTTTAGTTTTTTAGTATAACAATTTTTACTTATTCATAGATAATCATTTACTGTTTTATTCGATCATGTTAGTTTTATATAGTTTCATCTGTATGGCCGGCCGTAATTTATATATACATATACATATATATATATATATATATATATATATATATATATATATATATATAATATATATATATATATATATATATATATATATATATATATATATATATATATATATATATATATATATATATATATATATATATATATATATATATATATATAGTCATTTCAAACATTATTTTAAAATAAACGTAACTTTAACTTATTGTAATTTATTCAGTGTTGTAATTTGTAACTTTAGTATATTTTTTCCCTTATCTCTTTTTTTTTACGTATATTTTTTGACTAGTATTTATCTGTGGTCTTTTATTTATAATTTTTTAATATTGCAGCTTGTTTTAAATGCAACGCATTTGATAATATAGTTTGTAACTATTTATATATCTTTATTAACATATTACGTATATAGTTTTTTTTTATGACTATAGATGTTATTATTATGTATTAATCATTGTTATGGCTTTAGTGACTGTTTTTAGTGAATTAAATTGATATAAATCATGTCTAGAGAGTTTAAAAGTGGTTTTGAAAAACAGAAGAAAAAATATAAACGTGAAGTTTTTAAAATCACAACAGGGTGCGCTAGTTAAATTTTAAATACAAGATGAAGCTGAATTTTAAGATCAAGATGGAGGATCAGCTGCTGTTGAGTGTTTAAGTATGGTGAGTAAGAGAACCAAATTACTTTTAGATCAATCCAAGTACAAGTAATGATAAAGAGCTAAATTATTTTTTGCCGTCTCATTCTTCTAATCCTCAAAACCATTCAATTTCTATTGGAGGATTAGCATTTGAAGTTAATTTTGCGCTGGAGCTGAAGGGATCGTTTCTGACATTAACAATTCAGTTGTGTTTCCTGTTTCGTTTTCAACTGCTAAATTTAATGAAATTATCCGAAATGGCCCTTTGCATACAGTAAAACTATTGACAAGGCGTTTTTTTTTTTTTACTGTAAACTATTTGGTTACAACACTGGCTCTCAATTATCTTCCGAAGGTTAAAGTGATTAGACACATCTTAGCAGAGGACTTTAATCCCATTAGACGTCACTAAAGCATGTTTAGAACGTTAAAACGTGAAAGGAATGTGAAATGCCTTTAAACAAAGCTTTAACAATCGAATATGAAAGGTATCCACTCAAGAATACAGGCACGGATCTTAGAAATAAATCCAAACCATTTTACATGCCCTGCGCTAGCCACAGCCTCAACCTTGTAATTTGTGACGCGGCAAAACGTTCCCGGAAATCTCTGACGTTTTTTTGGTGTTGTGCAAAAAATTTTGTGCGTTGTTTTCATTGTTTGTTTTTGTTGTTGTTGTTGTTGTTATTGTTGTTGTTGTTGTTGTTGTTTTTGTTGTTGTTGCTGTTGTTTTCTTGTGTATTGTTCATTGGGCATTGTAGTGAATAGTTAATATTGTTATATGTTTTAGTGTGTTGCTTTTGTTTGGTATGTTTTTTATATTTGGTATGTATTTTTTATTTAGTTTAATGTTGCCAACTTTGTATAGTTAGCTATTGTGTATATAAAAACAAGTGACTTAATATTTCTATTATTATTATTGTTTTTGTTGTTTTATTATTATTGTAGTTTTTATGTTTATTATTATGGCAACGTTATCAATTGAATCTGACACGACAGCCAAAATCAACTTTGATAACATTATTGACGACTTGGCTGGAATGAAACGAGAAAAGTACAGTTCATAAAGGTGAGTCTAATTTTATAATCCTTTTGACGCAGTTTTAAAAATTATCTAACTTGATCGGATAAAAGAAATAGCGTGAGATACTTTATCCAATTAGCTACATTCATAAGCTGGGCTGGCTCACTTGTTTGAGTTAATGTCTCACCTGAGTAAAATCCCACCAAAATTAGGCAAAATCTCAATTATCCGGGCTAGTCTATTGGTCATATAAACAAATTTAACTTTTATAAGTAAGTATTAAACATGGCGAGACCTCATGCAAGTGAGCCAGCCCGACTAACCACGCTAGCTTGCCTAATTTTTTTTTATTCACCTCCCCAAGGCCTGAAAGGCCACTACAGATGAGGAGGCTACTTAATAGTGGTTATAACCCTCTCTCAACTTTTTAACTCCGAAACACGAACCTTGACAAACAAGGCTGCTGTGCCGAGAAACAAGTTGAGCGCGGTACTACCAGGGACGTGGTGGGGATCGAACTCGGAACCTCTCGCTTATGAAGCGAGCGCTTTACCACTACACCACTACCGCATTTAAACAGCCCCTTAATATATCTCACTGTAACAAAAAAAAATTTGTCAACTGTACCAAAACTTAATTTTACCAAATCCAAAACTCAATTTTACTAAAATCAAAACTTAATTTTGCAAAACTTAATTTTACCAATTCCATATGTAAATTTTACAAAACCAGTCTTAGGCATATCAACAGTTTAATCTTTCTCTAAAACATGACAAAACTATTTTCTTTATAAATTTTACAAATGATCTCTCATCAGCAATTCTTGGCTTTTAGTTTTTAAGTTTCATTTATAACCCCGACAATAAATAAACTCATAAACTTTCGTTTAGCATTGTAAACCCGATATTTTGAGCGCCGAAGCAAATTTGTTTTATTATTGTTTTTTTACCAAATATTCTGATTTTGTCGGGTCTTCAATTGATTGCAAACTGTAATTCCATGGTAACGTTTGCGAGTTTCATAGTTAAAGTGTTTTGTAATTGGCAACTATTTTTATTGTGTTTGTATGGTTTAATGTGTAATTGTTAATGTGTTTATACAGGTTTTAATGTGAGTTGTTGTGGTTCTGTAATTGTATATAAGTTGTAGTAAGAATTTGTAAAAGATGAGTTGAATTACACTTTTTTTTTTTTTTATCGCAAATTAAATTTTATCCATAGTTTATGTTTAGCATTTTTAAAATTTAAATAATAACATTAATCGTGAAAATGTTTTAGCTCATTTTTATAAAGCTTTAAACTACTGTTTTTTTCAAGTGCTTAATTAATTATTTTTACCGACATCTTTACTTTATGTTATTATCTTTACCTGTTATGTTTTTATAACTACTTGTTATATGAGCAAATGATGTTAAAAAACTTAAGCTATGTAAGCCTCATTTTGTGAGTTTATAAACCTCGTTTTATCAACGAAATTGATGGAAATTGATGATTGCTTTGTGTTGCTGTCATTATTTTTTGATGGAATTTGTACTTCTAATTAAAGATTAGATCATTGTACTTCTAATTAAAGATTAAAATTGTTTTCTTTAAGCAAACAACAAAACATAGATTTGTAAATAGTTTTATCTGTTCACAAATCTATGTTTTGAAAGTCGGTATCACACTTTCACTTTGACAAATTCAAATACAATGTATTTCTTTGATCTTAATATTTAGCAAAACTTGACTGTAGAAATTCTGCCTGAAGGTACACTAAATCAAACTTATTCTATGCTACATCTCAACAAAAATACTGCAACCCATACATACAAACATCTCTTTTTGTTATTAAGAAATGCCTTAGACCTACGTTGACAATGCTTATAATAGAAGTGCTGGTAGAGTTGGAATGGTCCACGGAAGCGCAGTTATTTCAAGTGGAAGCTCAGGAAGTTCAAGTAGACAAAATAGTTACACTGGTCATACAAGTCACTCTTCTGGATCTACTTCATCATTAAACCGCAGTTACGTAGATAATGGTTACAACCGTAGTGTGGGTAGAGTTGGATTGGAAGTTGGCTCCATGGTTATTTCAAAAAATAATAACAGTTCAACAAAAAGTAATTATCACTCCAATGAAAAAACATACGTCGACAATTCTTTTAATTGCAGAGTAGGTAGAGTTGGATTAGAAGTTGGCTCCGTGGTTATTTCAAAAAATAATGACAGTTCAACACAAAGCAATCATCAATTTCCAGAGAAAAGTCAAAAAACAAAAATACATGAAGAAAAAAGAATGGGGGTAGAAGCTGTTAAATTAACAGAAAATAATCATAAATCAAAAAAAGTTTACGTAGATAACGCATTTAACAGAAGACACGGAAGAGTTGGATTTCCACTTGGTTCCAAACCATTAAGGAAAAAAGTAGAAGCTGTTGCTTTACCCACCTTCCCCTACGAAGAAATACGTCCACAACTAAATGACTATAGTGAATATGACAATAAGCTTCAGGTAACTAATATTAAAAGTATTATTTTAAAGCCTAAACTTTGTATATATAAATGTTTTGAATTATTTACAACCTTCCTTGAAAAATGTAGTATAACTTAAGTTATAATATATTTAACATTTATTAAATGTTTTCAAAGGAAATTATACAAAACTTGATGGATCGAAGAGCTATTAAAAATAATTTAGCACTTGAATCGCAAGAGTTAATTCCTATAAATACATTACAATCATTTGCAAACATATCTGGAAAAGATGTTGCATACGAAGAATTGGAGCTGGTTAAAAAAATTGGATCCGGGGGCTTTGGGGAAGTTTATTTATCTAAACGGAAAGATACAATTGTGGCTGTAAAAAAACTACGTCTTCAAAGAATTTCAAAAAATCGTCTTAAGGATTTTACAAAAGAGGTCACAAACTATTATATGTTAAATCATCCAAACGTTGTCAAATTTTTAGGTGCATGCACAGTTACTCCATTATGCATTATAATGGAATACATGGACATGAGTTTGTTTGAAGCTAAGATTGATATAGACTTTTCTGAGGAAGAACGTCTTAAAATCATATCACAAGTATGCAAGGGTTTACTTTATTTGCATGAAAACCGAATCGCTCATTGTGATTTGAAAACTCAAAATATTTTGATACGTTATAATGAAAAGGAAAACGTTTGCGTTGCAAAAATTTGCGATTTTGGATTAAGCATCATTAAACATAATACAGAAACTTCGGGCTCCAGTATTGAACAACATTTTAAAAATATCGGAACACCGCGCTATTCCGCTCCAGAAGTGTTAAGAGGGGAGCTAATAGCTACATCTGCGTGGTTTATGTGCAACATTTACTCGTTGTCTTTAATTCTTTTTGAAATAATTTATGAAGAAGAGCCATTTAATAATCTTTCATATGTTCAGTTGCAAAAGCAAGTGGGGGAAAATGGTATAACTCCTGACATTCCAAGAGATGTAAGTGTTGACATAAATATTATTAACCTTATGAAGTCGTGTTGGATATTTAGCCCTGTTCAAAGACCTAAAATAAATGAAATTGAGAAGAAGGTAAACCGTATAACAAAAATTTATTGCGATTAAAAATGCAAAAACAAACGAATAATTTTAGAATACTTTATGGTGATTATATAAAATTTCTTATCACCTTTGAACATCATCTTACTTGTATTTTCTTGACGTTTAAATATAGTCTGTTTTTATATTTATAAACTTGATTTATCCAAATTTATGCAGAAGGTTGTAACGAACACAGAAGTTTTTTTTGAATTAGTCCATAAACTTTTTTTTATTAAAAGAATATCATACCTATCAAAGTTTAAATTGGTTTAGATAATTTCTAGATCTTTTAAAGTATGATATTTTTATAATTATTTTTTAAACGTTTATTATTTGGTATCCAACCTTCTTAACAAAAGTTAAACTTACTAATAATACTATGAAACACACTTTTTGTCATAATGTTTTAAGTGTAATACTTCAAATGCTGACTTCTAATGACTGCGGAAAGACAAACATTAGGCACAAACTTTGATTTTATAATCACAACACAAATAAAAATTCGTTTTTGAGATAGAACAAGAAAAACTTCAACTTATTGTTTATCCAGTCTAGTTAAAAAAAAACGCATATTGAATAGATCGGAAACGGTAAAAAAACTACAGAATAAGTCCATTTTTAGAGTGATGACTTTCTCAAAGTAGCCCCCAAATGAAGTTTACCATTATTATTTTTATTATACTGTCTTTGATAAAGGCGTTTAAAGTCCGATAGATCTTTCTGAAAGCGTTTGTCTTGCTACTATGACTAAGCTCTATCTCCTTGTGAATATAATAGAGAGAAAACTTTTGAATATTGGAGAAAAAAATTATTGAGATAAGCGTTTAGAATTTGGACGTTAGATGACATTTTACATACCATTTTAATGTAATTCTTTTAAGACTCATAACTTACTACACATAGCTTTCATTTTGTGATTACCCAGGAAACTATGACCAACTGCAACAAAACTGCTCTAAGCCAATCTCTTTTTTCTATTCAAGAACTTGGCAAACTCGTAATGTTCTATGTCTTCTTGATCTATGGTTTGACAAAGAACCTTAACTTTGCACAGCTTTGTAAAAAGATCTTGGATGTATTTGAAAGCCATAACTTAATGTGCAGAGGTGGAGTGGTGCAGAGGTGGCACTTTCTGAGGTTCTATCAGTCGTTCAATTTAAGTTTGCAAAAGAGTGAAAAGATTATCAAAAAAATATAATATAGTTGGAGGGGGAACGAAGTTTAATTCATTTTTCAGGTTCTTTGTAGTCTTTCAAAGTCTTTTTAGTAACATAAATTTTAACAAAATAACGCCTAACTACCATAATTAAAATTTAACCAGTCACATTCCGCTAAGCTTGGTCGAATCCATTCAAATTTGTTCGAATATTGATTTGGAAAATGAAATTTAAAGTGATCAAAATTTGTCTAATTTGAATTTGAGTCAAATTCGAACTAGAAATTTAAATTCAAATTTATTCAAATTTTGACGAATTAATATCGATATCATTAGAAATTATTATCAATATCATTAGAAATTAATATCATTATTATTAGAAAACTTTTTAATATAAAATTGGCATTTCAACTTTATATTCGTCAAAGATATAATCAAAAATCGCGCTCAAAAACATGAGCGCTGTCCGTTTTTGTCCGGAATTGGCAACCAACTATATAAATACTAATGATGTGGCGGTGCTCAGTGATAAGGTCTTCTAATAGGTTTCTTAAAAAAATTGCATTGAAAAACTAAATAAAACAAAACAAAAATTTTTTTTTGTTGTACATTTTACAGATTTTTCAACAAAATAAATCAATTTTAATGCTTTGAATATAAATGTTTGATGAGGTTTCATTTCTGAAGGTAAAAAAAAAAACTAGGATTAAAATCAAATTTGCTTTTTTTTTTCTGTATTCCTTGCCAAAACGATTTTTGGGTGAATCTTTTACTAAGACGTTTTTTAAATTTTTCCCTCATCAAAAACAAAAACGCCAATAAATCCTTGGAAAACAAAGGTTATTCTAAAATTTTTCAAAAAACAGACAAACAGGCTTATATAATAAATTTCTCAAAAAAAAGATTTGAAAATGAAACCAAGTATAAAAACTACAAGCGTCTTTTTGAATCAACTTTAGACGTTCTAAAAAAATATTATACTTCTGAATAGTTAAGTAAACACAAAAATGATACAAAAATGAAGAAGTAACTGATAAAAAGAAGTTAATCAAAATAACCTTCCAATCAATCTTAACTCAAATAATGAATTTATCACAGATAAGCCTTTAATTGCAGAACAATTTAATCAGTATGTTGTTTAGGTAGATTCTAACAAAAAAGAGAAACCACAAATTCAAATCCTTTTTAAATTATACCAATGTAAAGGACTATAATGAACGTACGGAAAGAAAACTATTAGATGCAACATTTTTATTAAAACCTTATTCAAATCCTTTTTAAATTCTAACTATACCAATGTGATGGACAATAATAAACTTACGGAAAGAAAACTATCAGATTCAACTTTTTTATTAAAACCTAAAAAATGATTTAGAATATGATGATATGAGTAGTCGTATAAAATAAATCATATGTATAACTATTCCACTATTGCACATATTTAATCTTTAAAACAAGGCGTTCGTCCTGAAAAACTTAAAATTGTAAAAGTTGTACCAATTTTTAAATGTGGTGATGTTTCAAGGGTTGTATACTATAGACCAATTTCAATTCCTCCTTGTTTCCTTTCTAAAAAGAAATAATATTCTTTATAACAAACAATTCGGATTTAAGTCAAGACATTTCACTGACAATGCAATTATTTTTTATATTTAGGCAGGGCCGGCGCCAGCATTTTTTGCTCTTTGAGATAGCTACCTTCCAGACATGGAGCAAACTCCAAACATTTATATGTTTATACTTATGTCAAATAAGAATGCTTTGCAAAAATTTGCGATAATTGGAGCTTGGGAACAAAAAAGCCCCAAAATTTTTGCCTAGTCTGCCCCAAACGTGAGAGCAACAAGTTGATGAAATATATTTTGAACTATTTTCAACTAGACTTATATTCATCGATAAATTTTAAGTTTTATAGTATTATCTCTTAGTGTTAAAAAATTATGACCATATAAAATTTGCAACCCTCTCAAATTGAGGGGGTTTAAACTTTATATGGTCATAATTTTTGAATGCTAAAATATTTTTCAATGAAACTTAAAATTTATCGATGAATATAAGTCTAGTTTAAAATAGTACAAAATATATTTCATCAACTTGTTGCTCTCACGTTTGGGGCAGACTAGGCAAAAATTTTGGGGCTTTTTTGTTCCCAAGCTCCAATCATCGCATTTTTTTTGCAAAGCATTCTTATTTGACATAAGTATAAACATACAAAGTGTTTGGAGTTTGCTCCATGTCTGGAAGGTAGCTATCTCAAAGACCAAAAAATGCTTGCGCCGGCCCAGTATTTAGGACATACTTAAAGCATTTGATGGAAAAAAATATATATTAGGAGTTTTCATAGATTCCATCAAAGCATTTGATACAGTTAATCATAACATTTTTCAAGCTAAAATAAAACATTATAGCATAAAAAAATCAAACGTAGCTTGGTCTAAAAGTTACTAAACAAATAGAAAACAATATAAAGTATCGGACAAAACGAGTGCAACCAAATAATGCTAATTTAGTTTCTTTATATAAAAGTGCTGCACTTCTTCAATTTAGAGAAATAATTATGTAACTTTTTAGAGATAAAGTTCTTCAAGTTTTATTCATCACAAAGTTCATTATTTGTACACGAAAATTAATAAGTTAATCAAAAGTATTAAAAAAGTTGATTTCCTTCTGGACAAAACAAGTGCAACTCGACAAAATGTTGACCAAGCTGTATTTTGCAATCAATATTTCGTGGCGAATCCTTTGTTGTTGATCACAGCCTTGCATCTTCGAGGCATAGATTCGATTAGGTTATCAATGAAACTTTGTGGAATCGCTGCCCAGGCCTTTTGGATTTGTTCAAACAGTTGATCCTTATTACGAACACCTTCACGATTAATTCTGCGGTTGACAATCTCCCATAGGTTTTCGATAGGGTTGAGATCCGGAGATTGAGGCGGCCAATCCATCACCGATAGGTGGTTGTCTTAAAATCACTGCTTGACTACTTTTGCAGTGTGTTTCGGATCGTTGTCTTGCTGAAAAACCCATTTTATTGGCATATTCCATTCAGCATGAGGTAACATAACATCTTTCAGGATATTTTCATACATGAAACGGTCCATTATTCCATCGTTTCGATGTATTGGACCTAAACCGTTAGCAGAAAAACACCCCCAGACCATTACATTTCCTCCACCATGCTTCACGGTCTTATGGCAGTAACGTAAATCGAGGCGTTTTCCGGCCATTCGACGTACACGGCAAATGCCATCGCTCCCAATGATGTTGAAATTCGAATCATCACTGAACAGGACAGTTCGCCATTTCTGCACTTTCCAGTCAATATGAGATGTAGCAAACAGGAGTCTTTTCTTCTGGTTTTTTAGTGAAATCTTTGCAGGGCGTCGAGAAAACAATCCGGCTTCAACAGCACGTCGTTTGATTTTCGGTCCGATACAGGCAGCTCTAATTGCTTTTGTATCTCGACTGATGATATCCAGGGATCCTTCTTGACGGATCTGACGATCATAGAATCCTCTCTAGAAGTGGTGGAACGCGGTCTTCCACCTTTGTTATTTGCTGCCAACTTCCCCGTAGAACGATATTTGGAATATAGTCTTGATACGGTCCATTTTTCACGCGATATTTATCACAAATATTTTTTTGTGACATTCCTCTTACGTAATCACCATTAATTTTCTTTCTTAGTTTCAATCCAAGACTGTCGGATAATCACGCTTCTCAAGGCTTACCGTGTTACATTTACCTTGTGATGACACAATAATGCTCTGTGGAACACAACGTCTTGGTTGGATGTGGACTGTATTGATGTAATGAAACACTTATTGTATTTCGCTTCTTGTATTGATGTTCTTCGATAAAACACTTTGATAAAACTCACTTCAATAAACTGTCTTGATAATACTGACTGATTGACTTCCATATACTGACTGAATTACATGTCGATTTACATGTTTCTTATATAGTAAAATGAACCTGTGTGAACCTGTTCTGGAAGATTCTAAATGCTTCTTTTTGATGCTTCTGGAAGCTTCTGGATGCGTCTGGATGCTTCTGAATGTTTCTGGATATTTCTGGATGCTACTGGATGCTTCCAGATGCTTCTTCTGGAAACTTCTGGAAACTTCTGGATACTTCCTTTAATTATTAAAAAACCTCCGTGACGTTGACACGGACCAGACTTAAGAAAATGAAACAAACCAAAAAAGTTGCACTTGTTTTGTCCGCTGCAAAATGGCACTTGTCAACAAAATTCTGCCTGTGTGCTGTCACCTGTCAGCTGATTGCTCATGTCATGGCATGCTATGACTCCAGACTCCTGAACTGTTTGCTGTGGTAGTAAAGTTCGTTTCGTTTTTAAGACATGTAAAATTAAGAACACTTTTTAGCATTGTTCGATGTTGTTTGCAAATGTTTTGTCCAATACTGTATATCGTATGATGAAAAAAAAGAATAAAATATATGACAGTCACGTGTGATGTTCTTTAAAGACCAATACTCGAACCACTACTCATTATCGCTTATATAAACAACCTACATAAGTTTTTTCTAATATTTTAACTTCAATTTTATTCGCCGATCACACAAGCTTGTTTTACTCTAATAGTAATATCGATCTCTTATTTAACACGGTCAATAAGGAACTCACAAATTTAACTGATTGGTTTATGTCAAATAAACCATTCTTAAATATAAGTAAAACCAGATACACACTTTTTCATGGACTCCACACAAAAAAATTATTCTTTCAAAATTTCCCATCTTGATAATTGTTATATAAAAAGAGAGGGCTCTTGTGCGTACTTAGAAGTATTTCTCGACGAAAATCTTTCGTGGTGAGAACACATAAGTACAATATAAAATAAAATATAAAAATATATTTCCTTATTATGAAAGGCTCAAAGATTTTCAAACCAAAACCGTTTATTTAAAATTATTTAAGAAAAAATTCTTTTTATAATTTTTTATTTTAAGTCAACTCTTTTATTTAATTTTTCTTCGTACATCGCAAGGTTTTTATTGTCTTTTATTAAATTGTGTCAGCCTTTTTTATTTTTTGCTTTTGTTAATTTAAATTAAATATCAAGTAATTTTTAACGGTGTTAAAGAAAAATTATATCTTATAAAATAATTGCTTGCAATGTAAAAATACGGGGCTTAGTGATACGACTACTGACGTCTTCTTTTATCCCGGCCATGTAAATATTTATACATTTTGGTTTGGTAGCAATATTTAAACTGCAAAATATATATAAACAAACAAACAAACAAAAATATTTTCTATTCAGCATTCTCCTCTGCTTCATTTTTATTGATCTTTGCGAAGATCTTCACTCTCCGTCAAGTTGAAGTACCTGTTCATTTCTAACTGCATAGGGCTGATGGCTGAATAAAAACAGTGACTGGGTGGACTGGCTCGATTGAGAAGACCTTGTTCTTGCTCTGAAGAAATAAGATTATTAATTAAAATGATTTTCTTTTTTAAAAAGCAAATTTTCTCAATTTTTTTAAATTCCACTTTCCTAATTTTTGCTTCATTGTCAAGTTCTCCTCATTAAGTCCTGGGCTGGCCCAACTTTAGTCTCCTTGATTATCAGCTTAATTATTTCCCAGTAAGTCACATTTTCATATTGGGAAATGTGAGTTCTTTGTAAAATGGGTGAAGAATTGCTCTATAACCATAAATCTTTATTTATGGTTTGTGGGACCAAAAACAAGCTTTATAGATGATTTTATTTGGTCCCAAAAATTTTGGAAAACACTTTGGTCTCTTTGCTGTTTGAGGACTTATTAAGTTGAGAACTCAGGTGTTCTTCAATGTTGAAAAGTTTCGACACCACTTGGCAAATGGCAGGTTGTTGCTCAGAGTAAAAATATACACAAATATATTAAAAAAGACATCTTTTTAATCTTGACAAGTAAACCAATAATGACAACAATTTGTAAGAAAAAAAATTAAATTTTTTTAATATTCATAAAGTTTTGAATTATTCGGAATAAAGAATTTTAATAATTTTTAGTTCTGAAAAAAATCAAACTCAATAAAAATTACCTGTTCAAATTCCTCTTTAGGCTAGACCAAATCATTATCAGGCTAAATTTTGAGCTGGTCTTAACATTTATTATACAAAATAAATTGTAATATAAATTGTCTCTTAGATCTGTTACAATCTTGTTGATTCTGCCTTCTTTACAAATCAATAATAAAGAGGAAGCTTTGATCTAACCATAATTCTGGCTAACTTCAAATGAAGCTATGGACCCAAGTAATTGACAAAGTCTTCAAATGCTGCCTCATTGATATGGTTGAAGGCAAGATTACTAAGTTATTAAGTTTTGTAGATTTGAGTATAGTAAGCTTTTAAATACTTGCACAGCAGTTTGTGTTTTATCAAAGGCTCTTTATTTTATGATTTTTCATTCAATATTTTTAACCTGTTTTCCATATGCGTCGAGATCTGGAATATACCTCATTTAATGTAAATTTTTCAGTATGCTATAGAGCCGTTTAAACTTTTTGTGTAAAAATTAGATGTTTTTTTATTATTGCCAGTTCGTGTAATTTAAAATGTTTTCTTGCATTTGTGAAAATCACAACTCAAAGTATGAACTATAAATAAGTTTTCTTAACAGTTTGTTAAGACAAGGTGTACCGCAAAACCGATTTTAAAAAATTTCTTGTAAAATAAGAAGAATTCAGAGTAAATGTTTGCTTAACGAACCTTATACTGTTCTTCTTTATATACTATATCACTATCTAATGAATATTGAATAACCTGTGATCTGAGTAATGAAGACCTGTGATCTAAATAATGAAAGTAAAGATAGTGATAATGATTTTGATTTTAAAACACCAGGGATTAATTTAAATGGTGAGATTATATCACCATGATTGGTTGAAATTTGGACAATTTTAAAAAGAGTTTTCTTAAAAATCAATACATCAATTGTAATAATTTTTTTTTATAACGATGCTTACATAATAAGTTTTTTTGTGTGGAAGGGTGTAGTTTTGTGGAAGGGTGTAGTTTTGTGGAAGGGTGTAGTTTTGTAGAAGGGTGTATTTTTACTTCTCATTAGTTTTTGCTATGTCTGCTATGCATTAGTTTTTGCTGTGTCGAGTAAAGAGTCTGAAAACCGAAATTTTTTATTGAAATTTTACATAGAAAATCTATCGTTCTCATATTCCAAAATCAACGGTTAAAATTGTTATAAAACGTTATAAGGAAAACAAAACTGTAAAAAGAAAATCAATAAGTGGTGGAAAACCAAGATTTTCAAAAACAGGCAAAATGCAACTCAGTCACAACAAGCTTTAGACAAAAAGTTTAAATACAGTAGATCTTTTGTTAACAGAGTATTCAAAATGAAAAATCTGAAAGCATATTACAAGAAAAGAATACCAAAAAAGTCGCTTGATGGAAAAACCAAGGCAATCGGACGAGCTAAAATTAATTACGAAAACATATTTATGCATTTTAGAAGACGATGAAACTTACTGTAAAAAAGATCACTCGATGCTTCAAGGTAATCAATACTATTATCAGTCAAAACGTTATAAAGCTTCTGACAAATTTAAGTGCATTTGAATTAAAAACTTGCTCCCAAGTTCCTAGTACGGCAGATTATATGCAATTGTGGTTTTAAAAGCTCTTCTTTTAAAACAAACCAACCTTTGAAATCAGATCTATATGTGACTAAATGCTTTAAAAAGCACAACCTTATTTTAGCCAGAGATTGGCATCAATTATTCCAAAAAAGTAATTCAGCGGTATGAAAATAATAGAGTCAATTTTGTTTATACTTGTTTCTCTTTGCTAAAAGTGAAACAAGTATCATTTACTAATTTATTACTTCTTTTTAAAAATATTAAAATTCTTTTTGTAAAATACACTAACATATTTGACATTTAATTATGAATTTTTTGTTGTTTCAGGCAGACAGGCGTTACGAATTTATTTAAGGTAGTTCCTATAGAAAAATCCAAATCGTTCAATGAAGTTATTATGTTATATTTTTATGGTTCTTTATATTCAATGGGCTAAAACTAAACCTTTATTAAAAAAAAAAAAGTCCTTTTTTAATACAATATTCACATAAATTTGATGCAATTTTGGTATATCTTATTTACCTAATAACTTAGGAACAATTTATCAAAAAAACTTCAAATTTGCCCTAAATATTCATTGTTAATAGGTTAAAACATTTACCAAAATTATAAAAATAGCTTCTACCAGTATTGAATAAATCCTCTTACTGTAACAAAAATAGTTTTAAGATCATAAATAAGGGGGTTCCTTACAGTTTTTGGGTCATAATTTCTAAAAAAACATTAGAACCTTGATTTTGGTGAATGGCATAGGTATATGTTAAATGGAAAAAGAGCGAAAATTTTAGAGCCATAGTACAATTATTTTATGAAATATATTGTTTGATGTTGAAGCAAAAGTCAGAAAAACACATCTTTGAGAAAAACACAAATATCCATCAAAAACATAATTTAAAATTTAATATCTACCAGAAAGACAAGGATCTCTTACTTCTTTTTCATTTTGAATGTCTATAAATCCTTTCTTAATGTTCCTGATTGTCTTTCTTCTCTTTTTACCATCATCTGATGCTTTTTTTTTCGACATTCGAATACTTATTCTATCTTTTTTAACTGAACCATTTTGAAAACATACACCACCTTTAATACTAAAGTGATGCTGGTGAACTTTAATAGAGATAAAACTCAATTTTTTTCAGCACTTTTCTATAGAAACCACCTTAACACAGATATGCTTAATATTTATGCGTAGTTTGATTAATACTTAATAGTAAAAAATTTTTTTTTTCTCACTTGCAAACAGAAAAAAGTGACGATAAGGATTAATTCGTTGTAATTTAGTCCGTATCTAAGTTTTCTATTAGCATAACCTGTTTATTTTCGGAACGTTTTTCCAGTAAAGGATTAAATGTGATGTTTTATTTACATATTTGTTACTGTCATTATTACTTATTAATATTGTTTTATAATTAATATCATTATATGGTTTCTATTATAATTTAACTGGTGTTTACCTTAGAAGCTTGAACTATTTGTAAATATCCATGAAATGTAAAAACTTTTATTTCAGAATATTTTTTATTGTAGTTTTTGTTTAAACTCGGTTTCTTATATATCAAATTTTAGTTTTATAGTGTATTTGTACAGGTTCCAGGATGTTTTAAGCTAACTCTCTGACTATTTATTTCTTGTTTATTCATTTTTATTATTTCTATTTTTAAGTTTAGGTCTAAATACAAACCATAGGTTGTTAACCGAATAAAATCAAATGATTATGCTCGCCACTCAGAGTCGGGTTTTCCAGCATTTTGAATATATATTTTTATTTTTTTCTAGTTGTTTGTTTTAGATTATTGCATTGTTAAAAAGTATGATTTTCATTAGGAAATAAATGTGTTATGTTCAGCTTTAATTGGTGCATGAAACATGTTTTTCCAACTTATATAGTAAATATGAGTTTTAAGAGGTAACAGAGGTAAAGTTACTAATGATAAAAACTAAATGATAAAAACCCGAGATATAGAAAACAACTTTACCAAAATGGCTAAGGACGGTTTTTACGATAAAGTTATTTTTAAATCTCTACAATATCGCTAATTTTTATACTTATTATATATAAAAAAGTTGACGTTCAAAAAAACATTATGAACAGTAATAAAAAACAGCCGAAATTTTTTTTTTTTTCATAATAAAAAACTTTTTGACATACCCCTGTTTAATATAAGTTACAAACAAGAACGTTGGATAGTATGGCAAGTTAAAACTTTTTGCTTGTTAAGCCAAACAAAAAAATTAGAATGACGATCTCGTACAACCTAAAGTATTTAAAGATTTCAAGTCTACTCAAAATTTTAACAGCGGAATATATTTTAAGCTTAAGATATATTCCGCAATTAAAAACTTAAGTAAAATTTCGCTGTTAAAAATACGTAATTATTAAAGGAGATAAAAAAGTAAAGCTTCTATTTTATCAGGTTCCAAAATATTCCAAATTTTTTAACGATTCTTATCGAAATAGCTCCTCTTATAAGAGAGCTGTTTTGAAAAGAATTTTTCAACGATCCTTATCAAAATAGCTCCTCTTATAGGAGAAGCAACGATCGTTGATTTGGATTATTTTGTTTAGAACCTGGTAAAACAGAAATTTTACTTTTCGATTTTTTATAGCCCTTAAGAATAACGTATTTTACAGATATGTCCTTAAGTACATTGATACACATCGGGAATCCCGGAATACAAATTTAAAATAATGTTATGGACGTAAGACAAAACTTATTTAAAGTATTTGGAATATTGCATTAAAAGCAAGAACCTTTTTTTAAATTCATTACGTCAATTTAACATATTTAAATATATTCGATTAAGTTATTTAAATTGACTTCAGACACAAACCAAATAAGGAGACAGTGAAGTAAAAAAAAGTTTCTTGGTATTTCTATATTATATATTTTAAATGTTTTAAAAATCTTCACTGAATATTCTTATTTACAATAAAAATTTACAAATAAATTATAGTTTTTTTAAATTAAAAAGCTGTGTGCGTAGGTGGGCGCATATGAACGTAACTAAAACTATTGATTTGCAATTTCCTTTTCTTTTTATGAGAAAAGAAAATCAAATGCTCAATGTTCTTAATCCTGAAAAAAAAAAAACGTTTTTATAACTAAACGCATCCATCTTTTCATCATTTATAACTAAATATATCCATCTTCTTCATCTATCTCTTCCTCTGGATCTTTATCTATTTCTTTGTCTTTAGTTGGTTTTAATGCGATTCCAAGTTCTGTATATACTTTTTGAATATGCCCTTTAGAAATAACTTTTTCAAGTTTTTCGGAAGGACAGCACTTGCGAAAATCTTCCATTAAATGATATGCCTAATAAATATTTTAGAAGTTTAATGAAAGTACACACAAAACATTAAAAACATCTACAAAAGAAAAACGAGATTAACAAAAATAACTTTTCCCACAACAATATCATGTGTATGTCAATAATATTATTAACAAATTACAAAAAATAATCTAAAATATTGACAATTTCACCAACATCGTAACCTACAACATAAAGAACATCACAACTTCTACAAAACGATGCAATATAAAATTAACTACAAAAAACACTTAATAAAACAATATTTTTACTTTTTTATAGTTACGAACATTAACGTAATGCTCTATTAAGAAAGCGTAAATATGTTTAACTTGTATTGCTACATTAACATCCGGATCTTCTAAAAGCAATTCACAAGAGCTGACGTTTTCATCAGGAGTGCTCGAATACTCTCTAAAAAATATATCTATATCTCTATCTATCTATCTATCTATCTATCTATCTATCTATCTATCTATCTATCTATCTATCTATCTATCTATCTATATATATATATATATATATATATATATATATATATATATATATATATATATATATATATATATATATATATATACAAATACATACATACATAATTCTATATATATATACATACATATATAAATTAGTAAAAAACAATTATCTAACTTTTATCTTCTACTTTAAGTTTAACCATTGCTGGATCATCAGGAAGAGTTATATATATCCAAGATGGAACTCTTCCTGATGATCCAGCAATGGTTAAAGTAGAAGATAAAGTTAGATAAGTGTTTTTTACTAATTTATTATTGCTCTGTTCTTTAAGAACATTGAGCACTCTATTTGTAAAATACACTTACATAATTTACATATATATATATATATATATATATATATATATATATATATATATATATATATATATATATATATATATATATATATATATATATATATATATATATATATATATATACATATACACATACATACATTCATATACGCTGAAAAAACTCACTTTCTTGCATGTATATATTTTTTCATGAGAGTTAATTTTGTTTTGATTAATGCAAGTTTTTCTTCTTGAACTGTAACATTTTTTGGTTTAGCTTTTGAAAGACACTTGTAAGCCTCAGTAAGTGCACCAAACGCTTTTTCATAATTCTCAAACTCGTCTATCTCAACCTGAATAATAGTACATTTATATAAAGGTAGTTATTAAAAAATAAAAAAGTTTAGATGAGACATTAGATGAGGACATGGGAATATCTCAAGGGAAAATTTAAACGCAAAAATTAATTAGTTATAAATTTCTATTTACTACTTAACATTACTGTGCTTTTGAATTTTAGAAGAGTTGGTGTTTTTTTGCAAATTATTTGTGAATATATGTATATATATTTTTAATGTTAATTCACCTCCTCAAGGTCTAGAAGGCCGCTACAGTAATACATATATGAATTTTCATATATGAAATACCATATATGAAAATTCAACAAGTTTCCTGAACTTCAAAAACATCACTAATAGTAAATACTCATGTATTGCCTGCTTTTATTTTTATTTATATAGTTTTTAAATCTTAAATTACTATCTGTGAGAGATATTTAAGTTTTTAAAGACTTTTACTAAACTTAAGCATTTCTTTCCACTGGTATGGTTAAATTTTGTTTAAAATGAAATGTAAAACATTTTCTTTAGATAAAAGTTTAGACCGTAATATATACCTGTCAGTGTCTAATTCAAAAGCTTTTTTAGGGAATTACATAATTTTTCAATGAGGTTATTTTCCACTTATTTTTCCTGATTTTTTGAAAAATCAAAATGAGAAGTATGTCTTTTATCTCCCAGTGTGGTTTTTGTATCTCTCCCAGTGTGGTTTTTGTATCTCTCCCAGTGTGGTTTGACATTGAATAGTGTTGTTGTTTACTAATTGAACCAATGATAATTTTTTTTAAAAATTGTGGTACATGATGGAAAATAACATGTACTTTTTGTGTGACTGAGACAGAAAGATTTTTTTCAAAATCAGGATCCAAGTTATTATTTGACAACATCTCTGAACAAAGCAAGGTATAGATGAACAAAGTAGATTGATAGAAGCTGATTTTTTTCAGAGAGATTCTTTAAAGGATACAACTCTCTAAAAAGCTTTACACAATCATTACCATTAAAATGCCCTCCATAATATTTAAAATTACCATTAAAATGCCCTCCATAATAAGGCCGAATTGGAATATGCAGTGATGTTTTGTTATTTGACAAAATGATTTACTACCCCAAGTAGCAAATGAAGCTCCATGGGTGGAATAGCTTCAAGCAAAAGCTTGTTACCAGGAAACTCAAGCAATGGCTAATGGATAACATTCTTGAAGTTTTTTTACAATTTATGTCTCCCCAGAACTTAAGATTTTATCACTATATTTCACAAAAAGTTTTAAGCTGACCACAGTTCAATAGTTTAGAGGAGCCAACATCGTACTAACAGTATGGATGCTTATAGCAGTGGAAATGTATGCCATAATAATATTTGCAAGTTTTGACATCTGACATTTCTCTTCAACCTCACTTAGGCTTGTGACAGTAAAGTGGCCATTTAGCTTTTTTCCAGCTTCAACAAACTTCAGCTGAAAGTTTATTTCTTACAATACTATCAAAGCTAACTTGATTTAGAGTTAATCCTAGTTTCTCATTTTAATGTTAGAATGCTCACAAAACTATGCTGAATATGCACTATACTTTGAGCTGACAAAAGTTCTCTTAACAGTCATCGTACAGTTAATGGTTTTATGATTACAAAAAGGTTCTATGACTACACATGATGCAATACTTTTCAATATTTTGATTTACCTGTTGATTCTTTGCTGTTAAATCTTTATAATTGAAAGGATGCTTTTCTTTTCGTATTAATCTTGAAAATTAAACACACTTTTGCTGGTAAAGTTTTGTCATTTGCCATTGGTTTTCTTTATGCAGATGGTGTAAACAGATCTTCTGCACACTTCATGAGTTTTAGAACATTTTGGTATTTTGTTTTGAAGTTTTTAACCTTTTTTACTAAAGTTCAAACTTTTTTCTTGATAAAGTGTTTTTACACTGAAAAATTATTTAATAATTTAATTTTTTTTTTAAATATCAAAAAAGAGATTGATTAGAAAAGAATTTAATATGTAGCAAAAAATTTACTATAAATTTTTTTTTATTGGTAATCACAGGTTGGTGTCCCCTAATGAGACCCTAACCTATAATAATTAAATAAAAAAATAATTATTTAATTAATTAAAAAAACAACCTCTTAGAACAAACCATTAATTAAACACTCTAGTGTAGTTGTTATTATTTCCTAAACTTTTATCCAAAAATTGTTTTATATTTCATTTTACACAAAATCTAACCATAAAAGTAGAAAAAACACTTGAAATGAGTAAAAATATTGTAACTCATAAATCTCTCTGTTTGATTTTTATTTATTTCAAGTATTTTTTCTACTTTTATTGTTAGATTGTGTGTAAATGTAAAACAATGAAATATAAAATCTTACATGTGAAAAATATAAAAAATCCCAATTATAGGATTTTAAAACCACTTGAAATAGATATCTACCGGAAAATGTAATTAACCTTAGAAAGGTTTTTATTGGATGTTTTCTTAGTATCAAGTCCTAAAATTTCAGGGTGCGTGAAATGAAATGGGAAACTGTCCAAATTCATTCCTGCTTAAATTTACTATATTTTTATTTTTATAATAAATTTTTTTTTTGTTAAAAAAATCGAAAAGAAATTTATGTTTATAAGATCTCAATATTTATTTAATGTTAATGTTTTTTTATTATGGAAAAAAAATTAATAAATAAAACAATATTAGAAAAGTAAAGTGGCTCCTAAAATATTTTATTTTGCTTGACATAAATAAATTATGCATATTGATATGTTATGGTATATTATGAATATTGGTATGTTACGGTATATTATGAATAGAAAAGAGCGAATAAAAAAACACCAAAAAATTTTTTTTTCTAAGTTCACTCCAACCTTGTCCCGTACCATCCCGACACAGGATGATGCAACAAACAGTGTCACATTAAAAAATTAATACCATGATTTTAATTCAATGATTAAGTAATTAGTTTTATAACCATGACAATTCATTATTCTATAAATTCAACACAAATTTTATGGTACTTTATGGAAAAAAACACAACATGAAAACGAACATTCATTCTCACCCCACTTTCCCCTGATATATTTGTAGAGCAAAAAAACATACCTGAGCGCAAGACTCATAAAATGTTGATAATGATTCAAGAGCACGTCCTTTAGTATAAAAACTAATAATATTCTTAAGAATTTCTGGATCTTTCTGCCAATCTAAAGACTGCAAATAGTTTGCAGCCATTACATATATTTCTTTTTGTCTTGATACACCAGCAAAAAATCTTTTCTGTATCTCCTGATTTTAATAACGACTTCATAGCCTAAGAAATAAATTATAAACATATAACAAAACCAAAAACAGGAAAATGTTAAAATAATAAAAATTAGACGCAGTAACCTTCATCTTGTTTCCAGCCTGAGTAAATTTTTTTGTGGCGAGGTGAAAAGAACCTTGTTTGTATGCACATTCTCCAATTTTTTCAAGTAAATATAAACGATATTTTGCATCAGAGTGTTCTTTGGGAAAAGTCATTTTTTCTGGAATTTCTTCTGTTATTTGGATATCATGATCAAGGCACATTCGAAGTGCTTTTTCAAACTAAATAAGAATAAATTATGAAATAAAAAAAAACTCAAATAAAAATTTTAATTTTCTAAAAAATCTACATTTTCACCTTTTTTGAAGCAATAAGAAGGTTGACTGCTTTGTCGAACTGATCATTTTCTATGAAGAAATCTGCACATTTATGTAGTACTTGTGGATCAACATTCTCATCAAGATCATCTGATATTAACTGCAGAGCACCAAACTGCTTTGAACTGAAGGCAAGATCAATAGCTTTTGAAACACTTCCTCCCTGAATCAGAATAAATTAAAAACACAATATTAAATAAATAAAAATGTAACAGTCATACAAGCTTAAACTTCTATATTATAGTTTCTTATAAATAGCTGAATTTCATTGTTTTACCAAAAATATCAGTAGGTGTTTTAAAATTGGTTTTTGATACACAGAGAAACATTTTTAAGTAATCTTGGACATATTAAAGTTTAATCTCCTTAAACATGACACTCACATTTTCTTGGTACCGAAAATTTCTGAGAGGTATGAAAGGTTTAATAGAGAGAGGTAAGAGAGGGTAAACAGTAGGAGGTAAAAGACGTTAAATAGAAAGAAGTACAAAGGGGTTAATAGAGGGAGATAAGAGAGAGTAAATAGAGGGAAGTGGGTTAACAGAGGGAGTTAAGAGAGGGTTAATAGAGGGAGGTAAAAGAGGTTAAATAGAGGGAGGTAAGAGAGAGTTAACAGAGGGAGATAAGAAAGGGTAAATAGAGCAAGGTAAAAGAGGTTAAATAGAGGGAAATAAGAGAGGGTAAATAGAGAGAGGTAAGAGAGGGCAAACAGGATTTCTGAAAATATGAAAAAACAACTGTTTGGTGTTTTAGCTTTTTCACAAAATAGCTTTCTACTTTTTAAGATTTATGTTTGTTATTTCAGGATTTAAAAATAACAAATGTTTTTCTATTTTTTAACATTTTGGAAATAATAAATTTTTCCTTGGTAATAGCTTATTAAAAGAATAAAGTTTTTTTTTGTACTTTATTATTTTTGTAAGTAGTAACATGTCAAATATTCACATCTATAAATGATGGTTCAATTTTTAAATTGATAGAAATTATGAAAGTATTGGCAGTGGCAAACTATTAGTTTAATAATTTCAACCCCATCTACAACAAAAAGTTGAGAAGTCAACATTCTTGCAAAATTTATTGCATTATTAATGTTATTTATGAATTATTTTTGTATTACTGTGGTGTATTTTTTATTATTTTTTTATTTTTGCAATGTTGTTGCTTATTACATTTGTTGCTATAATTCAAATGATATTTCATCTTAATATTTAAATATATCCATGCTTTATTTTTATATTACCATCCTTCTGATCATATCTCATTAAACATTGTGTTTTCTCATTCATTCATTATCTCTCATATCATCTCATCCACTCATTTTCTTTTTTCTGATACTAGTCTTGCCATTTTAAATACTATTGTTGTTCTTTTTGTTTTTTTAAATCTTTTATACTACTTTTTGTTATTTTATTTTTTATGTAATTAAGGTGTCACTTTAATGACTAGTTATGCAATTAAGGTGTCACTCTAATGACTAGTTATGTAATTAAGGTGTCATTCTAATGACTAGTTATGTAATTAAGGTGTCACTCTAATGACTAGTTATGTAATTAAGGTGTCACGCTAATGACTGGTGTTTATCTAGAAGAGTGACAATGTAAAATTGTAAATGAGCTTGTAACTTTTTCAGTTTTATTGTTGAACAAGTGGATAAAAAAAAGTTTTTTATCATAAAGGTTGATTCAAAACTATCTTTATTCTCTTAAAGTACTTCATTGTTCATTTTTATTGTTCACTTATTCATTCATTCATACAACTTCATTACCAGTTCCACACTTTTGATTATTTTCAATTTATTAAGTCATTTTTTCTGCTTTTAATCAAGGTTTTTATGGAAAAGTAGAATTCAAAAACAATTAAAAAACCATAAAAAATTTAAGCTTCTATTTCAAAATTAAATTTCAAAATGATTAAACTTTTTTTAAGTCTTGTACATAAAAAAGTATGTAATGAGATTCATATAAATATAATTCAGAATTTTTTCTATGGTTTTATATGTGCAAACTCAAAACAACAAAAGAAGAACTGGCTAGCAGCTGAAATTATGAATATAAAGATAATGAAAAAAGAAAATCTTGACTCTTCTTTAACCTTTATAAAAAGTCCTCCTAAAATGCAAGTCTTCATAAAATGCATCACGTGAAATTTAAAAATTGCTCATTATAAATAATGAATTATAACAAGCTCAACAATGAAATGTTAAACTGTTAAAAAAAGATCTTACATGCAAAAGCATTTGTTTTTTTTTTAAACACGTATAAAATAAAAATAGTACATAAGATACATATAAGGTAAGCATAAAGTATGTATTTGCATTTACCATAAAAATGTCAAGTTGATCATAAGTGCAGTTAAACTATTAATATTTTGTTTTATCTTCTATTTTCTATTTTTTAATGGGTTTATTGATAAGAGCTTTTTGTCAATTTAAAAGCTCTCTTGGCTTTTGTTGTTTCAATTGAATAATTTTACTATTTTATTATTGAAAGAATGAATTCAAGAATTATAGATAATGAAAGTTTGTATCTGTCTATATATTTATTGCAAGGTCTTCCTTTATGCATGTTAGATTATTATTTGAGTAATAACTTAAATTAAAATTTATATTCTTAATTGCTGAGTTGCTAGGATGCAATTTAGATTTTATTACATGGATATTTCATACAACTTTTACAAAATTGTAATTCATTTAAATTTATTTGTTTTGATTTTCAGTTTTGTTGATGATAATGACAATTATTAAGATGATAATCCTAAAGATGAAGATGATAATCCTAAAGATGAAGATGATAATCCTAAGGATGAAGTTGATAATCCTAAAGATGAAGTTGATGATAAAATATATGTTAAGAATAACATCTTAATAAAATTAATAATCTTAATAATAAAAAATCTTCATTATTTAAAAAAAAATATTTCCATCATTGTTTAAATGAAGTCCTTGAAAGGATCAGAGAATATTTTTAACTTTTTGTTGTAAACATAAAAGTTCTACTTTTTTGAATTAATATCTCTAAGAGCTATAGATACTTTGGTTGTACTTACTACATTTATATTGAAATATAAATACATACTTTGGTTGTATTTACTATATTTATATTGAAATTTTTATTGATATAGATACTTTGGTTGTAATTACTATATTTGTAATGATATTTCTTAGAGCTATAAATACTTTGGTTGTACTCACCATGGTCATATTTGTACTAAGTCTAAATATGAAACTATAGTGCAGTTAGTATTTCATTTAATTAAAGTATATCAATTAATTGAAGGCTTAATTTAGATGTTTTCTTTTGATGTGCACTTGCAAAATTGTGTTGTCCATGCTTTTTTATTATGTGTACTTGCATGCTTGTGCCGCCTTTATTTTTCAGGTCATCAAGTTAAACTTATTATCATATATTTAACTTATTAAAATAGTGGCACAGTAGTAGAATGCTTCCATCATAAAGAAGGTACAGAGTTCTAGTCTGCCAAATACCTAGAAGTACAGAGCTCAAAACAATTCTCAGTGCAGCATTATTGTGTAACAAGAGTTTAAGATTGGAAGAGGGTTACAACAATTTAAAAAAGTGTGCCTCCCTCATCCTTTAAAAGTAAATATGTAAAAAAAAAAGAAAGAAAAAGAAATAGACTACAAACCCTGTGATACAGTGCAATAGCTTTATCATCCATACCTCCTTTTTCTTCAAAATACCTTTAAAAGAAATCAATATTATATGGTCAATAATTTATATATATATATATATATATATATATATATATATATATATATATATATATATATATATATATATATAAATTATATATATATATATATATATTTATATTTATTTCTTATCAGTATAAGATATATAATGCTTGAAGCGAGAAAAAAAAATTTTTTTAAATATCTTCACTTGCAACAAGGCCGAAAGCAACCACTGGAAGAGAAAAGATGAGGTTTATAAACAAGATAACGATTAACAGGCAACTTAAAAGGTTGCAAATTATATGAATCAGGAAAACAAGATGAAGGAAGCAAATTCCAAAAAAATGAAGTTTGAGGAAAAAAACTAGACAAACTAGGATTTTCGGAGCACTTAGGAACATTCACAGTAAAATGATAAAACTTAATTAAATGATGAGTAACACAAGAGTAAATTTTAGTAGATGGCACAAGAGGCGTTGACTCTTTAGAGCAGCACCCATTGTAGTATTAAAAATAGTATATAAAAGAGAAAAAGAAGCAATATTACAAAGATTTGACAATGGTTTAAAAGTGAAAGAGCATCATTTGAAGATCCGCTACAGATATGGCAACAGTATTCCATACAAGAAAGAATTTGAGATTTATAGAGACAAAGAATAGAACCCAAAGTAGGAGAGTGGCAAGCATGATAAAGAGATGCAACCTTAGCATGTTAGAAGCTAATTTTGCAATTGATTTGATATATGGTTTCCAAAAAAGAAAGTTAGAGAGAAAAAAGAAAGTTTGAAGTTAGAGAAGACAATGGGTAGATGCCTTGAGTACATAACCGTTCATAAATAAAGGAAGATCCAGATTGCTGTAATAACAATTAGCTAAAAAAAATTGAGTTTTATCTTCATCAGCCACTGAGAACCTTTTCAGGCTCAAAGTCCCCTCCAAGCAACCAGAGAGTGTTGGGTTCTTATCAAGACAAGAATAAATGGTAGTACATCAGCAAACAATAGCACTTTAGATGTAAGAATTAGGTATAGGGCCAAGGATTGAACCTTGAGAAACCCCTGAAATTACAGGATATAAAGAGTGCTGTCCATTGAGGACAACTTTTATACTACGATTGGTAAGGAAGGATTCAATAATCTTAAAGATGTTACCTGATACACCGTAAGAAGAGAAGTTATGGAGAAGACTAGTTTACCAAACTTTATCAAAAGTTTTAGAAATGTTGCGAGCGATAGCCCTAACCTCTCTAGGTCCATACAATGGACAATAAAACCAATTGATTATTACCGCTAACAAATAAGCAGTAGAATGAGAATATTGAAATCCATATTGCTGATTAGAAAGTAAATTATTAGACTCAAGATGAGAAACTAAGTGTTTGTTAAATAAAGACTCAAAAGCCTTACTTATGATAGGAATAAAACTAATGAGATGGTAGTTAGACTAGTCAGATATTTCTCCAGACATTTTAAACATAGGGATAATAGATGCAGACTGGAAAACTAGACTCTTTAAGCACTTGTTAAATAGTTTTGAAAGTATAGACGACAGCTCTGGAGAACACTTCTACAAAAATATAACAGGTATGTTGTCCAGACCATAAGCTGTAGAAGAGTCTAAGCAGAAAACCACTTTAGATACAGAAGCTGTAGTGATACGAATGTCAAGCAATGGATCAACCTGTTTGTCGACTATGTCAGGTAGGATGTGATTAGTGAAATCAAGAAATGAGATTGATGAAAAGTTCTTAGCAAACAATTCAGCTTGGTCTTTAGGTGAGGTAACAAAATCTGAATCATACAAGAGAGGTGGAATAACAGATTTTCCCTTATTGTTAAGATTCTCCAGAAGTGTCGGGAGCCTAATTTTTGAGATGAAATACAAGATTTTGTGATCTGAGAATTGCAGGCTTTGGCATTAGACAAAACCTTTTTACAATGATTTTTAGCAATATTAAACAGATGTCTGTTTACTGGAGAATAGTTTTGGTGATGGATATGGAAGTAATAGTTAAGATTGGAAATTGCAGCAGCACAATGAGAGTAAAACCATGCAGAAGAGTGAGACTTGAGTTGGAATTGTCAAGAGGGAATAAAAAATTCATTACCAGCCAAAGTCCAAGAAGTCATTTAAGAAGCAAAATTTGTCAGCAGGAAGACAAAAGACTTCTACCCAAGGGCCATCACAAGAAAGAAAAATCACAGAAAGAATCCCAGTCAGTGATCAGTTTCTCCACATTCACCCTTAAGTTCTTCTGATCAAACCATGATCAGTAGAACTTAAGGGTGAATGTGGAGAAACTGAGCACTGACTAACAGGTGAACAGTAAAATATGAGATTTTTTTAAAGGTTTTTATTTTTTAATTTTTATTGTGCACTGATTCATTTATTGTTTCTATTTAGAGCCCACTCTCTGTGCCTGCTGCTGGAAAAGTTTTATGAAAATATTCTTAATATTTTGTAATCTACATCAAAATGAAGCGTGAAAGTTTGATTGCTCATGTGTACAGGTATTGTGATTCGCATTTCAAGGAAGGTAGAAAAGTCGTCATGGATCATTTTTTGAAAGAAAATCACCCAAGAGCAAGCATATACAGATACATTTCAATGTGGGAAAAAGGCAAATCAAAAATTCATGTTGTTGGTTCTTGTCGAACAGCTAAAATAATGACTAAAACCAAAATTACCAAGTTGAAAAGCATGACTGATGGTCATTCAGGCATTTCCACCCAACAAATTGCTCGAAAGCTCAAGTGCAGCCAATCTCATGTTGTGTATACAATTCAGCAACACACAAACATTGTTTACTGAAGAAAACAGACCATTCCAGGCCATACTCCTGAGCAAGTTACAAACATGTTGTGGCAGATTGTGTAGAAAATTTTATTGGTGTGATTTCATAATCAATGATGAATCATACTTCACATTTTCTCACTCTGATAAGAACCCAAACATTGGGTATTGGTCAAGTAATCCAAAAGCAGTTTCTTGTGGTGTGAAATACAAGTCCAAGGCAAATTTTGAAAAGAAAATGCTTGTATGGTTAGCAATTTCACCTTGAGACATCTCAACACCCTATTTTGTTCCTTTGGGCCTTGCTGTCAAACAAAATGTGTATTTGAAAGAGTGCATTATCAAAAGACTGATGCCTTCTATTAAAAAACATCATCCTGAGGGTAATTTGTGCTTTGGCCAGACTTGGCTTTGGCCCATTATGCTAAATTAGTGACAAGCTACTTGATCTCAAAAAACATCACTTTCGTACAAAAAGCCAATAATCCTCCTGCAGTACCTGAACTTCGTCCAGTTGAGAACTTTTGGTCAATTTTGAAGGGAACGGCTAATAAGAACAATTGGCAGGCTACTTCAGTTGATGAATTAAAACAACGGATTGAGTATTGTTTGAAGAAAGTAGATGTAAACGATGTACAGAATATGTGTGGAGGGGTGTATCGAAAGCTTGATTTTGTAAGATGAATCGGTGAAACAAGTCTATTGCAGCTTCATAAATAAACTATTTGATCATAAATCTATAAGCTGTTTTTTATTTTATCAAAAAATATTGATCCACTGCAAAGTTAGAGCGTTTCAAAAAAAATCTCAAATTTTACTGTTCACCCTTTAGGATCAGAAATTGCATTTCACATATGCGAAGAACGAATTTACGTAAAACTACATTATTCATGTTAAGCTAAAATCTTTTTTAAAAGATTTTAAAGAGAATGCGCAGTGGCCTTATTCGTCAAGGTTCATGTTTTGGAGTTATAGAGTTGAGAGAGGGTTATAACCACAATTAAGTAGCCTCCTTTCTGTAGTGGCCTTCTCGGCCTTGGGGAGGTGAATTAACATTGAAAAAAAAATTTAATGCTGCTTTTTAAAAGTATTTGAATATATACAAAACAAGGACATCATTTATTAAAATGCAAGTATATACTAAAATAATCTAATCTGAGTAATGAACTTAAGAAGCCTATAAAATTGTATCATAAAGGTAACTACAAGTTATTTTCAAAGTATGTCGACAACGCCGATTGGGTTAAGGAATTTAACAACAAATTAATCAATGAACACTATGAATTGTTTCTGTTTCATTACTATTATGTGTCACAAGAATATATTCCAGTAATTGAAAACTCAAAAACTAATAATAAAAAAAAAAGTAGATAACTTCTGCTCTAAAATCAAAAATTAAGTTAAAAAATTAAATGTGGCTTTTAAATAAATCAACAAACTGGGAACATGAATCAAATAAAACTCAATATAATCACTTAAAGATTGAAATCAGAAACGAAATAAAGAAAAGCATTAAGTCATTTGAGAGGGAGATTGATAATAATAGTAAAATAAATCCTAAGTTACTTTATATGTACATTAATGAGAAAAAATTGGTAAAAAGCCAAATTACATTGATCGAGAACAGTGACAGAAAAATTGTCACTGATCAAATGACTATTGCTGAAGAATTTAATAAATATTTCCATTCTGTATATGAAGAAGATAAAGATGTAAACAAAAATATTGAAAACTGTCAACTAAACACGATATTAGAAGCTGTTGAGATAACACAAAATGAAATAGAAAGAAGAATAAAGGCTCTTAATATATCAAAATCAATTGGAGTTGATTTAGTACATCCTTTTGTTCTAAAACAATGTAGTTCATCAATTTCATATCCTCTTTATTTAATATTTAAAAAATCTACAGAAGATGGTACTCTACCTGATATTTGGAAGTAGGCTAATATAACGCCTATATTGAAACAAGGGAGTAAGTTGAAACCAACAATTTACAGACCGTATCTCTGACATCAATACCATGCAAAATATTAGAAAGAATAGTTGCTGATAATATAATCAAGCATTTAATAACAAACAAGCTATTAGCAAAGGAACAGCATGGCTTTCTGAAAGGTAAGAGCTGCACAACGAATTTACTAGAATTTCTTGATACCTTAACAAGCGCATTGTTAAACAGTATTCCAATTGAGGTTTTGTATACCAACTTTCGAAAAGCATTCAACAGAGCATCACACATGAAATTATGTGCTAAGGTTTATGCTTCTGGTATTGTTGGTATGCCTCTTAAATGGATTGAATCATTTCTATCGAATAGGAAACAACGGGTAGTGATGGGAAAATGCAAGGCAAATTGGGTTGATGTGTTAAGTGGAGTACCACAGGGTTCTGTACTTGGCCCACTCCTTTTTTTGATATTCATAAACGATTTACCGAGCAAACTTCTTAATAAATGTTGTTTGTATGCCGATGACAATAAAATAATTGCTCCTATTTATACTGAGGTTGATTCAAAATCATTTCAAAATGACATAAAAAAACTTGATGAATGGTCTGTTGAATGGAAACTGGGTTTGAACTTTGAAATACGTAAAATTTTGGTGCAAGTAATAAAATATTCTTATTTCAAGTAAAATGATGGTGAACTAAAAGAAATTGAAAAATCTACTCTCAAAAAGATTTAGGTATTTATATATCCAAGGATTTGAAATGGGAGAGACAAAAAAGGAATGCTGCCAGTAAAGCAAACAATATGCTTGCAATATTAAATAATACTTTTAGGTATAAAGATAAGCTCCTCATGAAAATGCTTTATTGCACGTACATTAGACCTCATTTGGAGTTTGCGATTCAAGCTTGGAATCCCTATTATAAAAAAGATATCAAAGAACTTGAAAAAGTTCAAAGAAGAGCAACTAAATTAATACTAGAATTAAGATATCTAGGACATAATCAAAGACTAAAAATATTAGATTTAACAACTTTAGAAGTTCAAAGACTAAGAGGTGACCTTATACAACAATGTTGGCAGTCATAGATATTGCCTGGCGCTCTATCTCAACAGCATTTGAATTGTTATTATTATATATAAATATATATATATATATATATATATATATATATATATATATATATATATATATATATATATATTAAAAATCATTAAATTAGTTTTAAAATTATTTCAAATTTGTTTTTACTTTAGACTAAAATATACTGACTGACATTGCTTCATTTTTTTAAAACAACATTAGGCAAATTAGTTTAATATTTTTTCTTAATTAATACAATTTAATAAAGAAATATTTTAATTATCTAATTTAAATTTTTTTCTTAACTAAACATTAAAATTTTTAATCTTAACTGAATACTACCTGATTTTCATGATATCAAATTAAAAGTTGTACACATTAATTTGACGCCAATTAACACCAAATAAATTACGTTGAAGTTTTTTTTTTAACATTTACTTTTTTTTCTCTCACTAAAACAATCATTAATCCTTATTAAATTGATTATTTTTAATTTTTTTTTGCTAAGATCCCTTTCAGATTGATTATAAACAAAGTTCATTTTTTACTTTTTCTCTAAGCAACATAGTTTTCAAGTTTACCTTGAAGAACAAAAAAAACAGAAAAACAGATAACCTCTATGTTACATAGAGGTTAAAACATAAAAACATTGTTTTTATAATAAGTATTTTTGACTTTAATGGTAAACCTATTGTTAAACTAATGAGTTAAATTGTAGAGGTTTATATATATATGCTTTAAAGAATATATATATGTTTGCAACAATAACTTTTCATTTAAATGAAAATTCATTCTTTTTGGTGGTGACTTTAATGCTGCCTGTTGAGAAAAGAAAAAACTGGAAATATAAGAGTACACGATGGGAAGGAGAATTTTCCCAATTTCTATTAAAACTTGGTAGTGGAAGAATACCTGTAAAAGAGGAGGATCCTTTTAAAGGATGAATTGAAATACTGCATCAGTGCATTATTAGAAAAAATGACTTAATTGTTGATAAGATATTTGAAGATGCTGAACAAGATGATTAAACATGTGATTTTAACACCCACTGATGTAGTTTCAACACCCACTAATGCAGTTTTAACACCCACTAATGCAGATTTTTCACCCACTAATGTAGTTTTAACACCCACTAATGTAGTTTTAACACCCACTAATGTAGTTTCATTATCAATCAATGAAGAAGTAATTGAATATTATTTCTTTCATTATTGTCTGATGACTTCAATGAAAAAAATTTTTTAAGCTGGAAATGGAGTTAAGCTGTTTCAAAACTCAACTTTTCTGTTGAGTTTTGGAACAGCTTAACTCCTTCAGGTATGTCTCCTCATTGTTTAAAATTGAAAATTGGTTGTTTAATTATACTACTTAGAAATCTCAAAGCTGTTGCTTATGCAATGGCACGCTAATGAAAGTTAGTGCTCTTTAAAATAGTTATATTGATGCAGAGGTGTTTTCTGTCAGTTTCCTGTCAGATTGACATATTCAATGACAATGAATAAAAGTAAAATATTTGATAGTTGGTGTATATCTAAAAAAAAACGTGTTTCTCTCATGGGCAACTATATGTTGCATGAGCAAGAACTTGGGGATTTAATAGTTTTTCAAAATTGATAAACATCTAATTCAAGGTATGATAGGTGAAAAAAGTTACACAAATAATGTTATGTGTCCTTTATTTATAGTCTTAATATTTTTTATTTTGAAAAAATCATAGTTCACAGGTATGTATGTATGTTATAACTTTTAGTTATTAATAGAACTTTTTATTTATCATTTGTACTTTTTATTTATTTTAATATTATTTTATTGCATTATCTAACTAAATTAGTAAAAAACTCATAAATTGCAAGATTTTTATAAGAATGAACTAGTATTGTTTCAAAAATTCCATATAAAATTCCAAAAGCTGGATCTTTGAATGATTTACAGTATGATATACAAGTAATGCTTTATTTACAAATAAACTTAATTTATAAACAAATATTTTTTTTACCATTAAACATCGCATTTTTTGATAAAAAAATTTAAAAATAAATAAAAAGTTTTTGCTGCTTTGCCTGCTGTTATAAATGATTTTAAAAAGTTACTAATGTTATTATCTACAGAAAATCGTGTAGACCAAGGTCGTAAAACTAGCCACTCAAGTGTTGTGTGTTGCAGTAAGTGTAGAGCTAGCCTGTTAAATTAGCCAAGCAAGTGTTGTGGCTTGTAGTGCAATTGTTTAAACCTCAAATTCTTTTTTTATCATTTGTGTTACTAATAATTTTGCTTTTCGAAGGAGATATCGGTTTTTCATTAAAGAAATTGATTTCGAAATTGATCCTGTCATCAAAATGTTTTCATAATAAAGTAATTTTTAAAAATTTGTTTTCTATTTAATTTGAGATTTTTTCAAATTTTTTTTTAATTAATAACTTGCTGTTACTATGGAATCACAACTTTTTAATACACATTAACTGTCACCATTGGTAGTAAATATTTTTAATTATTATAATATGGTTTTCTTTACTATAATTTGTGCTTGAATTCTACATTCCTGTTAATGGCGGCTGTTATAACTGATTTTAAAAAGTACCTTCATTACAAAAGATGTGCAGTCTTCAACATTAATTTTTTTCTAAGAACAATGACAAGTGTTATGCTGCATTTTTGTTTTTTTTGTTTGTTACATATTCAACTATATATCATTTATGTATTGTAAGTAAATTTGCTTTAAAAATATATAAAAGACTTTCTGTTTTTACAGATGTTCAAAAAGTTTTCTGTGAACTCAATTAAATAAATATATTTTTAAAATATACTTTTTTGAGATATATCTGTTAAATATTTTCTGCATCAGTAAAATATGATATATATATATATATATATATATATATATATATATATATATATATATATATATATATATATATATATATATATATATATACTTATTTATATGTATTTATTATTATATGAATAAACTATTATCATTAAATGATAAAAAATAAAGAAATAAAAATATTACTGGGCACAGCTTAGCATATCTTCTTGAGTACTAAGCATGGATAAATTCATCAACTCTTGATCTAGCTGTTTTTCCTAGCAAAATGAATTTGAAATTTTAAAATATATTCAATATATATTTTACCCATTAATTTTACACAACTGGCATTATAGCCATCACAATTTTACATAAAACTTTAAATACACAATTTTACATAAAACATGCAACAAATACATAAAACTTATACTATTTTACATTTTACAGTTTTTAAAAATTTTTTACCTTTGCTAAACGAATTGCATTTGAATAACATTGTGCACGAGAAAAAAAATGGATTGATTTTGGTATATTTCCAGAAATTTCAAATTGACATGCAAGATGGTAGCATGCTGCTTTATCTCCAGTATCCTGACAAAGCTGCTCTGCTTCTTTCATATTTTCACAAAAGCAGTGTATGCGAACCATTGATAAATAGTCTTCAGATTGTTTATAAAAAAACAATGCAGCTTCCATATCACCTAAGCTTTCAAGATATCGGGCCCACCATTTCATTAACTCCCTTCAAAAAATTTACAAAAATGTTAATTTTTAACATTGATAACTAGCTAAAACAACATTAAAAGCTAAACCATAGCAAGTCAGTAGGGAGAGGAGATAAAAATTTTATAAGTCAATAAGATAATATAAAAAATCATAAAGATATTTATAAAAAAATCGTTGTAATAATGTAAAAAGAAAACCTAGAATTATAATAATAGGAAAAAGATGTCATGTTTAAGAAATGATTTATTATTTAGCTGCCAAAACAAATCTATTTTTTTTCACATTAATGATGACATTAATGATATTTTGATCAATTGCACTAGTGGTCTTGCGTTTTTGTTCTCTACCGACCACACTAGCAACAGTTGCAATAAGATTATGCTTCTTAACAATTGAGAAAATGAAGTTATGCTTTGACACAAATAACATCAGTCTTTTGGAATGGCCATCTCATAGTCCGGACTTGAATCCAATAGAAAATTGGTGGTATTTTTTGGACAGAAAAATTGGTGGTATTTTTTGGACAGAAAAATTGGCAACAAGCATTTAGACGTAAAGACAACTTGAAAGAAGCTATAATGAAGGCATGGGATAAAATAACAATAGAATAACATAACGCTTGATATATACAGGCCTTGTTAAGAAGCGTTACGCAGCTCACATTTTGCTTGCGAAAAGGCAATTTGCCTATGCCTTCAGCAGTTTTGCGCTATGCAAAAACCTTTATCTTTTAGAATATTTAAATTATCTTTTGATGTCGTTACCTTAACGTTTATTCAGAATAAATAAAGTTGTAAGTAAAAGCATTTAACTGTAATTATAAACTAATAGATTTTTTGTTAAAGAAACAGTTTGTTTAACAATTTTTTTTTGTTGTCAAAAATTAGTTAAAAAAAAAAAAAGTGTTTTAAGTTTCATTTTAAGGAATTAAATATATAAATTACTTTTAAATATAAAAATTATTTTTTTTCATAATAGTTTAAAAATTCCACAACTTATTTTGATTTAAATATCTTATTAATAAGATATTTTGTTTATTGTTAATTCAATAACGTAAAGTTTTAATGACGTTTGTTTAATTTATGAAAATAAATTATGATCACGAATATGTTATCGATAACTGATAAATAATAAAAAAAAGCTCTTTATTGTTTAAAAACATTATTAAAAAGAGTTCACAAAAATAAATAAGAAAAAATTTATTAACAGTTCAAAAAATAACCAAAAACCAACTGTAAAATTATAAGAAAATAAACAAATATCATTTTACATTTTATGAAAAAAATATATTTTTCAAAATAAAATTTAGTTCATATTTGAAAAAAATAATAAAAATGATTTTTCAAATAGGAACTTAGATTTTATTTGTAACTTTTGTCATAGTGAGAAAAAAAAAACTGTTTGATTTTTAACGTGTTAATAAAATAACTTTAATTACAATGTGATACTTGAAAAGACGCAAGTGACGCAATATAACTTCTAACAATACAAAATATTGCAAAGTTGAGTTACTTAGCAAAATCTCATAACAAGGCCTGATATATATATAGATATATATATATATATATATATATATATATATATATATATATATATGTATATATATAGCCTTCTTTAAATACCAATCTAATAAGTAATTGAACCTTTGAAAAGTTACAAAAAGAAAACTATTGTATTAATTGTTTCATTGATCTATTGAAGTATTTATAATCAGTGTTTCTAATTATATCAAATCTTAAAGCTTTTATTTCTTTCAATTTTCCTCTGGGAATTAGGGTTTAACACCCAAATATATTTGAGCAATAAAATGTAGTAATAACATTTCTTCTCACATACATAGTTTATAGATAGATCAGAGATTACCATATCCCAGATACCAGATCTCTTTGCAAAGACCTTTTCTGATACTTGAATCCAATGATCACACTCATTGTGTTATTTCAGAGAAACAAGTGTTTTCCAGGATTCTCTTTAATACTCTCTGAACAAATTATTTTCTCTCTAAGCTAAATAAATTAAGTTAATGACTGAATCTTACTTTTTCGCCTGCTGAAAAATGGCTCTTGTGGTTGTAATTTTTAAAAAATCTAAAGATTGCTCTGATCTCTCTAGCTACTGCCCAATTCCGTCTTTTTTTAATATAACACAATGTAACGAATTATTGTTTTTGTTTTTTCCTTTTAATTTTTTCAACTCGATAATTTAATATAATGGAGATAACTTTTATCTTTGCACAAAATTTTAAATTTATAAAGCCATTAAAATAGAATTTAGAAATATGTGGAATTATTATATAATCCTGTTTTTACAATAAAACTAATGTCAATCAAAGGTATTTTCAACATTTAGATTCGTGGCATCAAAAAAAAAAAGAAAAAAAAATCAAGAATGAAACACAAATCTATGAACAGTTTTATAATTGAAAAGAGTTAGTTTCAGACTTTTTTTTATAACATTTTTTTTTAGCATGCTGTTAAACTATATGATTTATTTGAAAATTTAAAAATTGTTATTTGTATTAATAATGTTCAACTGGCAATTTTAATTAAATAATATTAATAATGTTCAACAGAATTAGACATTTAATAATGTTGATTAATTTTATTTATTAGATATCATGTTGTCTTATTCTCAGGTTAAAAGTAACTGGTAATAACAAAAGAAACATTATTAACGTATTAAAATTTTTAATAACTAAAACTCATACCTGTCTTTTCTTTTGAGAATATATGCTTGTAGTTCATCCACATCATCCATCATCATTCTTGGTACTTCAAAGCAAAAAGTACCAGATTTTTCAAAACTAAACATGTTAATAATTTTATTAAACTTTTAATATATTTAACATGAATATTTGTACACTGAAAAAAAAATACTTTTCAACGGCACCTTCTTTATTACCCAGATCTTCAAGGTATTGTCCATAACAGTAGAAAGTGGTTCTTAAATGGATTCTATCATGCTTTTCAGCACATTCAATAGCCTATTACATAAATATTTTATCATGACATTGTATTTGAATACAAGAAAATTACAAGAACAAACTAAAAGTACAAATTACAAGAAAAAACTGAAAGTACAGAATACAAGAACTAATTGAAAGTACAGAATACAAGAACAAAATGAAAGTTTAAGTTACAAAATCAAACTGAAAGTACAGAATACAATTACTAATTGAAAGTCAAGTTACAAGAACTACTTGAAAGTACAGAATACAAGAACAAATTGAAATTACAGAATACAAGAACAAACTGAAAGTACAGAATACAAGAACTAATTGAAAGTAAAAGTTTCAAGAACTAATTAAAAAACAGATAACAAGAATAAAATGAAATTACAGAATACAAGAATAAATTAAAATAAAATGTTACAACAACAAACTAAAAACTTTTATATTATAAATTGACTTTAATAATTAAAAAAACAACCTGAGTCCAATTGTTTGAAGCTTGATAAAAGATATTAAGAAGATCATATCGATGACAATTCTTGTACAACTGCTCTGCTTCTTCCTAATTTAACACACATAATATAACTGTAATTTATTTAAGTAATTACTAATATAACATTTATAATTATGTTATCCTCACAAATAAGAGAAACAGAGATTAGACCCATCAAATCCCTGGTATTTTAAACTTGTTTCTCTTTGTAGCCGTCTTGCTCAGTAAAGTTTCAGGGTTATGGAGTTAAGAAAGAGGTATATAACAACAAGTATAAATAAAAATTAAAACCCCCTGGGCCATAAGGAGGTAAATATATTTTTAAAATATTAATTATGCAATAACATAAAATCAACTAAGTTTATTCATCATATATGGTGATAGTTATTACTGTAGCCATTAAAAAATAAATTGTAAAAAAGCATAAATCTTTTTTAGCAATAATAATAATTTTGCAACTTCATGTATATGAAACTTTAAAAAAAGATCTTTATTTGTTATCTGCTTAATTAACTGATTAGAAAAATAACAGTTTTTAAACCATGGATTATATTGAAATCTAAAACAAGCAAAGTATTAAGCAAAATGATCAAATTTAGTATTGTTAAGGTTAATGAAAATAATTATATTTTCAAGTAAAATATATTTTGATTTTCAATTGTTACAATATTTCATTTAGAAATTAGTGAAATTCAATCATTTATGTATTATGTGCCTATAGCTGTTGTTATCAAACAAAAAAATCGACAGTTTGCAAAAAAAAAAAAAAATTAATAACAATATATATTTTGGTTTCATTAATACATCGATTGAAAAAAATGTTTATTATGGCTGATATTAGTCTGTAATAATGTTTTTAATAAATGTAATAAAGAAATCATTTTTTCATTCTAAAAATAATATTTTTGACAAAAAAAAAAAACATTTCATAAGGTCACTAAACATATAAGATAATATAAAAAGTTCGAGCATTTTAAAGTATACAACAATTATAAACAGTATTTTGCAATACTAAATAACTTCTCTTTTAAGTACGAATATATCTTCAAACTGAAATTAAATAGGCATGAAAAATTACTGCTGACAGCATACTGTATGTCACATAGGCAGGGGCATTCAATACTGCAGCAAATATTTATCTAAACAGATTCTAAGACAAAGAAGAAAAAAATAATGAAAAAATCAAACTTTTATTGCCATAATAAATATTTTCCATATTGTCGTCTGTCAGGTAATACTTCCTATGAGTAAAAAACACTTTTTTTTTTAAAGGAGAAGTTTAAACTCATTAAGCTTAAACAACTACAAAAAATAATCAACAGACAAAAGATAAATCTTGTTACAAGAAACATAATTTTATTAATTTTTGAAAATATTTAAATTTAATGGAATAGAACAGAATTTGCATAAAAAATATTACTGAATTTTTGCAATAACTCTTATTTGAAACGCACTGCTAATACCAGTACTTACAGTGAGTCAGCACAAGCCATATTTTACTAATTGGTGACATGCTCATCATTTAGCAAAATAACAAGCGTTTAAAATTACCTGACAGACAATGGTATGTAGATTTCAGTATTACACTATGAGTGACATTTTATGCACAGCTATATCTGGATTGATACGCAAGTGTGTGTGTGTGTGTATATATAAAAGAAATCCTTTTGCAATGTCAAAAAAAAATAAAAACTACTCTTGACCTGCAAATTGATGCTTTACCAGTTAGAAAAAAGCTTACTTAACAACATGTTAAAGCAAAGGTACCAAAGAAGTGTCCATTTTTATCACTAAATAATATTAAAAATAGGAAAGATTTTGCTAGAGAGCATGTGGGCAGGCCATTTTCAGAATGGCAAAATATTTTTTGGTCATATGAGACCAAAATTAACTTGCTTGGGTCAGTTCAGCAAGACCAAAAAAAAAAAGAACATGATTCTAGATATACTGTAAAAACGGTCAAACATGGTGGTGGAAGTATTAAAATATGGGGTTGCTTTTCATATTATGGAGTAGGCCTCCTTTTTTGGATTAATGAAAATATGACCAAAGAAATATACTTAAATATACTGAAGAATGTTATGCTACCATTTGCAGAAGAAAATCTACCTTTGATTTGGTCTATCAACAAGATAATGACCCAAAGCATTCAGCGAAGGTAGTAAAAATTTGGTTCCATAATGAAATAATTGGGATTTTGAAGTGGCCAGCCCAATTACCGAACATGAACTCAATAGAAAACCTCTGAGCACACGTAAAAAATAAATTAGGAAAACTTATTAAGACCCAAAATAAAAATGAATGTTGGAAAAACATTTCAATAAGTACATTCGAAAAATTAGTTGATACTATGGCAAAAAGATGTGCAGCAATAATTGCAAATAACAAGTATACACCCAAATATTAATAAATCATGAGTAAATTAAATTTTTAATTATCATTGTTCATTATTTTTAACAAAATATGTATTTAATTTTAATTTACCTATTTTTTTGCATAATAGATATTTGTAAAAATAAAATATAGTAAATAAATTTTGCTTTGTAATTGTTTCATTACATTAAAAATATTAGTTTATAGTTAAATTAATTGTATTATAACTAATTAAATAAATTAGATTAATATTAAGTACTTATTTCATACAAAAAGACAAACTATTCAACAATTACTTATTATTTTCCACACCAATGTGTGTGTGTGTGTGTGTATATATATATATATATATATATATATATATATATATATATATATATATATATATATATATATATATATATATATATATATATATATGTATATATATAGTACTGTGCTCAACTTGTTACTCCGCGCCGCGGCATTGTTTGCCAAGGTTCGTGTTTCGGAGTTATAGAGTTGGGAGAGGGTTATAACCACAAGTAGCCTCCTCATCTGTAGTGGCCTTCTTGGCTTTCGGGAAGTGAATTATAAAAAAAAAAAATATATATATATATATTTATATATATATATATATATATATATATATATATATATATATATATATATATATATATATATATATATATATATATATATATATATATATATATATATATATATATATATATATATATATATATATATATATATATATATATATATATATATATATGTATATATATAATATACATATATATATATATATATATATATATATATATATATATATATATATATATATATATATATATATATATATATATATATTATATATATATATATATATATATATATATATATATATATATATATATAATATATATATATATATATATATATATATATATATATATATATATATATATATATATATATATATATGTATATATATAGTACTGTGCTCAACTTGTTACTCTGCGCCGCGGCATTGTTTGCCAAGGTTCGTGTTTCGGAGTTATAGAGTTGGGAGAGGGTTATAACCACAAGTAGCCTCCTCATCTGTAGTGGCCTTCTTGGCTTTCGGGAAGTGAATTATAAAAAATATATATATATATATATATATATATTTATATATATATATATATATATATATATTAGGGTGTTTCATATTTTATCAATTTTTAAAATTGAACTCGCAAATCGATTTATAAATTGACCATTTATATGAAAATAGGTTAGAGTAAAAAATATATATATATTCCATTTTTAGGGTTAATTCGATTTTGGGCATAAATGTTGGGTGTTTTAAACGCCTGGCGGGGACCTTAAGATTTATCCTAGAAAATTTTTTATTCTTAATAATAATATATTTTGGATTGAATATTAATTATATAAAAGGAGCATGTTGAAAAAATTAAGAAAATATTCTACAGAATCTACTGAAATTGGTAAAAAATCCAAATTTTTCTTTACTAAAACCTATTTTATAACTCGGTGGCGTATTTTATAACTTGGAGGCGTATCTTAATTTTTTCAACATGCTCTTTTTATGTAATTAATATTCAATCCAACATATATCATTATTAAGAATAAAAAATTTTATAGGATAAATTTTAAGGTCCCCGCCAGGTGTTTAAAACACCCAGCATTATTGCCCAAAATCGAACTAGCGGGGACCATAAAAATGGAATATATATATTTTTTGCTAAAACTTATTTTCATATAAATGGTCAATTTATAAATTGATTTGCGAGTTTAATTTTAAAAACTGATAAAATATGAAACATCCTTATATAATATATATATTTATATATATGAATCGGTAAATGTTAAAAGGGCGGAAGTCACATATTTTACAAAATTGACTTTTTTGCAAATTTGTATATTTAAAGGATAGCTGCTTCATTTTGTGTTAAAAAGGTGTCTGTCAAAAGTTTTCTCTAGCCTATACAGTGTCTAAAAGTTTTGGTTTTTTGTTAAAAGGGCTGAAGTCCGGACTTCAACGGACCAAACGTAACTCACTTTGTTGTTTTGATAGTACAACAGCGTGGTAAATAAAGTTGATTTATTACGTTTGATCATTTTAATAGTGATTTAAATTGATTAACTGCTTTTTTAAATAGGTGATAGTGGTAGTGACTCCAATCATACAAGTTATAAAAAAAAGATAAGAAACCCAGGTGATTATAAAAGGAACAAGATTAAGAAATCTAGGCTTACTGGTGTGGCGTATGAAAACCACAGGGGACAAAAAGTTGATGCAAAGTCTATCGGAGATCCATGCAGGTAAGAGATAATGCTCAATAATTCTTAATTTCATGACAAGTCTATGCCATATTTTATTTCAAATTTAATTTGTTTAAAATTTGGTCAGATTTAGGCTCTGTACTCTATAGTTGGCCTATAGACCTAGGTTGTTTAGGTTGTAAATATTTGTAGACCAAAAACAATAAAATGACATTTTTAGGGTAGTCTACAATTACTAATCGTATTTTAACTAAACTCTATTTTGTTTCCTAGACTAGGCTACCTATAATTTTTTTTGTAAAGTAAAATTACATCATGTTTTTTTTTCAGTTGTTCAAGAAAGTGTTTTGAATCTATTGGCAAAGACAACCTTAATGATGCATTTATAAACTTCTACAGCCAGTTCAATACAAAAGATAAGCAGGATTTATTTTTTCATGGCTTGATTGACGTTACGGATATTGTGAGGAAGAGGCCTGGTTCAAAAGATAGCAAAGGAAATAGTCGTGATGCCAATGAAGATACTGTAAGAAAAAGAAAAAGTAACGGCGGAAACAAAAAGGAATTTAAGTACCATGTTTTGATCGGAGATGAACGAGTACAGGTATGTGTTGTGGCATTTTTATCAATATTTTCTGTGTCAGAAAAGAGGGTTTGAAGAGTAAGGGGTTTAAAAATGGATGGAAAAGCAGTTAAAGACTTGAGAGGAGTACATACGAGTTACATTACCAGTCATGATATACTAGCTAAGGTATTCACTCACATAGACTCTTTTCCAAAAAAACTGATCCACTATGGCGTAAAGGAAAGGTATTTTTTGAGTGAAGATTTGAACGTGAAATTAATGTATGAACTGTTCATGAAAAAAAATGAGGGGGTAAAGTTCAGTTACACGTCCTATTATAACTACTACAATGAGCACTTTGATTTACGTTTCGGACAACATCAAGTAGACACATGTTGCATATGCGAAGAGTTAAAGCTAAAGATAAAATCACCTCACCTTAATGAAGTTGCTAAGCAAGCAGCAGTAACTGACTTGGCAGTACATAAAAGACGTGCAAAGAAATTTTACCAAGCCATAAAACAAGATGTACAGGACGCTAGGGAAAAAAAAATGTAAATGTTTTGTCCCTAGCTGTAGATTATATGCAAAACATTTCTTTGCCCAAAATACCTGTGCAAGAGTTATTTTACCTAAGGCAGTTAACGGTTAGTGTATTTTCTATTCATGATGTGAAGAGAAATGTTGCAACGCTCTACCTTTATCACGAGGGGCAGGCTAGAAAGTCTCCAAATGAAACTTGCTCCTTTCTTTTGCACTACCTGTCTACCTGTCCTCAAGAGTATGATGAACTCAACTTTTATGCCGATAATTGTGGGGGGCAAAATAAGAACCATTGCTTTTCAAAACTTTTTATGGCGCTTACTGACAATAAGTGGATTAAAAAGGTCAATCAATTTTTCCCAATCAGAGGGCACAGCTTTTTGCCCTGTGACAGTGACTTTTCGTTTATAAAAAAAGAGTTAAGAAGACATGACAGAGTGTACAGCATTCAAGAAATAAAAAAAATTATATTAAAATGTAGTAATCAAAGAAAGTTTTTAGTGGTTGATGTAGAGAGTTCATCTCTAGTTTACGATGTTAAAAGTTGGTGGCCAGTTCACTATAAAAAAAACGTTACCTCAATCGAAACAATAGGTAAACCCAGAAGCCAACAAACTCAGTTTGCAATAAGCAAATTTCACCATTTTCAATACGATTGTGACAACATAGGTCAATGTAAAGCCAGTGAAATTATCAATGGTTTTGTCAAACATACTTTTATGATGAGAAAAAATACTCAAAGCAAAGTGAACTTGCCTGAACAGCTTCTTTACCCTAATGGAAAGGTTCCAATAAAATCTGCTAAATTGAATGACTTAAGAAAGTGTATTAAGTATATCCCACATGACCATATTGACTTTTATAATAAACTACTGCAATGGCCTACAGCAGAAAGCAACGATGGAGAAGCAGAAGATGTTGGGGAAAATGATTAAGCATAGCTGATAAAATTTCTGTAATTGACCTTTTTTTCATTATAATTTTTGTTAAAATGTATAAACAATTCATAAATATACACTTTGTAAAGATTTATTGCAGTTTGTGACATTATTTACTATAGATCAAAATTAAAATCTTAATAAAATAAGCAGTAATTATTTGTTAAATGTTAAAAGGGCTGAAGTCCACAGTGTTAATTGGTTTGTAGGTTCTTTAAAAATAAATATAAAAAATATATGTTTGCTTTTAAGATAAAAAACATTATCCCCTTCAAAAAAAAAGTTGTTAATCCATTAACAAAAATTTACTGAGTAAGTAGTGCTGTTTTTTTTAGTTTCCCGAAAGTATACATTGTTGGACTTCCGCCCTTTTAACATTCACCGATTCATATATATATATATATATATATATATATATATATATATATATATATATATATATATATATATATATATATATATATATATATATATGAGCACATTTATATATGTGTGTGTAAAGATGCATATTGCATATACTTTTTAAAATATATCTTACATGCATTTCCACTTGTATGGCAAGCATTGCAACATGGGCATCAACTTCAACTTCTGATAACTGAGCATCACGAATTGCTTTCACTGCTGCTGCATTACCCATGTTACCTAAGCACACAAATGCAACATCCAGACGCTTTGTCTTAACGCACATTCGTGCCATATTTTCCCAAACAGATGGACTTAAAAAAAATCATCATAATTACTCATTTTTATCCATTTTTAAACTTTTTCTTAATCATTAACGCAAAACTTTATTTTTTTATAACTGAAAATACTATTTTATTTCTGGTAATTTGCACAAAACATTTAAACTTCCATTTTTCACAAAAATTAATTGACAAAAAAGATTGCTTTATATTTAGAAGACAATTTACAAGCGCCATACTGAATGAATGATCTTGTTAAGTAGATAAGGAAATTTTTATTTTTAAAATGTATGTTATTAGTAAGAGTCAAATTTAAATTATCTGTCATCAGTACTAAGTAGAAATCTTTTGAAAAAGTAAGTAAAATCTATTTCAAACACTTATTATTTCATTCACATACTTTGTATGTAGTTTTATATACTATTTATTTTATATTTATTATTCCATTCACATATATTGTAGATAGCATTATATATTTAATATAAAATACAGTAAAATGGGATAAAATATAATAAAGTAAACTACCGATAATTCAAACCTCTTGGGGTGAAAAAAAAGGGTTCAAGTAAATGCTTGGATTCAAAAGGACTTTAAAAATACTTAAGTAGAATTTTGAGTTCAGAGAGAGGATTCCAGTTATCACGAGTTTACTATAGTTTAATTGATCTTTTTTACATAAAAAAAAAGACAATTTTTTTTTGAAACTGCAAACATTAAAATATATTTGAATCTAGTCAAATATATTTTAATGTTTGCTGCAGAAACTTTATTTAATTGAAATAAAAAACATTTTATTCTATTCCTACATCATAGGAGAATGAAATATGCAAGTCAAAAAACAATTTAAAGAATGCCTAATTAAAAAAAGCAACCAATAATATCAAATTTAAAAAAATACAAGTAATTATCAAAACAAAAAACTTATTCATGTGATGTCCAGTCATTGAGAGGGTCTAGAGGATGTATTGAGCTATCCCTTGTGCACTTTTTGGTGTAATAAAACCTGTCGTCTTTTACAATTACTTTTGGTATGCATGTTTGACAAAGCCAAACAAAGCATTTTCATTTTTTGCATTTTTACCATTCCCTATTTTGGTTTGTTGCAGCTTTGCCTAAAACTAATTTTACACTAGGCTTGTTTTGTTGCTGTTGGAGTCACTGTTGTTCTTGATTTATTTGCTGCTCTTTATCAAAGTTAAGCTTACGCTGTTTTCAAGCATTCTTTGGCGCTTTTTTGCTATCAGCATCATTCAATCTCTTGAGCATTTTAAGTTTGTTAAGACACCTCCTTTTAAGTCTTTGTACCCCTACATTTTTTCATTTTTTTGTGTGGACATGTTGGATGCATAACATTTGTTGCATAAGCTGTGGCAAACAATTAGGCCAGTTGCAATCACCTATTAACTTCTTTTTAAACAGCTTAAAATGCAATACTGAAGATTAGTTGCAGATGAGTTGACTTTAGGCTGATGCTATATAACTTTATGCTGATGTTGGATGTTTTTGATTTTGACGGTTGAGATGATGGTGTTTCAAATAAATTAGCAATTTGTAATTTTGATTTAATGGATTTTATAAATGTTGAGTGAAAATAAATCATTATTTTAAAATCTAATGACTACTTGCATGCATGTAAAAACTTCTCAAGAGCTGAAAATTATGTTTGGAGCTGACTAATGCATTCTTTTGATAAATTGCTAAACTTTGTCTCTGCAATTTACACTTTGCAGGCTGAACTGCAATTTGCACTTAACTCTAATGATATGGCAACATCTAGTGGCTGTAGAATGTGTAACAACTGAACTAGTAAGCAAATTAACAAGATATTACTTTTAATGCTAATAAGTATGACATGAAAGGTAACATGTGTCAAGTGTCGATCTAAAACTAAAATAATAATACATGGATGTATATCAAGATGTTCTCAATATGGTTGGAGTTACCCCAATCTTTAAAAGGGGGGAATTAACTAGAAGTATTTCAAATTTGTTTAAAAAACCACAATATGGTGGAGAATAACAATATGGTGGAGAATAACAATATGCTGGAGAATTCCAAAAGGATTAAATCCTTTAGATTTTACTAGATCCTTTGCTTTTATTTACATTAACGTTCTTTATAAAGCATCAAATTTAACAACAAATGTTTAGTCATTACACAAACCTTTTTTTAACTGACAATAATTTATCAATATTATTTGGAAAAAATGAATAGTGAACTCCATGAAATAGATCCTCTTTTATCCAGTTTTAGAAAAAAAAATCTACTTCAGAATATTCCTTTTCTGTTTATTGATAATACTGAAATAAAGAGAGTCAAAGTTAGAAATAATTTAGATGTTTATTTTGATGAAATTCTCCTGTGGAAAAATCGAATTAACAATTTAAACAATAAAATAGCTAGAGGTATAAGAATGATATACAAGTCAAGAAATCTCTTAAGTAAAAATAATTTAATTGTATTTTACTACTCATTTGTTCATTGCCATATTAATTATGCTAATACTGCATGGGGTGGTGTAAACAAAAGTATACTAGAACCTATTTATCATTAAAAGTAGCTGTATGCCTTATAAACTTTAAAGACCATTTTAATCATACAAAGCCTCTCTTACTTAAAATGAATATTCTTAATGTAAACAAGCCTAAGGTTTATAACGTTCTTTGCTTTAAATATAAATGCAAAACCAACACCTCTCTTTTTTCTTCTTACAATTTATACTCACATAAAGAAAAAAAACAAATACTATCTTTGAAATGAAAAGTTTATCCAACAACCTTTTTTGCATAAAAATTTTTTGTAGATCTTTGTATTTCTTATCAAGGAACTTTTTTATGAAACAAAAAAGTTTTGAAACATTTTAATTTTTCTCAATAATGGAATTACAACACAATTAAAACTTAAACAAATATTTTTATCAACTAATAAAATACTTTTATATTTTTAATTTTCATTAAGTAAAATCTTTCTAAATCACTTCTAAATATTTATATATATGAATTTTTACTTTCTACAAAAATATATAGATTCAACACTATAAACGTAACAAATGTAATTAAAAAACAAAGCTAAGGGTCTTGTTGTCAATACCCTTAGGGTCTTGACAACAAGACCCTTAGGTCTTCTACGAGTTTTTCTTTTTTTTATAAACCTATATTATACTTTTATTAACCTATATAATATATTATTGAATTGATTATAATTTTAAAACGACTAATATTGTACAACATTTAAAGTTTCTTTGATGGCTACTTTTATTCAGTTAAAAATTTAACAATTTATCAAAAAAATTATTTATTTTGTATAAAAATGTTACATCATTTTACTCAGAAAATGATTCTCAACAAAAAATTCAATAAATATTTGTAAAAAGTTTATTCAATAAATTAATTAAAAGCAACAAATAAACAATGTCATAACTACTTCATTATATTCTTTATCTCATTCTATTCTGTTCTACTTTAATTAATTAAAAAAAGGTTAAATATTAACCTTTTTAAAGAAAAAAAATTATAAAAACTATAAACTGACAAAAATTTAATCTAACAATGTAACAATTACCGAGTTTTTACATCATGTCTAACCTGCATATTATCTGTAGAAGGAAAAACAAAAGCTTCTAATGTTGTGCTATCTAAACTACATAATACTTAAGAATATAAAAAATACTATTGAGCAAAAAGATGTTTTACAAATCAAATTTCTGCATGCTTTTATGGGATCTTTATTTAAATTAAAAAAAAAACATCAGCATAAATAAAAAAGTATACCTTTTGATAGACTTGATAGCTTTAAAAGCTTCATCCATATTACCAATTGCAGATAAATAGCTGTAACTCATCATGGCTGCTTTAGTTACTTGGTCGCCATTCTCAAATTCTACAAAGTCACGCATTGTTTTTCTTGCCACACATTGATCTCAATGCTGACCCTGTCATGTAATTGTTTACTGAACTTATTTAAAATTAATCTTTTTAAACAGAAATCAAAATAAAAAAGTGAAAAATATTAACTTGAAAAATTAATAATTTGATAAAAAAAAATCTTGCTTTTAATAACATACTGATTGAATGAAGTAACAAAAAGGCGTATCCATCCCCAATAACCCTGTACATTAAAAAAATATATTATTCAAAATAATCTTTTAAACTTTTTCAAATAATGACAAGTGTAACAACAATAACTTGAAATTAACTTGTTAAAGTACCAATTATTGAGGCATAAAAATGATTAACCTAACTATGGAAAACAATTAGGGCATAAAAATAATTAACCAAACTATGGAAAATAATTAGGACATAAAAATGATTGACCTAACTATGGAAAATAATTAGGGCATAAAAATGATTAACCTAACTATGGAAGAGATTAAAAAGTAGAAAATAAAAAATTAGAATAAATTGTTTTTTAAAAAGCTACATTTATGCATGAATTGAAAAGTAAAAATTATTTTATAATTAAAAAATAAACATTTTAAAATGTATGAACTATACATAAAAAAATCTAGTCATAAATCTAAAATAAATGTTATCAACAAAGAATTAGCAGTCAGCAGGTAAACTTTATCATTATCTTCTTGTAAAATGTTAGAGTTAAAAAGCTTCAAAATTAAAAAAGTATAGAACAATTATTTTCTACTTTTCTGTTTTAAAAAGTTTCTAATAACATTTGTTTAGAGCACATAAAACTTACTATTATAAATAAAATGACAATTAACCGGCAGTATTCTAAACTGCTTCGATGAGGTAAATATTATACTTTATAACTAAAAAAAATGCATAAATGGCCCGTTAGATGGTGAGTATTATTTTTTGAATAGAGTTTAATAGTTTAATAAAACAAAACAAATAGTTTAACAAAACAAAGACAAAGTACTTAAATATGTAAAAAGATAAAAAAAATTATGGTGTTGTAACATCCAATTAAAATTAAGTACTAAACTAATGTAGGTGAAACTCCATCTCCAGGGACACAATATACTTTGTATAATATACTTTATAACTACTTTATTTAATTATAAAGTTTTGGACTTTAATAACCTAAAGAATAACCTAGATAATTTAATGAACACATCTGTATCAGTTTTAGGGCCAAATATTGCTTTAAAAACATCTCTAAACACCTCATGGATGAGGTGCCTGCAAAAAAGCATAGTAAATATTTTTGAAGTTTTTTTTTAAAAAAACAAAAACAAAACAGTTAGTCTGTGTAACTAGATTTCCTGCCCTTTCAGCATTTTTTGGTATAGTAAGAGGTTTTTCTACCTCTTTTCCCAAAACAATATTGGTAACTTTTTTCTCTGATCCACCAGGTATGGCTGGAAAATGTTTTCCATCAACATAAATAATCAATGGCCTATCCACAAAAAAAATTAGCTTTTGAACTTGTGAAAAACTAAAAACAGTTCTAGATCCTGCTCCAACAAAAATTACAAACAGATAGTGAAAACTTAGATTAAAACTTTTAAAAACATTTTCAACATCATATGCCAGTGGATCTGAAGTTCGAATAACTGCAGATCTTGCAGGCTTATAAATTTGACTTGAAAATTATTTTTTATTGCAATAAAAAATACAAGTTTATAAACTTGTAGTTTTTATTTCATATTTTTGAATAATATGGCTGATGATTGCTGAAAGGCATGAAACTTTAAGTTCTATTATAAAGTTGTATTTTTTCATTTAAATTACTTTAATATAATTTGATCTATTTTTTAAAAAAAAATATTGATCACTCTTAAACAGACAAGAGCTGTATTTCCAACACTATATATATATATATATATATATATATATATATATATATATATATATATATATATATATATATATATATATATATATATATATATATATATATATATATATATATATATATATATATATATATATATATATATATACATATATAAATATTGTTTTACAATATAAAATTAAAAAACAAATTGAATTAAAAGCTACCAGTATAACTAGGATCTATTTTAAAATGATCTTGGACAACCAAGCCATATTCAGGACAGCTAAACATTGTAACAATTAATGAATTCAAAAACAAAATCAAAAAGATATTAAAAATTATTCTCATAAAAGTATAACAATTTAACTATCTATAATAGTTTTAATAAACATTTTAATTTTAATAAATAGTTTCATTAGTAAATTTAATAAACATTTTAATATTTTTGAAAAACATCAAAAGAATTAAAAAATAAGAATAAAATAGATAAAAAGGAGAAAATAAAATAAAAACAAATCCTAAAGATAAAAACAATATTTTAAGGAGGCGAATAACAAATTCTAAAAATTATATTATCATAAAGATCTTTTTCAATACTTGTTTCTTCTTGGTTAATAGAACTCATTCAAACTGTCTCACATACTAAAAGTTTTGGCTCAATAGAATCCCAAAATACTGATTTAGGCACATAACCTAAAACATAATAAAGGATTAAAAATATATATGATGTATGTTTTGAAACACAGTGCAAAATAAGGTAAGCTCATTAAAGCATTTAGATCAGCTACTGAAAAAAATGCGTTTACTGATTTATTCAAACATTTAACAACTTTACTTTTAACCAACCCCAATATTAATCTAAGTACTTAATAAAACATATAAAAGTAGTAAAAACCTTTGATAGCATCTGTTAGCTGTTGTTGTGTAGCTAATAAATCATCAAGTAATTCGTAGTTACTTTCTCCAGACATAAAATTGAAAGATTGAATTTTATCACTCTCTACTTCCCACACATACAAAACAGGGGCAGTGATATAGTTGCTCTAGTAAAAAAGCAAACCTTTATAAACTAATTTAAAAAAATCCAAACAAAAAGCATGAAGACTAAAAATTTCAAAAAAATACAAAAAAAATGTTTTAAACAAATGTTTCTGATAAGGGCTGGATCTTGAACATCATTGTGATTTTTATTTTTATTATTGTGGATCTTGAATTTTTGCAAATTTGTGAGTCTTAGGGACCTTTTCAATTAATATGCTTGTATGCTCATCTCATGGCACCAGATATCTATGCAAAATATTTTGTGTGCTTGTATGCTGAGCTCATGGCACCAGACATCTATGCAAAATATTTTGTGTGAGAAAAAAATTACACTCATTTTTATTTACAAATAAATTGCTTGTAGTAATAAAGTGATAATAAATTTCTTTTTTTTTTAGAATTTTTTTTTTAGAAAAAAAGATTTTATTTTTTCAAAAAAATGAAATCTTTTTGTTACGAAAACAGAACACTTCTTAATTCAAAATTTTTTAATTGAATCTTAATTTTTCAATATTCAGAGATTTGGCAATTTTGTTTTCAAAATCGTATTTATATATCTGACCTATCGTTGATTGTAAATTTTAAAAAACTACAATCATCTTTAATCACTTTATTAATAATATTCATTGGAAAAGATAAGTTTTAGGAAATAGTTCTTTGAGTCATATCCATTTAAGAACAAAAATTGGTAATATTTTTTCTTACATAATTATATTAATTCTATCACTTGGAATTTAACCAGTTCTATTTTATTTGAAAAGCTTTAAATTATTCATACAAAGATTTTCATGCTGTTTAAAAAAAACATCGAAAACATCACCATCCAAAAACAACCATCAACTTCAAAAGATTTATCATCAAAAAATCTTTTACGTTTAATTAGTTAGGGACTCAACTAAACTTTTAAACGTTAAACTAAACTTATATTTGCACTATCGTTATTCAACAAGACGCTCAATACTTTATTACATAAAGTATTGAATGTCTTGTTGATTATTTAAGTCTTATGATAATAGTCTTAAATAGCAATTTCATTAAAACAATTATTAATCTTTACTTCAGTTACAATTTTTTTCAACAAGAAAAATTTATTAAATTTTTTCCTAAAACTTATTTCCCAAACAAATCAAAGGGTTTTGTATTATTTTATGCATCTTTTAATTTAGCATGATCTGATTCTAATCATTTGCTCAAATTTTTACTTTATTTTATTCAAATTTTTATTTTATTTTATTAATATTAACAAACAACTTACAACAAAAGCAACAACTTTAGCAAAAAGCAAAACTTAGTTTCATTACTTAAAGCAACTAAAATCTATTAATAGGCCGGCGTCTGTTATCAGAAAAGTCTTCTAGAAAAAGAGTTTCGTTAGACACATTTAGTTTTCGAAAGCGTTATTTTGAAGATCTAAATGACCTGATATAATACCCAAAAGATCCCAGATTTTTAGTGTCACAGTAACCGGATAACTGAGGTCAAACATTTGCCGTATATAAAAACCATCCTTTGATTTTAACAAAGACGGTTTCAACTAACTAAAAAAAACCCAAGTCTGCTTTTTGTTTAATTACCCCCAAATAAATAATATTTGTGATTTCAAATTTTGTTAGTGTATTCCTCAATAAATTGCCAATATTATATAAAATTTTGGACAATTTATGATATGGGTAACCTGACTTCTACACCTTTGTATTTTTGTGCGCTGTTTTCTTAGGATAATTATCAGTTACCATATTTATGCTCCGCTTCAAAAGAGTATTGTATTTAAAACATAAATATTATTATAACCAAATTTTTTATTTTCATTACTACTGTTAATGCTTGTCTCACAGTTCAATGTCCGAAAATATAAAAATAGCAATGATATAATAAAAAAAAATTAAACATTTATTCCGTATTACTATCGCAATCGGACTCTGACTCGGATAGTTTGTCTGACTATTCGTCATCCTCCTCCTTGGGATGGTTATTGTTGCAGACATTACATTTGAAAAGATCTGTGCAAACTATAAGCATGTTAAGCAATTATTGCATGAACATCTTTTTGCGGAACAATCACCACGGCAATAACATATAACAAAATCAAGCACCAAATCTGGTGCAGCATGCGATTCCATCCAAGATATGGCAATGGAACCTTGATCATTAAACCAACCATTTCCAAAATGACTTGGTGGATTAATCAATGCTACATGTGATCTTTTTCTTATAAAAGCGTCAAAATTAGCTCTTTTTATGTGTTGCACAAGCGAATCTTTATTCGGTGGCAACATTTCTTTGCTAAATTTACCAGATTTAAATAATGTGTAATGAGCTACATTAACTGATTCTACTTGTTCAGCCCCGTATAAATCACAGACATATTTTTTCAGCATATTTATTAGTTCATCAGATGGTGGTACTGAATCACCTAGAGTTTTAAAAGCTTCTAAATATTTTGCTTTCTTCCGTAGGACTTTGAAAGCTATTGCTTTTCCTTTTCCATAAAATGCACTTGTTGAACCGCATCCTAAATAACAACTATAAATATAAACTTGAATAAATTTAAAAATCTGAATTCATAGTTTTACCCCGTCTAAACATTACAATATTTTCTAAAGAAACAAAAATCGTCACCTGTAAACAAATGAAAGCCAGTCATAGCAATCGAAAAATCTTTACCAAAATCAGGTTCATATTTTTTTATATTAATGATACGGCGTTTGTTACCAACAGCAGAATCGAAGTATATAGTTGACAGAAGGCAAGTTGACAGAGCAAACACAAATACATCAGTATCAGGACTACTAATAACAACAGTTTTATAGTGCAGTGACGCATGTGATGCATATAAAATCAACTTAGTATCAGCTTCTTCGTGGTCACTGGCAAGCTCATGAACTTCACTTACAACAATAAGGTTGTCAATTGACTGAATTTTGTTACACAAGTTCGTGTGTGTTACGTAGAGAGTTATGTTGCCAAGAATTTGTGGATCACACTCACACCATGACATGTATAGAAAATTTACTAGCTCCTCTTTATTTTGTTCGAGAGACATAAATTTTTTCCATTGCTTTGGTACCTGTTGAGTAGCACTATAGATGGTAAATGCTTGTACACCGGATTGTGCACTTTTTTCTCTTTCAGCATTTTTTGTGCTAATTAATGGGTAGCAATCAGATACAAATTTAACACGAGATGATTTATGGTAATCAGCTAATCGTATTACTTGTTTAAGTACTTCATTTGCTAGCTCCTTGAATGTGCCCGCTATTGCTTTTAAGCTTTGTAAAATTGCCATAGCATCAATGAGTAGCGCGTTGTCTGTAGGAATAGTGGTCACAGTAATATCATTACATTTTGATTCAATAACATTTAGTAACTTGGCTTTACATGTTTTTACAAGTGACCCTGTGATTGTTGATAAAGGCTGGATACACTCTCAATGAATATGCTAAAATTGCCTTTACATCGACTTCTCTATCTTTACCAATTAGCACTAGCCTAACAAATAAGTCTCTGTCATTCTTTAATGTAACTAGTTTACCATTTAAAGACTTAGATTTTGTTACCTGCTTTAAGCTAGCAAATGTTTTCAAACTATTTCGCTTTATTGTTGAAAATATATCAGGATCTTCACACAACAGTTTCTCTTTTACGAATGAGGTAAATTGTTTATCATCTATATCATGGGCATTACGAAGATCAGATTCAATATCAGTGGGAGCAATAGAACCTGTTGAGATATTGAGTAGTTCTTTGCTTTCAATAGTAAATGGATTTATCATTGCATCAATGGTATTCATCACATTTCGGACATTATCCTTATCTTTTAGTATTCTAGACTGATCAAGGTTTTTTCTGTACCTAAAGAATTGATTCGATTGACAACTACTTATCTTAATTTATTACTATTTCCTTTTGTAACGTTGGCGAATACAGAAAATATGATTAGAGTATGGGAAGATAAATAATTAATTATTTATCTTCCCATACCGTGAAAACTTTTAACTTAAAAACTCCAAAACGGTAACAGATATAAATTTGGGTTTAGCGCGGAATAATGATACTAAATTATTAATTAAATTTTTTTTTAATGCTATTTTTAATTTTTCGTAAGATCAAGAATAATTAATTGAGTATTTTTTTCTTTTTCGAATCTTGAATCTTATTATAAGCATTCGTTTCACATCTTAAATAAAGTATAAATATCATGTAAAATAAATATTCCCTAGAGCTAAATAACTTATAATTATTAATTGGGGTAACCTATTTGGTTTCTTAGAGAAAATATATAATAAAATAAAACCGATCCAATAATATTTCTGTGCTAATCATATAATGTTCGTAATCACCTACCATATCAAGAATTATAGAACATTATATAAAAAAAAACTACAATTTTTGCGATAAAATTTAGATTTGCTTGAACAATTATTTTATAATTGATATGCTTGAACAATTACTTTTATCGAAAAAAATATATTAATTTTTTGCCATAAAAAAAAGTAAATACATTTTTTACAAGAAAGCAATAAAAATCATTCGCAAATAAAAAAAATCTAAAAACTTTAAAAACAAATCAATTCAAAAATATATAATTACTGAAATAAATTAGTTTTGTGTAAAACAATACAAAAAAAATTAATGAAAAAAAACATTTAAATTTTCTTATTTAAAAAAAATCACAATAGGGGCTGGCTCCAGGTAGGGAGGAAGATATGACCCTACTAACCTTTTTTTTAAATTGATGCCTGCCATCATTTCGCATTCACTCGATATTGCAGCTCTATCACTCTGAGCTAAAATCCACCGATGAACTACTCCTTGGTGTAAGGTAGAGCCAACAATACCAGCAGTAGTTTTGCAATCATGGTTAGCTGTTTGTTCAATGGTTTGGTCATATGCAATTGATGAAAAGCCATATTCAGTCTGCCGTTGGACTGTCCATTTGTTTGATAGCTCATGTTTGACCCCTATAATAAACCACTTATTTTAATTGGATTTAAATTTTATAATTAACTTTTCTATTACAAACAATCATAACGCCTTGTTAGTAAACTTATCAGGATGTGTTTTGTTGAGCAATGTCATTTCTAACCAGTATGACGAGAGATACCTTGAATAGTTAACTTGATCATAGCTAAAACACCAAGGTAAAATTGATCTGGTAGTTGGCAAATGAAGGTTCCTATCACCGTAGAATGTAGCACTAATGAAATAATAACAACAATTCTATCATTTCAATAAAAGATGACCAGAATGCAAACGTTGGTGACTGTTGATTTAATTCGAGAAAAAAATCATCATACCTATAACAAAATAATAGTCAAAAAATATGAAAATTTAGCAAAATGATTGGAAACTGCAGGGTTTTTTAAATAATTTCAGAAAAAAAAATTGCAGATCCACGCTGTTTTAAAATGACAGTTAATATAAAGCACAGTTTCAAAAGTACTTCAGAAAAAAGAAAGGAAGCAAAAATACCTCGCAAAGATTGACAAGTAGTCGTCCTCTACTAGATGATCTGTAAACTGATTGGGAAATTTTTCTCTCAGCATTACAATAGGGGTATTGAGGCAATCCAGTTCATTTAAATTCAATGTTTCAGTGAATGAATGCAACCTTAATTGTTGTAAGGCTTCGTATAAGATTTTATAGGCATATACTGAATGATTATAGTGCTTCCCTCGTAACACTCCATTCAAAGAGCCAGATGCTACGACACCAGATTCAATAAGAATATCCTACTGCTACTACTACTACTACTACTACTACTACTACTACTACTACTACTACTACTACTACTACTACTACTACTACTACTACTACTACTACTACTACTACTAATTAAACCTGTGATTTCAGAGGGAGTGTTACCAATAAATTATCTGCCTGGTTAATCAATAAATGCAATATTATTAAAATAAACTTGGTAACTGATTTAACTTCATAACCTATAAAATATAAAAAATAAACTATAAAATAATAATACTGCTAGACTAAATACATACAAATTTTTCATTTTTCTTGCAAATGATACATATATCTGGGAGAACGGCTGGTCTGCTGCTACTTTGTTTTATAACTTGTGACGATCGCGTTTTCTTTAGTGAAGAAACTGAAACATTTAAAGGTTGTTTTTGATTTTTAAGTGACTTACCTTGGTCTTTCTCTGCTAATTTTTGAGCTCTCTCAATTTTTGTTTTATTAGTTAATAATTTATAGCAAGCAATGTGGCAAAACACCATTTAATTTTCATTTGCTTCATAGTCAAGAGTAATGCCACAAGATAAAGCTACATGTTGACGAAAAATGAGCATGATGAAAATGATTTAAGAGACTTTAGTGAAGGTGATGAAATTTTTATTCATGTAAAGCTGACCAGTTACTGAGTAAAAAGCAATTGCTTTTTTCACCCAGCCTATTACATCTCGAAGTTTACTCAAGTAGACATCATTATATTATTGGTTACCATAAAGTCTTTATATGAGTTTAATATTAAATTTTGTATTTTGTTTAATTTAAACTTACATGGATAATATTTATTTGTTAAAAAAATAAAATTATTAAAAACTTTTGTTAATTATGCAATATTTCTTCTGTTTCAGTAAAAAGTTAATGACCCCAACTTTAAAGAATAACAAAATATTAAAAAAAAAAAATAAGGGTGCGACCCCCCTAGCCTAGAAAACAAATTTAACATGCATGTTCATTGGGACTACACAAATGCTGTCAAGATAAAGTAAAATCAAAGTAAAGCCTATAGGATTAAGTAAAAAAAAAAAAAAAAAAAAAGATTCAAAAAAGTGGAGTTCTCCAGTTAGCTCTGAAAACAATTTTAAGATGTACTTTTAATAAATTTTCACAAGTGCTGGAAGTTTTGGAGCTCTATCTAGTCTGAAAGGTATTGAAAAATCAATACCTTTCAGACTAGATACCAACGCAACAAAGAGGAGGTTATTAGGGCACCCACAACCTATAGTAGAAGATTGAGCAGCTTTCTTTACCATCTTTTTTTAAATGGATTATATATGATAAAACGCAATAAAAGATTATATCTGATAAACGCTCCTTTAATCATATAAACTATATCAGATAGTTTAAATGACTTATAATTTTTTGAAAACTGTTTCAGCAGTTGATATCCAAAAATGTTATATTGGGTCATAATACCATAATAAAATACTTGATTGAAAAGGCAAATACAAAGAAAAAAACTGGATAAAAAATGCGCTCTAACGAACAATAGTGACTTAGTCAAGGTTTACAAATGCATGTATTACCCATAGCTTAGAAATTATGCCCCCTTTCCCCCTCCCCGCCAAAGTTCCATTATGGCCACTAACCTATTTCTGCTCAACAAAAAATAGAATTAAAAAATCAATGATAATTAGCAGCCCCTATTAGCACTCATGCGTCAGGGAGCCCGTCTCTATACTACTGGTATACCCCATGTTGACTATATTTGCCTCTAATTATAATAGAACTACCCTTTATGATATACATGAAAAAAAGTCCTCTCTCGATGCCGCACCACAAACACTGCCCACATACATCAGAGTATTACCTGAAGTATTACCTAGAAGTGCCCTCAAACAGACAATGCATTTGAATACACTACCTATCTCAATATTTATGTTAAATCAACATGAAATGACTGTTCTTTGAGAAAGTAAATAATATAACTTACATTTTACTTACTTACAAAGTAAAGTATAAAATTTCAAAAGAAAAAAATTACTTTTATTTATAATTGTAAATAACAATTTTTTTTAAATTACTTTTATGTAAGTTGTTTTTGCTAATTAGTTACTTTTACACATAAAAGTAAAAATGCAAATAACTTTTACTTGTAAAAGTAAATTACTTTTTCAAGTAACAGTTACTCATTTAAAAAACGTAAGTTACTAAGTTTTACACGTTATATAATTTATGTAAAGAAAAAAAGAATTACTTTTAAATGTAAATAAATTATATATTTTTATATGAGTTATGTAAAGCAATTTACGCTAAGTAATTTGCGATTTTACATCAAATAAAGTAAAAGTGCTATCTCTATTCTGTACAGATTTGTATTTTTTTTTGGCATCAACATTTTCCCAGTCTTTGAGAACATTTTAAACAACAGAATGTCCGGGCTTCTAGTTACTTGACTGATTTTTGCTTCAAATTTTTACTTTTTAATACTAGTTAATAGACGTGATGAAGGCAAGCAAAAATAAATATTTCTCTATCCAGTTTTTATTCGAGAAGCACACATGCACCATTATTAGGGCCTGTATTTGAAGCAGTATCACAACAGAGAATCTTTACTCTGTCCTCAAGAATTCAGTTGATAATGACATTTCAAACTGCCTCTGCCTGTTTGCTTACTGATGAGCTGTCTGATTTTAGCACAGTGATAAGTTTTTTATTATCATCATATGAAATAACTATTGAAAGAGGGTTCTTCTTTTGATTTTTGTGAATCTAGAGCTGGCAATAATTTGCTGTATCAGTGGACAGTTACCCTATCCAAAATATTGTTTTAAAAATTAACTTTTATAGCTTCAGCATGGTCTTTCAGAGTTTTTTGGTGGTGGTTCATAAGATGATGCCAATGGAGCTAACAATGCAAAATGTCATTTTTCCTTAAAAATAATTTCTAAGGTGAGCTTTATCTTCTTTTTTGTAAGTTTTTTGCCCAAGCCAGCTAAGTGAACAGATCAACATTGTTCATTTTGGTGCTCCAAAAAGATCCTATCTTCATTTATTTTAATTAGCTGAAGCGCATCGGCATGAGTAATGTCAAACAATTTTTTGCAAATCTCTCCAAAATTGATATAATGAAACTAGTTTCTTAACACAGATAGTTAGGTAATGATTTAGTCAATACACATGCCTTTTCCCAGTAAATAATACACTCCTAAATAGTAAGACTTGCAATTTCATAGACACTTAAATTCACTTTACAAATACTATAATATACTAGACTATTATATTATAATATAATACTCCGAGTACTTGACAATTAGAGGGAAGCTTTGAACCGGTGACTTGATATTTTATGTCTCCTAATAAAAATATCTCATTTTTAAAACTTCAAAACTCCACTGACATGTTGACTACTCTAAATTGTAATGCATTTACTAATAAAATAAATAAGTAATAACAAGCAAGCAATGCAAGATTTCCGTCACGCCAAACCCTGCAAGCACATACATGTTAAAGTACACAAAACTTTATTTTTAAATGTTTTGAGACCATTCAAATTAGAGAGGGTATCCATTAAAAAATATAACATTACTAATTTTTTTGGGACACCCTCGTATGTAGGTATGTATGTATGTATGTATGTATGTATGTATGTATGTATGTATGTATGTATGTATGTATGCATGCATGTATGTATGTATGCAAATCGGTTTTGCAAATAAGTCTTTAGATTACAAGCTACTAACATAAAAAAATGTTATAAAATATCTATTTCTTATGTAGCACAAGAAAAGAAATACAAACATAAAATATTAAGATTTTTAAGTAGGTTTTGAACACGCTGTGAAAAAGGTTATATTACAAGATCAATAAATGAGTATGAGTGTAAAAAGTGCCCTCTTACTACTTTAGAAAATTTAAACCAAACTCAATGTAACAATTTGACTGAAGTCAGATTAAAAATTTACAGTACAACAGGAATAATTATTGTTGGTTCATTATTAGGTGTATTTTTTACAACAATTGTGTTTATTTTCTATTTATTTAATTGGAATAAACCAATTGTTAAAGGTGCTAACAGAGAAATGTCTTTTATCCAGTTGTTTTCTCTTAAATTTTTGTTTTTGTTTTCATTTTTATTTTTCGAAAAACCAACTCCAATGTTGTGCATGTTAAGATCGTCATTATTTGGTTTTTTATTTACTACAATTCTCGCTTTGTTGTTGTGAAAACATACAGATTGGTTCGGGTATTTAATGGACGGTTTACAAAAGTTTCCAAGTACTTAGAAAATAAATTTCAAGTGTTTTTTTCTTTTTTCACTTTGTATCCCATAGAGACCTTAATTGTTTACACCATTTGGCTTCCATCACCACTTATGAATATACAAACTATACCTGATTCTAATCGCAACAATTATCTTGTCTGTGATAATGAAAAACCGTTATTTTGGATTTCATTAACATACTTTTGTATATTAGCTATTGTAAGTAGGTACATGGCTTTCCGAGCGCAGAAACTTAATGTTTTTAAGTATTCATTTTTAATTTAACCTCTTATCCGTCCCTTACCCACAAGAAAACTGATTGTTTTGTATCAGAGCTATTTATTCATAGAATTTTGCATTAGAGTTTTTGTTCTTCTAATGTTGTTGCTTTTAGCACAACATAGAAGTCTTGCTAGAAATTAAACCATTCAAAACAAAATATCTTTATTTTTAAGTAAGACAACAATCCTAAGCACATTAAAACAGTGTAAAAATTATAATTTATCAAATGAATGTGCAAAACAATAACATACATGAATTAAGCCCCTTACTCACTGTATAGTAATCCAACCCAGTTTTTATTGGATAAACTAGACAAAAAAATGGCCAACCAATCAAAAACAATTCTGGGAACATTTGCAGCAATGCTGGAATAAAATTTTACTACTAGGGATGTGTGGGAATTCTATTCCGGCCAGGATTTGTTAATTTTAGTTCAGGCTGAAATGCTGGAATTTATTTTTTACCTTTATTTTGTAAAACATGTGACAAAAACTGCATACATTTTTTTAAAGTTTTTTTTCAATATTATATCCAACAAGGCTGAAAGCAACCACTATTAGAGTGGGAAGTTACTAGAAGAGAAAAGATGAAGTTTATAGAGCAAGATTTATATTATAACAATTGACAGACAACTTAAAAGATTGTTAGAGGAAAAAAACAAGATAATTAAGCGTTTTTGGAGCACTTAGGAACAGTCACAGTAAAAGGATGAGACTAAATTGAATGACAAGTAACACAAGAACGAATTTTGGTAGATAGCAAATGAGACGCAAGCTCTTTAGAGCACTTCTCATTAAAGTATTTGTAGAAAAGAGAAAGAAAAGCAACATTACAATGATATGATAATGGTGGAAGGTTGGCTGCAAAAGTAGGTCCAATTAAGTTTACAATGCGTTTTTGCACCTTGTCTAAAAGAGAAATGGCATCATTGGAAGATCTGCCCCAGATATGGAAGCAGTATTCCATACAAAGACAGATTTGAAATTTATAGAGATAAATAATAGAATCCGAAGTAAGAAAGTGTCGAGCATGATAAAGAGATGCAACCTTAGCAAATACTAATTTTGCAATGGATTTGATATATGGTTTCAAATTAGCTATCGGTTACTACTGTTAGCAAATCAGCTGTAGAACAAGAAGATCGAAATCCATATTGATGATCAGAAAGTACATTATTAGATTTAAGATTAGAAGTTAAGTATTTGTTCATTAAAGACTCAAAAACCTTGCTTATGATAGGAAAAAAACTAACGGGACGGTAGTTAGATGAGTCAGATAGTCTCAAGAATTTTGAAAATAAGGAAAGCAAGTTCCCTTTACAGGCTGCAAAATACTTTGATAGGGTCTGCTAATAGTTTTGAAACAGTACATGTAGTATGACTGTTTAAATTAGAGAAAACAATTGCTTATTGAAGAAACTCAACAGGAAAATACATAAAATTATAAAAATAGAAACTTATATTAAAAGCACAATGTAATTTTATTTTAAGCTTTACAAATATTTGTGGTAAAAAAAATTTTTCAGTTTTGGGCAGCAAACTAGCTCTTTTATCATCAAGAATGTTGCCTGCCTCTGAAAAGATTTCTTATTTTAAATGCTACTTAAATTTTAATTAGTTAAAAAATATAGGATGCCTATTACAGTAAATATTGTTATAGGTTATAAAACTATATATTATATAGCCACGATTCTGAGTGTAGGTTTTCACTTAAATCTTAAAGGTAAAAAATAATATAAATTCTTGCTGGAATAATCAATAAAAATTCAGATTCAATTTTATTGATAATTCTGGCAAATCTGGTTCTGGCTGAAATTTTAAAATTTCATTCCAGTACACCCATAATTACCACTTTCATTCAAGAAATAGGTAAAAAAAAATAATAAAAGCCAAAAATTTGTCCGGCTAAAAGATGGGACTGGGGGATTACTTAAAAAAATTAAAAATTAGGAAAAATAATGTTCAATTTCCTTAGATGATACTTTTTATTACATTTTCTTTTATTATTAAAAAGTATTTAGTATTAAAAAATTAAAGTAGTAATATTAATCAGTTTTACTTGTATTGAAAGGTGATACAAAACATTTGACTGACAGTGAGTACAGAAAAACATTTGACATATCAATATATCAAATATCAATGGTGAGTTAAGTCATATTTACGCTTAAGCATTTTCGTTACACAATGAAATCTTATAACAAGGCCTATATTTACAAATATATCTATACATTTTCATAATATACATATGCATATATATACAGAGTGTACAATTAATTTCTGAGCTCCCCCCCCCAACCTCCTCTAGTGTTCATTTGTAAATGACTGAAACTCAGTTGTTAGTTAATATTTTTTATTGATTTTTTCACAAAATCTTTAGAACAATGTTATTGATCAGTAGTGAGTTATTCCACCATTTTTATCAACATTATTCTGAAATTCTGGCGCAAAAACTTTTAATAAGTGAATAGCATTCTTCCTGGGTGATGGAAGCCCATTCTTTTTGAACTCTTGTGATGAATTGTAGGCGGTTTTGGGGTGTGAGATTTTTCAAAACACTTTTCTAAAGTCTTGTCCATACATGCTCAAGGCAATTAAGGTCTGGTGAATTCCCTGGTCAATCAGTTTAGATATTGTTGAACTCCCTATTGATAACATGCAATATAATCCATCTTCCAATCAAACTGCATACTTTATCAATCATGGCAGCTATGTAAACAGATCTTTTTCCTTTAATAATCACCATTCACTGTTGTATACACTTGTTGTAATACATAATACATCTACTTGTTGTAATAAAATATGGGGAATCAGAAATTAATTGTATACCCTGTATAAATCATATCAAATTAAACCTTTTGTCTTCTCATATATGCTTGAGATTCTTTAAGTACACAAACGATCAACTCAAAAACAGATTATCATTTGGTAGCTTTCCTTCATTTGACCCACAAAAGTAATAATCACAATAGTATATTCATTTTGTAAGATTCATTAGCTTGAAAAATTTCAAAACTTAAAGCTTTCATGAAGCAGAATTACTTGCATATTAATTGCATACTCAATAAACATAACTTAACAGGAAAAAAAAACAAAAAACAAACCTATATCTAACTTTTTACATTATTTTTTTCCTTTTATTGTTATTTTACAATATTTAATAAAATGATTTTTTGCTCTAGCAACTTTTATTAAACAGTTTTAAAATTTTCAGAAAACATGTTTGGTAAACTTTTGCAACAAATCTAAATGTTTTTAAATATATATATATATATATATATATACATATTACATTACCTAATTTTTAACTCATTTCAATACCTTTTTTTCATTTCTTCTAAGCATGAAAAACAAAGTCGATGACCACACAGTGTTAAAACAGGTTCACGAAGAGCCATTTTACACACAGGGCATTCATAATCGTCTAAAAGTTCATGTAAAAAATGCGCATTGTATCCTCCGCACTTTTCCAGATCCAAGCTCTCCATTTAGATTTCTTTGCTTTTAAAAAACATAAAAATGCTGTTAGTAAGAATAATTTTATCTATTTTTTTTTTTAACTATAATATAATTTTATTTACATTTTTTTTAACTTTTATGATTTTTTTTTTAAATAAAAATATATATTTTTAAACCTTATTTTTATGAAAGTAAAAATTAAAACTGTTCTATAAATATAAAAGTTTGCATTCTGACACTTTATTGAAAGTGTTTTATAAAGCGTCAAAAAAATTGTTTTATTATTTGTCATTGCGTACTGCGAATTTAAAGAAAAAGCAAATAAAAAACGATAAGTTTTTAAGTAACCAATGAAAAGTTTTTAAACTGCAAAATTTATTAAAAGCCATAATAAATAACAAATTTTTTGTTAACCAACAGTTGTTATTGTTATTTTATTTACAATAATATACTTTAAACATACAACAATAAGATGGTTGACAATTTTAAATTTGTCAAAATAAAAAAGGCAATAAGGCCGCAAATATTTCGATAAGATAAAAAATTCTCCTGAATTGATCAACAATTGCATTGCTTTTATGATTTGGTACCCTAAATCTTAGCACGCCTGTCTATTCTCGGCACGCCTGTCTATTTTCGGATTTCGGATAACTAAAACAAAGCTGTTTATTTGAAAATGGAGTAAAAAAATACCATATCTGTCACCGTTTTAAGAATAGGTTTATTGCAAACTCCAAATCTCAAAGTGTTCTTTATTTTACTAACAACCATTTTTATGACGGTGGTACACCGCGTTAAATTTTGGCCAAAAATCTCCCTAAACAAATTTTTAGCGTGACTATTAAAACTAACGTTTTGACTAGAATATGTTCACGTTTGGTTTAGTCTACGGTATAACATACAATTAAAAAACAAGATTTACGGCTTAATTAATCAAAAAGTGAGAGTTTTAATGTGTTAATGTTTTAAAAATAAGTTACATTTTTTGTTTATAGAAGAATATGTGTCTTTAAACATTCTTTGTATTTTTCAAATCATGATAAATAAGTTAACAAAAAGATAATCGATAAATCAAAATGTTACTTCCCAGTGGGCACACAACGTTTTAGGCACATTTTTTTCAGGTTCATCCGTTCATGGTATTTGTGTGACGTTTTATGAACGTGAACAAAACGTTGGTAAAAGCACGTCATATTTGAAGCATAAAAAAAAGTTATATTAATTTGTTTGCCTATATTTTCTACTTTGTAAGAAGCATACGAAAAATATATATTTAATATACCTTTTAAAAGTTAGAAAATATAGGTAGACAAATTAAAATAACAGTGTTTTCACGTCTTTAAATCGCTTCAACAATGACGTACTTTTACCAACGTTTTATTCACGTTCAAAAAACGTCACACAAATACCATAAACGGATTTTTTTGAAAATACAAAAATATCAGGAGTATTAGAATAAAAAACGGCTGAATATATTACAACTAGAAAAAGATCGAATCCTAATACAAGGTATGCAAATATAGATTTAACAGATTGCTGTACAGCAATCTGTTAAGTCTATATTTTATTGTAAAGAAATCTATACCTGATACCTAAACATCTATATTTGATATCTAAATTTCTAAATAATCTATACAAGGCCATGAGTATTTTATTGTTTTGCAATCGTACAGTAGATAGCTGGCGATAGCAATAAAAATTAACATTTTTTACCTCACGCACATAACAGATTGCTGTAAAATAATCTGTTAAATCTATACTTGATTGCAAAGAAATCTATAGTTGATGTCTAAATATCTATATTTGATATCTAAATTTCTAAATAATTTTTATATATAAATTATTTAGAAATTTAGATATCAAATAAAGATATTTAGACATCTATATATATATATATATATATATATATATATATATATATATATATATATATATATATATATATATATATATATATATATATATATATAAATATATATATATATATATATATATATATATATAGGGCTATGACATTTTATTGTTTTTTAATCTACAGTAGATAGCTAGCTATAGCAAAAAAAAAAGTTAACTTTTTTTACCTCAGGTTAGGTCATATATTATTAAAATGTTATCAAATAGACCAATCTAATTATTGCTTTAAATTTTTTTTGTTTTAAATAAACCCCATAACAATTTTTTCAAACACCAGGTTTGGGAGGTTAAGTTTAAATTAATGTTTTGTTGAGTCAATTTAGATTAACTAACTATCAAATAATTTATACAATAATTTACTAAACGAAAGAAGGTGTTTGAAATAACTATAAACTTTTTAGTTCGCTTTCTTCTTGGCGTGCACGTAGAAGGGCAGTTGTACAAATGTACGATATATCCGTGTCAAGTTTTCCAGCGAATCCAGACCCTTAGATGAAGCTGAGCCTGAACACAGTTGTACATCTCCAAATGATATAAATCATTTTTTGGATGATCCAGTTGTTAATGGCTCACAATCAGAAAATGAATGTTCGGAGTTATCAAATTGTCATGAAAGTATAACTGAAAATGACTGTTATGATGAAGCTTTATGTTTAAAATTACGCAATAGGGCAATTAAAAATGGGTGCACACGACAATATATAAAAGAAGTCTTAAACACATTTTTAGAATCTTCTTTTAATGTCCCAAAAGACTCTAGGACGTTGTTGAATACTAAGCGAAACATAATTTGCACTAATCTTGATAATGGAGATTTCATCTACTTGGGTTTAAAGGCAGAAGTTACAAAACAAATTATTCGTTTCTGTGTTTCAGAAACTTCTTCGTATTTAAGTTTCAATATCTATGGAATGCCATTATACAAATCAAGTTCTACTCAGCTGTGGCCTATTCTTGCCTCTATTATGAACTTTGAACTGTTCGTTGTGGAACATTATTGTGGCAATACCAAACCACCCTGGGATCCATATTTAAGAGACTTTGTTAATGAGTTAAAAGATTTGCAGGATAATTTTATCAATTTAACGGAATTAATTATAAAATTAATATTTATGCTTTTATTTGCTTAAAGGAATTGTTACTTATTCTCGGTTGCATTCTTGTGCGAGATGTATAATAGTGGGCAAAAGTATTACTCACCGAGTAGTCTTTACACATCAAGAAGAAGGTGTTAGTTTGTTAACAAGTGAAAAATTTAAAAATGATGATTATAAGGAAAAAGATGAAAATGGAAGATTTCATCAACAAAATAATCCAATTCTGAGAAAACCTGATACAATAAACTTTATCAACATGTTTCCATTAGATTATATGGATCTAGCGTGCTTAGGGTGTATGCGGAGATGGTTATATTTTTTAAAAGGGATTATTAAAGGTACCAACTGAAAAATATCCACTAATATGATAAGTCAAATTACTTTTAAACTTGTGAATTTGAATGGAAAGCTATCAAGTGATTTTATAGGACAACCCAGAACGTTAAGTGAGATTGATCGGTGGAAAGCAACTAAAATGCACTCGTTTTTAATTTATACTGGTATAGGTGTTCTAAAAGGAATTGTAGACACAGCACTTTATTAGCTTTTCTGTTGCATTAATGCTTTTGTGCGAAAGTAATACTTATGTTCGTAATTTAAATCTTCAAAGTGCTCATCAACTCCTAAGTTACTTTGTAGGAAATTCCCAGGAAATTTTTGGAGAGTTGTTTTGTGTGTACGATGTCCATAGTTTCTTGCATTTATGTGATGATGTTTTTTTTTATATTGCTTCTCTTGACATTATATCATCTTTTACCTCCAAAAAAATTACCTCCAAAAGTTAAAACAGTTAGTACGTAGCAAACACAATCCATAGGTTCAGACTTCAAAAAGATTAGATGAAATGGATGATGCAGTTCTGTTACAGAAGTTGACTAGTAAAATAACTACATCTAAAAAAGATAATTGCTTTTTAACTGAGAATACTGTAGTTTTCTTAATAAAACAAGTTGCTAAAGATTAGTTTCAGTGCCAATCATATCGTAAACAATGTTTGGAAAATTACTTCACTTATTTTCTCTATTCAAAAGATTTTGGAATATACTTTCTTAGAAATAGTGTTCAACCTGTTGTTTGCGTTGAACGTAAAGACAACCTTTTACGGAAATGTTATTGCATGAAAGTCGAAGATGGGTTTGTTATTTCAGCATTGGTACATGAGTTGGTTTATTAGCATGAAAATATAGTATTAGATTTAGCATAAGACAAAAAATTTTTTTTGTATTGTTTATTTTACTTGTTAGTATGTAATTATAGATTAAATAAATCCTGTCAGACTTGTTAAAGTTGCAACCATATATCTTCCTTTTTTAGACCATACACCTGCATGGGTGTATGTTTATGCCCAAATAAACATACATCGAAACACTTCAATTTTATATAGTTTTCCACTTGCAAAAGTTAACTTTTGAAAACAGTATTTTACAAATTGCAAGTTGAATAATATGACACGTATGACTTTTTTTTCATGTTTATTAAAAACATAAATTTTGATGACATTTACTTTTGTATGAACTATTTGACAATACTATTTGACAATATGAATAAAATAAAACTATTTGACAGCTATTTTGTTGAGAATGTGACATTGTTTGCACACCACATTCATATTTTTGTTATTTTATGTACCTGTTTGTTAAAACATAAATAATATTTTGTTTTGCTTTTTAGTTCCATAAGAAGACTGCATTCTGTTATGACCATAAATGAAGGTTTGACAAAAAAGTGCATGGTTTCCTTGCATTGAGTTGGAGGAAATCAAAAGATAAAGTACTGGCCTCTAAAAGGAAAGAAGCCAATCCATTATTATACAAGTAAATGAGCGATGCCAGATATGAGTTGGCAGGAATTTGATCTGCTGAAAATATGCCTTGAAAAAGGCACAAAGGATATGTGCAACAATTGTATGAATATTGATTGTGAATATTTGTGTAGTGATGTTCCTGAAGGCAAGTTTCTTTTAGCACTCAATTCTAAATTTGAATTTAATTTTCTTCCTGGAAAGGCTTTCTAGTTTGAGCAAAGTTTTCTGACTTAACTAAGTCTTGTCAAAAGTATAAAATATAATGTCGTATAAAAATATTTAAAAACACAAATAGGCTTTCTTGTAAGACAGTTGATTTTAAAAAAGAAATAACAATATACTTTCACTATAATAATAACAATTCTTTCAGTTAATGCTGCTGTTTAATATAAATTAATAAACAGGTAAAGGAAAAAACTTTTAAATTATCCCCTACCAATCTAACAAGACCACCTTCAATAAATCATACACTATTTTCTTTATTTTAACTAGCCTAACAGATTTCACTACAGAAGAATATATATATATAAATATAAATATATATATATATATATATATATATATATATATATATATATATATATATATATATATATAGTGCTTTTCTTTGTAAAATCAGCTCTTCATAATTAACAAAGGCAGCATTTGAACAGAGATTTGAAGCATAGATTGGTAATTTGATTTTACAAAGTAAAGCACAATGTTCTTCAAGTAGTTTAACTTATCAGTCAGAATCTTCAACATTGAACTCATCACAGCATGGACAGTCAAGGGGAAACTTAAGTTTGTTGTCAAGAGAGTTACCGAAATGTTCAGAACAACCTAAAGGATCACCAAGAAAAAAAACGACGCCATTTAGACCACCCTCTAGTCAACAGAATGTTGATGGTTAGCAGTGAAATACAAACTATCTTCTTGGAAACTATGATGAACCTCCAGTTACATTCAATCTATGGATCTCAGGCGTAAGTATTCCTTTTTAAACTAACAAAAATTGGCTTGACACAACTACTCTCCTTATTAGTTTTGTCAAAGACTTTAATGATCCATGACCCAATCACCCTAAGTAATATGTAGTTTATCAGCCATTTTTTCGAAGAGTGCCAATATGAAGAAATTCTACAAGATTTTCTTCCATTTAAAACTATTTTAAAAGGCTATAGTATATTAAAAAGTAAATTACACACCATATGAGTATTTTTGTTACCACTTTTTGTTTACTCTCCCAAAGATTGAATACAGCGGAGTTAAATTGGTTCGTCTCATGGTACCAGTTGCATTGATCATAAAATGTTGCCTTAATGTACTTGTTTTCAAAGGAGTAATATTAACTTTGTTTTTTCAAAAGTTATAGTTTATTGAATATTGTTTTGATTAAGTTAATCCCAATATTAAATGATGTTTTAAAATTATTTTGTATGGGTAGCTTCTAAATTTTGGTTTATCATAGGTTTGCAATACGCTTTCTTTATGGAAATGACAGAGATCAAAACAACACAAGCTAATATTGTTGCTGCTATTGATCTACTTGGACAGAGAACTGAGCCTAATGATTCGTTGTTTTATATTAAGAGGTGCGACTCCATATAAGAATTTGATCAGCTAGAGAGAAAATTAGTTGATAAAAGTGAATTTGAGTTAATGGTAATTAATGTTTTTGAGTCCTTTTTTATATTTATTATTCAAAAGCTACTATTGAAGTCTAACTATCACACTTAAAATACACTCTCTGCCAGGTACTGGGAGAAAAAAATGTTAATGGTCTTTTATAACAGATAAAGATCCTTTATTAAACTAGTGTCTGTGCAATTTCCATATTTTTTTCACATACCTTTAGTGGAACGTAATGATAAGATTAAGATATATGCATTGTGAAACATAAAAATAGTAAACAAATGCCTGAACGAAGTGTTACATAGGCGAATTCAAGCGAAATTCAATAAAGCTGGAAACAAAGGAAAACGTCCTTTCAAGCAAACCCTCTTATACAAAGCAATGATAGGTATTTTTTATAAATTAATGTATTGTTATTTAATGTTATTATGCACTATTTAGTTATTTTATTGTTTGTTTGAGTCTTCTATCTTTTTAACATTTATGCATTCAAACACGGCAATAATGCCGTGTTCTAAGTTAAAATATCGTAACTAACTTTATCCCTATGTAGAATGTTTATTAATAACCGTTAATAAAGTTTTTTTTTTTTGCAGCTGCGCTCGTATCGGAATCTAACACCCGTGATGTCATTGACCGATACATTGGTGATCACTTAAAGCAAGAACCACGAACTGTTGCGCTGGAACAACGTGAAGAAAGTCCAGAAAGAATGTAGTTAATGCTAAAAAATAATTACATATCCATTTATATTTCGTTTTTTTTCTTTAAAGAAAAACGGAAAATTTGGTTTGCTAGAATTCTTGATAACAAAATTTTCCGTCTCAAGAACTGGTCTTAACTTCGTGCAATAAAAGACCAAAACACGATCGTTGTAAGTTTATCTGGGACGTTCACGGCACGTCCAAAAATGACGTGATTTCGTAACTTCATATAAACGGACATTACACCTCAATGACACGTCACATAAAAACGTGAAATAAACGTTAAATATTAACTTTAACTAAATAAATACTTAACACACTGAATCTCTAAAAATTAAATACCTAAAACACTACACAGTACACATGCCATTCATGGTCCATACAAGAGATTCATTGATTGATGACCGGCACCACCGCCCCAGTAATGCCTGTCATCAACCAATAGTTATCCATTAGGGTGTGTCATTTACAAAAAAAATTGATTTAAAAAAAGTTATATTGAAAAAATATTAGGACTTTATATATAATTAAGAAATGTAACCTTCCGTTTTGTTGAATTTTAGCGCAAGCTACATTTTTTTTAATTTTTAGTTTTACTGTTTATTGCTATTCTGTATACTACTCAGTGAGCACACACCAAAAAATGGTTGGCTGTTTTGAATTATTTTTTTCTGCCTAGAGTCGAACAGTTTTCTTTTTAATATTTCTAAGTATTCCATTTATTGTGGTTAAACAAAAAAAATTACAAAATTCTGCTAAAAATAGTGTAAAATATGTAACAATATCCTTATAAAAACCAAAATATTGTGTTACAAAATACATTTTAGGGCTTCTTACACTTAGGGTGGTTTTGTGCTCTATTGTTAAATATCCCTATAATTTGTGTTATCCTTATAATATGTGCTTTCTCATAAAATAAAATAATTTTAGAAAAAGGCTATATATTTTGGTCTCTAAATATATAATTTGTTAAGTTATGACAACTTATAATATTAAAAAACACTACTATGTTATAAAAATAATAAGCAATCTATTTAATATTAAATGTTCAGTAAATATAAACATATATGTTAAATATTAAAACAACAACATATTGTTATATATTTTTTGAGCTCAACAAAAAATAAAAAAATAAAAATCACTTTAACTATAGTTTAGAAGTTCCATCATGTCTTTCTTGCTCCTATTAGCAGACATCAACTCTCTGCTAATGAATTGGGCTCTTATGTAAGCTTCTCTTCTTTCTGATGTGTGGACATGTCCTGCAGCTTCTGTGACCATCTTTACACACCTCTCAACTGATTGTGTATGTGAATTCCATTGGGGAACAACCATGGGGTTATCAATTAAGTCTTTAATATCCGAAGATGTAAAATTGCATGTCAAAGGTGGTTCTGTTATATTATTGCTCCAGTCTATCAGACTAAAAAGATTTTTAGCATCAATGTTAATATCAGGTGTTCTTCGATGTCTATGGCTATAACCACCAGTATTAGATAGCTCATGATCTTTTTCACGGAGTTTAAGAATAATTTCCACAGCTTGACCTCTTTCTACTTTACTGTCACTGCATATCATAGCTTGTAAAATAGCTTCTGAATGTGCATACCAAGCTGAGCTTTTAATTGTGGGCATTACAATATCAAGAACCGGTTCCCTCTGGCTTCTGAGGAGTTCTAATTTGTATAAAATATGTCTTGCTCCCTCAACCCAACATGATTTAACTTTTATGTTAAACCAGTTTGGAATATAAACACCTACAATATATTCAACAATCCATGTAAGATTTTGAAGGTTGATACCATATAGGCCATGCTGAGAAACCCATATCCTGCAAAATCTTAATGCCGTAGTGAGCCATCTGCTGTGGCAAACAGGTCCTATTTCTAGCATTGCTAACTGCTGAGGTAAATCACCAGACTTTCATGCTTTTGTTTTTCGGTAAGCATAGCTTTGATCAGTACTTAAACCATTTATAACTTCAGGGCTAAGAACTATTAATGCAGGCCCAATATCAGTTTTTGTAAATCTGGGATTAATTTAAAGACTTGTTGCTGAATTTAATATCTTTCCCAGTATTCCTGACCACTTATTTCCACATTTTGTAGGACCGTCTAAGCTTATAATTAAATGTCTTAAACCTAACTCATTTGTGTGAAGATCACAGACAATCCATACTAATCTCTTTCTCAATTTTCTTTCCACCCATTGCATCACACCACCTTCCCAACCAGTATTTACATTAGTGCTGTCTCCTCCTATTGCTTTTAGTTGTGTTCCTAAATTTCTTTCCATCAACCAGTTAATCAAGTGGTCTGCAATTACCTCAGCATGTTTTCTGTGATCAGTCTTATCAGGAACAAAATGAAATAGATATTTTCCACCTGGTTCAGTAACGACAGAATAATGCTCTTCCTTGAGAAGACCAGGGAATGCGTACCATCAAATTCTGTTAATACTTTTGTATTATCTTTCCTGCCATCAAAAAAAATACAGGATACCACATTATTTTCAAGGTCTTTATTAAATTTATTAGCTAATTCAATAGCTAACTTCTCTTGGGCTCTTTTAACCTTGCTGTGATCAATAATCATCAATGTATTATTCTTTGTTATAATTTTTGCATCTATAAGTGCTGCTGTTGCTATTTCTGCAGTTTCTCGTAAGCTAGTGTGATGCCTCATACTAGCCATTGCAATGTTTGTTATGTCCATTCTGTTATAAACTTTTACAATACTATTGGAAGGTTCTGGTTCTCTAGAAAAATCCGGTTCTGATTCAACTTTATTTGTTTTTTCAATCTGAAAAAAATAAATACAAGACTTAAACTTTTTGTTATTAACATTAAGTTACTGGTTAATAAAAAATCTAAAAAAAAAAGATATTGAGATATTTTTATAAACAATCACTATATCAACATTTCATTTCTCCAAAAAAAATTATATTAATTACAAAAAAACATATTTTATTATTACCTGAATAATCTGTGCCAAGCAATTATAATCTACTGGAATCATTTGGTTTACTTTTTCTTTTTTTTTAATTTTTTTATCTCTCTTTTCTAATTGCAGCTGATACTCTACTTTTCTCTTTATAACTTGTTTTATTTTTGTTGATTCTAGAGTGTCAACTCCACCAATTTAGTAATGTGCAAAACTTCCAACTTTGTCTCTCTGTGACTTGATAAAGCTGAGTTCTATAACAGGAATTTTACTTTCACGTACTTATGTACATTTAAAATCTGCCTGCTTTTTACAGTCTTGGTCACAACCATACTTTGAACAAAACATTATTAAACATTTACAGGACAAAATATCGAAGAGTTTGTCCATTTTTGGAATAAAAGTATCCTTTATTGATTTTTTTGCATTTCCTAGGCTAACTTTAACTGCAGTTTCCCACAGATACTTTAGTTTAGCTTTAATACTACATTCTTTAATAATTACTGGATGTTAAAACTTGCAATTAGCCTTTTTCCATTGAGCAGATAAAGCTAGAGTCATATCATTAACTAGTTTATCAACAGTATAGTTTCTTTTGTTAAGGTCACTGGTCTCTCTCAAAAATATTCCATAGCGTAAAATATCCCTTGCAGTAGGGAGCTCAGATGGTAAAAGAAGTTTTCCTTTTCCAACATATCTACTTAAGTGAGTAGCTGATAAATTTCTTGTGATTTTTGGTGCCATTTATTTTATTAAAACTTAATTTTTCAATAATCAAAGTAATTTTATTTTAAATTTATTTTTATCAGGCAAGGCGTAAAGTTTTGAAAAATATCTCCTAATAGGTCCGAAATAATTTTCTTCCACTTAAAGTATAATTTTTAAACAGAAAAACGAAATACGTCATTGTTTTAATGATTTTCAAAATATTCGCAAACAGAATACATAAAAACCCAAAAAAATGTAGCTACCACTTAATTTAATTTATTTTTAAAAGTATTACTCCATTTCATTTATGAAATCCAAATATTTTTCTCATATAATTTTTTTGTTGTTGAAAATATAGGGTTTTAGTTGTCTAATTGACACACCCTATTAGCCATGCTTGTTTTACGATCGGCCAACTTTGCCGATCTCACCGATTTTGTGCCAGGCTTTATTTGTCCATGTTTGTTATAAAATAAAGATTTTGGGTTTGTGCATGTGCTATTTAATAAAATTTACTGTCTTTAACTTTTTAACTAACGTCGGTTTTCTTATTTTTTTTATATATCGATTTCTATTTGTAATAAATTTATTTGAGTTCATTAACAAATGATAAGAAACCTTGTCATTCAGAACAGGTTATATTAACTTTTATAATTATTTGCTTTTATAATATAAATGCAAATAGTTTAATGTAATCAGGGCCGGTTCAAGAATTTTTTTTTTTGGTATATGCAAGATTAAAAATTGGCGTTCCCTATTATAAAAAATAGTGTAATTAGAATTTAAAAGTTCTAAAAAATGTTTTGAGGGTTTAATATTTTTATAAGTTCTTAAATATTTGGATAAGTATTACTAGTGCGATTGTTTCTTATAATTTAAATAAACAATCAAATATATTAGTAAAGTTGGCTATATAAATAAACCAATGTCCTTTCATCACAGTAACTATGAAAAAATAAAAATATAATTTTATATTTATTATTAACTTATCATATGTGTTTTGGTAAACTGCGCATGTTTATTAAAACCCCTGAAGTACAATTAAACGATAATGTCCTATTAAATATTTACCGTACTTTGCATAAAAACTGACTACAAAATTGTTAGCGTCATAAAACACATTTTTGATCAAAGAAATTAAAAAAACTTTACTGTAAAGAATGTTGTACAATTTATAATGATAAAAAATGAAATAAACCAAAGAAACTAAAAATTTCTTCAAGTAACAAATCTTTCTTGCCTTAAGTTTAGCAAAGTCTTTCAAAAATGAATTGGTTTAATGATACAAAGATCTGGAGTTCAATTGATAAAGTGGCCATCCACATTTACGTTCAAAAGGGTCATTCAATCAATTCCTACATTATAGTAAAGATTGACTATTATACTATTAAAAAAAATTAAAATATAATTTCAGTAGTGAAATTGAAATTTGAGCAAAAAACATTTATGGTGCGTTTTTGTAGTACTATTTTCCACAGTGCAGGGGCGTGGTAAAAGAGCTATAAATACATAAAATTTCTTTAAAACTCTAATATTGGGTAATTTAAACTTTTTATTATTTTCAAAAATAATAAATTTATTAATATGATTCATTTTAAATATAAAATTAAAATTTTATTTATGTTTATAAAAAACATAAGAAGAGTACACGGGAAAAAACGGCAGTCACATTTAAAAAATTTTGAGAAAGTATATATTAATCATTTATAAAAGTTTTCATATAAACCATAGAAGAAAATTAGAAAAAATTATTTCTAGGATAATTTATCTGAAGTTTACATTTTTAATAAAATATTTGTAACTTTTATTAAAAAATTTTTTTTCCTAATTTTATACAAAGTCTTTTATAAATGATTATTATATACTTTCACAAAATTTTTTAAATGTGAGAGCAGTTTTTTCTCGTGTACTCTTCATATTATTTAAACCCCTTTTTTGTGTTTAAAAAAAGATTAGGTCGCTGCGCGCCAAGTTCAAATCATCATTTTGCATTTTTTTAAGTTTTTGTTATTCAAAATGCAAAACAAAGCAAATTTATAGCTCTCATTTTAAATGTTTTTTTTTTGTATTTTAGTGTAGACAAAAAAAAAATGAAAAAAATAAAAAAGTTCCAACAATAGGGTTTGAACCTCGGGCGCTCTGCTTCAAAATGTCTGGGCGCTAACCACTCGGCCATCCAGGTTTATATTCTGTAGAAATTTTAAAATTAAGGATATGCTGTCGCAATGCAAGTAAAACTTCAAAACCTGATATCACATAATATAATATTTAAAATTACATAATAAATATATGTTATATAATAAAAAATATTTTTGCATACATGTATGTTGAACAAAAGTGTACGCACTTTCGTTCAAAGGTATTTGCATGCACTTTTGATAACGTTTTCTCATAAAACAAGTGCTGCGACTCTTTCTCACCATTGCTTTGGTTGCAATGGCTGCTAAGGGTTCCGTTTCAAGCACGGTCGAAGGGGCGCTTCTATTAAGATCAGCATTATTAAAAAGTGATTAGCATTTTATTTGTTTTTGCACAACGGTGTTTCTGATTACTCACGGTGTGTTCAGAATTACCCCACTTATGCAGGGTAAGTCCGAACATCAATAGTATTATTTTCCCCCTAAACATTTATTTCATAATAAGATTTATAAAAATTGCTTTTAAGGGTTTTTGACTAAATGGTTAGACTAATTGATAATCAATAAATATGATCAAGTTCGTGTAACTGGTGTCTTTAATTTGCATTCCCGATTAGCTGTTCGCCAATACCCCTCCCTTTCCTACTATTTGTTAAGTTTTCAAATTCACAACCTTATAAGAAAGCACAACATGACCAAATAAATAACTGTAATGTCACGCATGGGTGCTTGAGTTCTGAAAATGCACTACTTAAGTATCTTCAGTTTGCTTTATTTTGACCTGATAAGACCCTTTTAATGTCGAAGTCAAAATGAAGACTTTGAACTAACGTCGAATTAAATTAATCAACCTAATTCAACATTGATTCAACGTTAAAACTTGATTTAAAATTATAAATAATTTTCAGTAACATTTCAATGATAACAAGTATTCAAAGTTTTCACAAGCGCTAATTTGCATTTATGGTATTCGCTTTAATGCTAGTTTGAACTTATTATATTAGCACTTTTCAATCGTTCCTTTTTAAGGGTTTACTTTCTCCCACTCATTTTATTTATAGAATTGCATCTGATCATAAGTTAAGTCATGTGGTATTCTTTGTGGTATTCTTTGTTAAGTTGTAAAACTCACCATCTAACGTTTCATCATGACGTTTTTATTTTGTCTGATAACTTCGGCATGTATGATGCGGAAGTTATCAGACAAAATAAAAACGTCAATAACTTATTTATAAATAAAAAAACTAACTACTATTATATTTTTTTTAAATAAAGCATTTATCTAAAAAGTAAAATATATTATTTTTTATATGAAAAAATACCACCATCTGCAATTGATTTCAATTTTGCTCTGACACCTTTCATATGCGACTGTAAAAAGTTTAAATCAATTTCTTGTAGTTTTAGTTTAATGCGATCAATCAAAACATACTCTGTTGAAGCTTTCTAATCTCCCTCGTAAACCTTCTGTGCCATATGTCCCCAAAAATTTTCAATTGGTCGTGCTTGAGGCACATTTGGGGATTGGATTCTTTATCAACGTAATAGACATATTGGTCCATCCAATTTAGAGAATCTTTAGAAAAATGAGAACTTGCTAAATCTGGCCGAATAAATAGTTAAAGTCTTCATGATACTTGTAAATAAATGGAAGAAGTCTTTTTTCTAAACATTCATTAATATAGATTGATGAATTGATCGCTACAGCCTTGAAAGTGCGAAACAATGGCTCGGACATACCACGGTCAGATATGGCTATCCATATTAGTAATTTTTTTGGAAATTTCTCTTTTCCTATAAAACGAACACAATCTGGGCATGTCTTTTTGTTGTTTGTGTAGTATTCAGAATTTCCAGGCATGTTGTCCCCTGCAAAACAAAAGTATTTTTCGTCATCGATGACTAGAAGCGATTTTGTGTTATAGAGTTTATTTGTTGTTGCCTTTGTTTGTTGTTCTATAGTGTATTTTGGAGTCTTTTCACGTTTTCTATATTTCATATTCATTTTTTTTAACTGACGACCAATTGTCGATTGATTTACACCAAATTTAATACCTATTTTTCTCTGACTGACCTTTTTTCGATTGTTGACAAGTCTCGTTAATTCGGCTTTCTTTTCTCAAGTCCAGGATGTCGGACGACCAGGGTGCTTTCTATCAGAAAACGATTGAACAGTTTCAAGTCTTTTTAGGTTATCATATATTGTATTTCGAGCAAATCCTTCCTTTTCAAAATGATTTACGATTTTTTTTTAAAATTAGGTTTATTTAAAAAAAACATTTTTAGTCGCTTTCAAAAAGATTCTCGTTCAGCTGCATTTAACCTCATTTTAAATAATTGTGTTTCAAATAATAAAGTTTATATTTTATAGAACATTTATGCCTACGCATAAAACCACAAAAACTAATTATTATGCTCAAATAATGAAATTAGGATTTGTCCGATAACTTCCGCATCACCCGTTAATAAGGAAAGCACAAGATTTATAATGTCAAAGTAGAAATGAAGACGTCAAAGTAACGTTGAATCAACGCCAAATTATTTTGATATTTTTAAATAAATTTTTAACCTTGATAAAATGTTGGTTTTTGCCTATATAATTAAAAATCGTCGCGAAAAAAAAAATCAACCGTAGGGAAGAACTGGGTGAGATTGGACATGGGGTGAGATGGGATTTGGCAATATCTCAGTGAAAAATTTAATGAAGCAAAAATTTTTCAATATATGTTGTAAGTTGGCAATAGCTTCATCATATTATTGTGTTTTTAAGTTTCAGAAGTATTTTTTATTTCGGATTATTTGCGAATATGTAAAATGTAACAATTTTCCTGGATTTTGAAGACATCATTAACATTAAATATTTATGTGTTGTTTGCATATATTTTTATGTTTATGGTTTTTAATTATTCACTATTATTTATTTAACTACTGAAAAAATATGATAAGCATATGGCAACGAGAACTATATAAAATAAAGGTTTTCTCATACCTACAAGTGATGGGGTGAAATGGGACACTGTTCAATTTTATCATTTTTTTAATTTACTGTACTTTAACTTTTATAATCAGTATTTATGTATAAAAGCAAGTGAACAGAAAATTATGTTTATGTTTATGATAAGATTTCAATGTTTACTTTATAGTAAAGTGTTTTTTATCATAGAAAATAATAATAATTATATTGAATTTCTTTGTTACTTTGTCCTGAAGACATCTTTCACAGTAAGTATTGTTTTGATGCCAATCATTTTTGTATTTTAAATTCAGTTTAAATAAAGTTCTTCACTATTAGCCTTATTAAATTTAATCACATTATAAGTTTTATAGCGTTGTGATACTATTTTATTTTCATTAAATTAAATTAAATTTAAAATTTATAGCCTAATCTGGATTTTGGTTAGTGCAATTAAAAAGAGCATAATTTTTTTTAATAATGGAGTGAGTAATATGAGTAATAATTTTTCAGATGCCAAGAAAGTACAAACGAGTGACAAGTCGGTTAAAGACTGATGCTCTGATGATATACTAAGTTACAATTCTCATAAGAGACCTTAAAAATTCTAATAAGAGATCTTAAAAGACATCCGTCCGTCGTTGTAATGTTGACCGAGTAATAAAGTGTTGAAACCGAGATGATGAACCGTTTAAAGTGAAAGAATTTTTTGTCATAAGAGACCTCTTTGTCGGAGATGACTCTAAGCGCATGCGCATGCGCGCTGAAAAAAAGATTAGGTAGATTATACGTAGATATAATATTTATTTTAAAAAACTGTTACATATAAAAAAAATTACAATATTGATTTTTTTTCTTTTCTGAAAATGGGATAGTTTTTTTTGACATCATTTTCAAACGTCATATTTGGATGAAAACGTTTTCCAATGGTGACATAGTGATTGTAAATGTTGAGTTCTTCAAAGAATGTTTTTTTATATTGTTTTGCATACTTCGAGATAAAAAATACTTCTTCAGCTGTTAATTCAATTATGTGCGGAACGCTACAATTGGTACAATTGCAATTTTTACTCATTGTATTAGCTAAAAAAAAAAAAATTTATTTATAAAAATGAATCAAGATAAACTAGTTTAAAAAATATATATTTACAAAAAATTAATCATTATAAAAAATCACAATAAATTCATAATAAAATCATAATAATCATAAAATTTTTCATTAAGTTCAAAAGGGGGTGAATCACAAATCCATTGTTCTTCCAATTTGTTTCTTCCAATTGTTTCTTCCAATTGTTTTTTGTTTTTTATTTCTAATTTTGTGCATTTTTCTACATCAAGTCCTTTTAATTTAGGATTAATTTTTTTAAGTTTCAAATTAGGTGGTGGTAACTCAAACGGTTGAGCTGAGAGTTCTTCGTCCCAATTTTCTTCAATATTATTATTCATTTTTTTTTATTTATATCTAAAAAAAGAAAAATGTTAGTATAAAGTAATATAAAAAAATAAAGAAAACACAAAAAATGTAATAAAAAAAATGCGATAAAATATATATATATATTCTAAAAATAAAAAAATACAAAAAAAGTTATTTCTTTAAACGACACGATTGGCATATCCCGCATTTCTTGATGCAAAAGTATCGCTTATTTAATTGATTCGAATAATCTATTGAATGTTTTTGAATTTTGAAATAGTAGGCGTACATGGCTGTAAAAAAAAATAGAATTAATAAAAAATTTAATGATAAAAGAAAGAAAAAAAAAATACATAGAAAAATATACCTTTCATTTGTTTTCGTACTTTTTTATTCGGCTTTCTATTGCTGTAACCACTTTTCATTTTTTATTAGTTTGTCTAAAAATACAAAATATTATTTTTATAATCTACAAAATTATTTTCACAAATATAATAATATTGATCAATGCACCATTGAGCATATTTCATAATACAATGATAAAAAAATTCTAAATCATTATCATTAATATAAAGATTAAAATAATGTTTTCTAAATAATTGATCTAAATAAAATATAATTCTTCTGTGTATCCAAAAAAATAAATTATGATCATTTAAAAAAGACAATTCATAACTGGTATAAAAAAATTGTTCACAATTATATTGAGGGAATAAATCTCCTAGTTGTTCTTTTAAGAATTGCAATTCAATTTTAGTTCTTCTTATTGCTAAAGTTCTTTTAGTCAATTGTTGAAATGATTTTTTATCTCGATCCATGTTATTGTACGATTCAACACAAAACCATTTGACAATGTAGTAAAAGTTGTATTCGTAAAATTTTTTACTTCTTTCTAGTTGCATTTTTTTATTAGTTATCTAAAAAAAATTAAAAATATTTATTAACAATATTAATATGAATAAAACAAGGTTCAATAGTATAAAAATATTGTTCTTGTGACCAAGTTATATATTCCATAATTAAACGATATAATTTTCGTATTAAATGTATTTCCAGTTGATGATATGGATCATCAAAATAGGATATCTCTGTAAAAAGTATATGAAATAATTTGGAAAGATATTCTCTTTGAAGATTAAAAAATAATAAACGATTATTAAAAAAATCAAATTCAAAATCAACGTTTGAATGAAAGTTGTAAAATATGGAACGAATATTATCTTTATTTTTCCATTTGCTATGTGGTAGTTTAGTTTTATCAAATAAAGAAATTATTTTCTTTTGCAACTGTTGAAATTCTAAATAAATTCGACGATAAGCCAAAGTTCTTTTACATAAATCTTTCAAGCTAAGTTTGGATTGAATTTCATGGGTAAATTTGTTAAAGCGATTTAATTTAAAACTGTCAAAAAGAAAAAGATAATAAGAATATTCTCGTTCTGCAAGAGTAAACCAGATGAGTGTTTGTTGTTCAAAGTTATTAATGTACGAATGAATGTTTTCCAAATAATGAGCCTTTTTTCTTGTTTCTTAGTCTATTTCTATAAACTTTTTTTTTCTTGACATTTGTTGATGAAGTCTTTGTAAAAAACGGCGAAATGTAGCTTCTTCTTTACGAAGCTTATCTCCAATATACCATTGCATTTTTTTATTAATCTAAAAAAAATTAAAAAATATTTATTAACAATATTAAAAATATTTATTAACAATATTAATATGAATAAAACAAGGTTCAATAATATAAAAATATTGTTCTTGTGACCAAGTTATATATTCCATAATTAATCGATATAATTTTCGTATTAAATGTATTTCCAGTTCTTTACGTGGATCAGCAAAATAGGATATTTCTGTAAAAAGTAAATGAAATAATTTGAAAAGATATTGTCTTTGAAGTTTAAAAAATAATAAACGATTATTATAAATATTAAAAAAGGAATCAAATTCAAAATCAACGAGCGAATGAAAGCTGTAAAATACCAAACGAATATTATCTTTATTTTTCCATTTGCTATGTGTTAGTTTAGTTTTATCAAATAAAGAAACAATTTTCTTTTGCAACTGTTTAAATTCTAAATAAATTCGACGATATGCCAAAGTTCTTTTACATAAATCTTTCAAGCTAAGTTTGGATTGATTTTCATGGGTAAATCTGTTATTTAATCTAGAACTGTCGTATTCAAAAAGATAATAAGAAAAATGTCGTTCTTGAGGAGTAAACCAGATGAGTGTTTGTTGTTCAAAGTTATTAATGTAAGAATGAATGTTTTCTAAATAATGAGCCTTTTTTCTTGTTTCTCTGTCTATTTCTATAAACTTTTTTTTTCTTGACATTTGTTGATGAAGTCTTTGTAAAAAATGACGAAGTGTAGCTTCTTCTATATGAAGTATATTTCCAATATGACCCCAGTTGCTGCCCATTTTTTTAATTAGTTGTCTAAAAAAAAAAAAATTTACAAAAAATAGAGTTAAAAAAAAAATATAATAAAAAAAGTATTTTAAATAAAATCTGGTTCTTGGGCACACTCAGGTGCTTCAGCTGGTTCTGGTACAGGATTATAAAAATGTAATAGTTCTTCTTGTTTTGCTTCTACGACTGCACTTGGATATACTGCGTTCGGTGGTGAATATACAGGTGGTAAATTTTTAGCGATGCTTTCTTCATAACTAGGAAGTCGTGGTATTTTGTTTTTGTATTTGTTAAAAATATCATTTCGATGAATTGTTTTGCATAATACGAGTAGATATTCCAATTTACTTTCTAATGATTCGTAAATATGACCATGTTCACTTTGTATAGTATTATCTTTAAAGTATTCTATAATATCCAAACCATTTTTTAAAGTTTGTTTAATTCCTAGCGGTATTTTGAGAAGGAATCTGATAGATTTGACATTGTCAGTGGTTAGTTCAAAACTGATTTCTCTGAATATGTCAATTGTATTCATTTTTTTTATTATTTAATCTAAAAAAATAAATGTATAATTATTAGATAAAAGTACAAAAAAAATTGTATAAAAAAAATGAGTTTTTAGAATAAAAAAATATTATATAATAGTAATCGTGATAAATAAATTATTATTAATAATAAAATGTTTGAGTTGTTCGTGTGTAATAAAATTGTTAAAGCCGACAGCTACATTATATTCTTCTGTAGGTTTATCAAAAGAACTATCGAATGAACTTTGAAGATAATTATCGTTGTTAGTAGTACGAGTAAAATCTTTATCTTTATCTCTCAAGGTCATATTGACATGTTTAGTAAAAGGCCATTTTAATGCATCATCTAGATCACCTCGTAATAATTGAAAATAAATGGCTAAATTGTTTACGTTGGTGCTTCGAGTATAAACTTTTATTCGATAACGATAACCTTCTGATGTGTAAACAGGTTCAGTATAAAATGGTTCATCTGATAATAGCCTTAGATCCATTTGATCCAGTTTAATGATTTGAGTATCTTTAAAAATATGTTGTATTACCTTGACTTTTTTAGGTTGTTGCATTAAATTTTTTAAACCTAAGAATTCAGTACTGTTTTCTTCTACGATTTGATAAAGTTTTGTAATTTCTTGTTTAAGATCTGTATCTTGTTCATTTGCTAAAACCATCATGTTGTCGTAAAAAATATTTTTTAATTCTGACATTTCTTGTTTGGTTTCTTCTAGTGCTTGTTGAAGTTTGTCATTATCTTCTTTTAGTTTTTTAATTTCTTGTTCTTTTTCTTTAGTGAGAATGATTTGTTTAGTTGTTATTTCTTGAAGATTCTTCATTCCATTCATGATTTGATTAATGGAAAGATTTAAATAATTTAAATTTTTTTTTTCGTCTTGAATGATTTGGTTTAAATAACGATTTTGTTGTTCTTTATAATATTGAAAGCAAATGACAGAGTGCTCATAATAATCTTGATCTTCTACTTTGGTATTACAAAAAAAACATATTTTTTGTATATCTAGAAACTCATAATCACATTCGTGGTTTAACAAATCTTGTACCTTTTTCTTACATGTAAATCAATGATGAGAGTATTGTTCTGTAGAACATTCTGATTGATGATTAAAAAGTTCTTTTGCACTAAATTCTTTTCCACAAAAACAGCATGGATATGTGTTGTCTGACATTTTTTATTAGTTGCTGAAAAAAAACATTTATTTATATAAAACCATAATAAAAAATATACATGTCTTTTTTAACATAAAAGAATTAATAAATAAATAAGACAATAAAACATATAAAAGAATAAAAATATAAATAAGATTCTCTTCTAATTCTTCATCATCATCCTCCTGTTTAAATATATCGGTGAAAGTTATGTTTTCAACTTCTGTTGCGTCTTTTTCAATTTCTTCAAACACGTCGCCAAAATCAGGAAACATATCTTCATAATCATTATTATTATTCATTTTTTTATTAGTTGACTAAAAAAAGAAAAAAAATATATTTACAAATAAAAAAAAAAGTTACAAATAAAGTTCGGGTAAGTTGTCCATTTTATTGATGACATCTAGAATATATTGTTCCCAATCTATTTCTTCAAAGATTTCATGAATTTCTTTTACTACTTCTTGTACTTCTTTTTCAATTTCTTCTTCTATCATTTGTGATTTGAGTTCTTCAATATAATCTAATTCTTCTTCATCTTCCATTTCTTGAACTAATTGTTCTAAATATTTTTCATAATCTTCTTCTGTATACTCCTCTATTTCCATAAGTTCTTCCAAATCTTGTTCTTCTTCTTTTGTTAATAAATCATGATAGCATATACTTTCTTCATTAATATTTTCTCCATAACTAAATAAAATCAAAAAAAATGTTATAAAAAATTAAAAAAAAATTCAAAATAAAATAAAAAAAAACAAAGACTTACCATCCACATTGTTTGACATGATGCTTCATTTTTTTTAAAAATATATTAGTTTTGCTAAAAAAAAACAAAAAAAAGTTACAAAAAAATTATTGCAATATAAAATTATGTATTATTGACATGCAATCATTTATATTATTTAAAAGTTCTTGTTCGTCACTTGTGAGGTCCATTTTCCAAGACCATAGCGAATCGTATAAAATACGTGCTGCTTGTATTTCTGTGCCTTGTTTTTGATAAATTAAATTTAATAATCTATGAATTCTTTCATTTACGTCTCGATAGTCTTGCTGAATACATACAATTTCTCTTTTTTTAAATCCAAGATATTCTGCTAAACTTTCCCATTGCCATTGTAAACAATTTGCTATTTTTAGTTTTAATTGCATAAAATTCATGTTATTTTTTGCTAAAAAAATACAAAAAAAAATTAATATAAATAATTCATTATAAATAGTTTACATTGTTGTATATTATATAAAAGTTTTTCATCTTCCCATATGGATAAAATAAAATACAAATGCTTTATTGCCAACTTTTTGTTTGGTTGATTTAGTATAAATGTAGTTAAAACTTTTTTTATTTTATCGAATGTTTTTATATAATTTTTATTGATTTTTCTGATTTCAGTTCTTTTTAAATTTAACAAAAACGCCAAATGTTTCCATTCATGATGGAGTTGTTTTGAGGTGTGATTTATTATTTCTTTAATCATTTTTTTATTCTATTATATAAAAATAGTAATATTAAAATAGTAATAACAAAATAGTAATAAGAAAAAAAATATCAAATTAGTAATACCAAAATAGTAATAACAACAATAAATTTTTATTTTCTAAAAAACAATATACAATAAATACATTAAAAAACTATAAATTTTCAGGATCTGGACTCTCTAAAAAAAAAGAAAAAAAATAATTAAAAAATAATTTATAATTTTTTTATAAAATAAAAAAAGGTTCAAGTTCAACTTACGAGGAGAGTAGTCCCAGTGTGAGGGACCGACTTCCCTGGGTTCTGGTTCTGGTGGTGGTAATGATGGTGATCGTGGTGGATACGGAGTTTCTAAAAAAGCGTTTTTTTAAAAAAAAATGTATTTTTTTTATTAATAAGAATAATAGTAAAGTTAAAAAAACTTACGACGAGCACGAGATATTCTTGTATGATCGACAAAATTTGTATTGACAAAATTCCTAAAATCTGTCAGTCTTTGCATTTCTTTTTCTAGAAAAAAAAAAAATAGTATTATAAAAAAATAAATTTATTTTATAAATAAAATTATATAAAACAATTACCTCTTTTTGGATTATAGGGAAAAACTTGACAAATCGGTTTTATTTTGCCATCTTGTATTATATAAAATCGATCACTAAGATTATCTCTATATACTTTATAATTAGTTTTATTGATGGTAATATATTTCATTATAACTAAAAAAATAGGTTTATTTAGAAATAAATACTCTATTTATTTTATTGTAATAAATAAAAATAGTTATAAATATAAAAATATCATTTTTTATAAAAATGCCTAAAATAAGGTATACTCCTAGATCATTAAACACGGTGAATATGGCACGAACAAAAACTACAGTTCCTAGAACAAAAAAAGCAGTTCAAACGCAAACAAGTACTAAACAAAGTTCAACATCGACACAGACTGAAAGTCAGTATTTACCGAGCAATTGTAAAAGAATATTATCGTGTTTACGAAGAACAAACAATAGATATAAAGATAATAAAACAAATCGTAAACTTGGAAGAGTCGGTAAAAGAATAAAACGCTGGGTTCATACTGCCGAATCTTATGTCGATATTAAACGACAATTAAAAGAAGCAAATATACGACGAAAAAATAGACAAAAATAATATATTTATAAAAAAATGTATTTACAATATTTTTTTTTTTAATAGATAATTTTGTAGTCTCTTCGCACTTCTTAATTTTTTATTTTTATTTCTTTTTTTTTTCTAAAAAAAAAATAAAAATACTTGTAGAATATATAATATTATTTATTTTAGAAACAAAAATAAAAAAAACTTTCTTTTTTAACAAGTTTTTCTATATCTTTTTCGACAACATCAAGTTTTTCAACATTTTTTTCGATTACAAAATCGATTTCGTGTATTTCTTTGTCATTTTCCTTTTCTAAAGTTTTTATATTGAATAACTTTTCAAACACATCTTCGTCAGATTCTAAAACGATGATTTCATCTAGAGGAGGTAAATCTGATTCGCTAAACTCCAATTCCTGTTCTATATCAGCGACTATTTGTTTTGCCATAGTTTTACGTTTTACAATTCTTGTACGAGCCATTTGATTTTGTTAACAAAAAACACGCTTTTTATGTATAAAATTTAATCTCTACAGATTAACGCGAAATAAAAGCTAAAGTGATGCAACTTTATGAATGAAAAGAAAATGCTGTGTCATGTTAGTTAAATTTAGAAAGTTTTAATACCACTTTTATGAACAAGATTAAAGAGATTAAAATACGGAGTAAACAACTTTTTAAAAGCTCTACGAAGAAAAAAAAAACTCTGCGTAAAGTGTTAAAATAACAATTTAAATAAATTCAAAATTTCATGAACCATCACGTCGACGTAGCATAGTGCATTCGCATTCCGCACTATGTTTCAAACGCCATGTCATTTACCCGCCGTGGGTTCAAATCTTGCTTAAGGCATATATCATATCATTCTATGTTTGTAATGTCTAGAAAGTTTAGAACGTTGGGTAGAAATACTCGGCGAGCGTTGGGTAGAAATACTCGGCGAAAGTACTAGAGGAATTTAGACGTTGGGTAGAAATACTCGGCGAACGTTGGGTAGAAATACTCGGCGAAAGTACTAGAAAGTTTAGAACGTTGGGTAGAAATACTCGGCGAGCGTTGGGTAGAAATACTCCGCGAAAGTACTAGAAAGCTTAGAACGTTGGGTAGAAATACTCGGCGAACGTTGGGTAGAAATACTCGGCGAAAGTATGAGTGTGTGAGAACGAGTGAGCGAACGAGTGAGCGAACGAGTGTGTGAGTAAGCAGGCTAAGGACTAAGTAAGTTAAGTAAGTTAAGTAAGGACTAAGTAAGATTAAGTAAGTAAGTAAGAAAAAATACGGCCGTATAAAAAAATAAACACTGTAAGAAAAAAACACAACTAAGTAGGCCTACTAAGACAAAGTAAAGACAGAATAAGTAAGGTTGTGTCAGGGTGACACTATGTTTTTTATATTGTAAAAAAAAAAAAGATATAAAAAAAAGTTAAAGTCAAAAAAAAATCAAAGTCAAAAAAATTAAAGTTAAAAAAAATACAAGACAAAAAAAGTTAAAGTCTTAAAAAAGTTAAAGTCAAAAAAAAAAAAAATGGCTGCAGATGATATTGATTTTTCCCGTATGATTGTAAGACGGAATTTATTTTCAAGACCTCCGTATTATAAAAGTAACTTAAGAGCTAAATATACATCTAAATTACCCAAATATACAGTAGATGGAAAATGGCCTTTTCATAGAGATGCTTTTTTTGAATTTTTTGATAGAACTTCATTTGATGAAAATGAATTAACAGATCCAAATAATACGGAAATAAGAGCTCTAAGAAAAAGAAGAGTTAAGAAAAATTTGAAAAAAATAAAGCGTCAAATTTGTAGAAAAGCACTCATGTGTTATCGAAAAACAAAAAGCAAGTATATAAATAAAAAACAAAATCGTGAATTAAATCGAGTAGGAAAACCGATATATCGTTTTGTTTTAACAAAAGTGGATCGCAATAAACAAAGAAACGAAGTATTTAATATTTAAAAAAAAATGAGACATAGAAGACATAGAGGTCATAGAAATACTAAAAGATATATTTTTGTTCATCGAAAATTGAGACCTCATCCAAGACCTTATCATTCTTTAGTTGGTAAAGGGAGAAAACGTATACTAAGAAAGCGTGGTAAAGGCATAATTGGTAGCTTATTAGGACATATACCCGTACTTGGTGGTGTATTTAAAACTATATTTTAATCGGATTAAAAACATGTATAAAAAAGCTCAACTCTGTAAAACGTTTATTTACAAAAAATGAATTCAAGAGAGTGTAAAGAGGTTAAAAGAAAAACACATATCAAAAAATATTGTGACAATTGTTTTGTGCAAAGAATGAAAAATCACGTACAAGAGAATTTAAAAGATTATCAATGGATGCTTAAAGATATGGAAAAACATAACCCGGATGAATTAAAAAATTTACGAACTGACACGTGTGTGTTTGGCAATTACATTTTAACCTACGAATATAAAAATGGTATTGTCGAAATTATATCTGGCGATGAAAAAAATGGACACACAAAAATACTTTTTTTGGTGGATTTGTTTTAGATTATGATGTTATAAATAAATTATATAGTGTATCACATATATATGACGGTGTTTTTTTTGTAGGACATAAATTACCTAAAATATATTGATAAAAAAAATATTTAATAGTGTTTTTTCTGTTTTTTTTTTTAAAAAAAGACTATAAATTTTGTTAATAAAACAAAAAATTCATTTTGATTAAAAAATTATTGAAAAAAATGGAGTTTAAAACTTGTTTAAACGAATTTTATAACTCTATTATGAATGTGGAAGCTTCCAAGTTTGAAGTGAATGATAGTTTAAAAAAAGTTCAGGGTAATTTCAAATTAATATTTCGTTTGGACGGTCTTGCTGAAATTAAAGTTAATCGTTCTAATGAAAACGCTCATATTAATTTTATTTATAATAAAATGGACCACGAATTTGAAATGACATATGAAAATTTTGTTGACATTATTAAAGAGTCATTTAATATTTGGTTACTCAAAGAAGAAGTCATCAAAGAATGAAACATTTTATTGATTATGTAGATAATCTTATCCTTTTCCAAAATTAAAAGATTTTTATATTTCATTTTTTAAAGTTAATAGTAAAGCAAGAGGAGATTACTCATTGATATATCGTTACAAATGGGGAATCATTATTAAAGTAACACGTACCAACGATGAACTCGTTATTGTATTTATATACGAAGAAGATGTCGAACATACTTTTACAGTTCCTTTTAAAAATTTTTCATCGTTTGTTATTAAATCTCAAGAAGAATGGTTTATTACAGATTATATAGAGACTTGTTATCCTTTTCCACAATTAGAAGATTTGTATATTTCATTATTTAAAGCTAATAGTAAAGCAAAGGGAGATTTTTGTTTGTTGCATCGTTTAAAACAGGGTCAAATGATTAAAGTAACTTACGTAAATAATAAATATAATTTTTTTTTATATATGAAGACGGACAAATTCATCATTTTAAAATAAGACAAAAAATTTTTTTAAGATTTGTTGGAAATTCTCAAAGCAAATGGTTAATCGACGTAAAAGGTATAAACGACGTTATAAATTAAAGTTGCGTAAGCGAAGAGTACGACGAGGAAGAGGTTTAGCTGATTTTATTACGCCTAAAAATGTAACTAACGCATTGCAAGTGGGTTCGCTGCTATATGGTTTAAAAAAAGCGTGGAAAGGCAAAAAAACAAAAACTACTTCTGTTCCTGTTCCTGTTCCTGTTGTTACAAAACCCGCTAACCCATATATGCCTCCGGATAAAGTGTTTGAAGTATATTAAAAAATGAGTTGTAAAAAAAATATTATATTAATTCATTTAATGAATAAATATGTACAAATAAAAAATTGTTTGTTTTTTCTTCTTCTTTTTTCTTTTTACATCGTTTGATGGTAATTATTTTTTTTCCCTTGCATGTTAAACAGTTTATTTTATGAAGTTGTATTTTTGCTGATTTTTTCGTAACAGTATTAAAAATCCATACTTCTTGATTTACAACATGAATCGTGCAATTTTGTAATAAAGCGTTATTTTTTTTATCTTTTAAAACTAGAAAAAACAATTCACCATAACCGTTGCATGTAGTACATTTTTCTTCCACAATTTCTTCTAGTAGTGTATACGTTGATCGTTTCATGATTCTGTTTATATATAATTTAGAGCAATCTGCCTTTTTATCTCTTTTTTTGTCATGACATCATCAATAGGCACGTCTAAGAATTGATTGGCAGTCTTTAATCGTGTATAATTATTTGCATAAATTCGATCCATTTCATTTTGCATCATGTAGTAAATATTTTCTTCATTCATTACAGATGGAATGGCTTGAATATCTAATACTGATAATTTATCCCATGTAGCTTCATAATTTGTTCTTAAAAATCCTGCATCTTTTAAAAAACTTTTAATAGCATTTTGAGCCAATATTTGTTTTTCATAAATATCATAATGTAAAGGAATTTCTTTTGTTTTCATAGACAATATATCACGTTCCAGTTTTTCTTGTTTTCTCATATATAAATGCAACTGCATGTCTTTTTTAAACAGTTGTTTTGCAGTGTTATCAAGGTAAGGAAAAAGTTCATACTTAATAAATTGGAAAAATGAATAGAGAATGGATTGAACTAGTGAAGAGGCATGAAGAGTTGTTACTTCGGAAAAATAATAATTTAACAGTCTGCACAACGAAGGTAAATATATTTGATCTGTATATAATACATTTTCACTGCGAAAAACTAGAGCTACAAAATAAGCGGCAAATGCACCACATAAACTGCTATCATTCCATTGAAAAAGAAATTTATTGTATGAAAAAAAAACATTTTGATTACCACTGATTTCACTATATTTTAAAATAAATTTAGTAAACCAATAAAATTCATGATTTTCTGCTGTCCATTCTGTAGGAAAATGATTTGTTTGTCTTATATAAGAATTGATTTCAATTTCATTATAGTTGATATTAATAGTGTTGATTTGTATATTGCTATTGACTTCTTCTACAGCTTCAAATAAATATTTATTACATCTTAAATGTATTGGAATTTGTTGCAATACACTTTCTTCACCTAAGCTATCAAAACAAAAAAAATGACCCTTGTCTATTTTCATTAAAACTCTCCAATATTGACCTGCTTCTTTTGTGGTTTCATTGTTGTAAATAATAAAAGAACCATTTTTTTTCATTTGTTGAATAATATGAATATGTGTTTTTGTTTGACTGAGTTTGTCAAAAGCATATATTCCTATAAAATAATTTTTAAATTCTGAATTTTTAAAAAAACGAGACAAAGATTCATCAGTAGCCATTTTTTTTTATTCTTCTTTTTCTAAATTAAAAAAACTCGTAATAAATAGTGTTACAATAGCATGTAATATATTAACAAATAAAGTTTTTTTATCACTGGTTCCTTCTTTTATAATTCCTTCGAAATTTCTTTTAACAGAATTCTTTTTTAAAGCTCCATCTAGTTTTTTTAGCAAAGAAGAGACGGTAGGTATTACTTTTGTAGTAAACGTATCTACAAAACCATCAGTTTGATCACCATCTGTTTGATCCATAGGTGGTTTGATATTTCTTTCTAGTAGCAAAAGAGTTAATTTGGATTTATAAAGTTCTATGATAAAGTTATCGCCGTATATTTCTTTCAAATCATCAAAGTGGTGGATATGATTAGAACAGAGTTGTGGTGTTTCGAGTAAATTATTAAATTGACTGTTTTTAAAACATTTTTCAATACTGTAAGAATTTAATGTTATTCTTTTTGAATCGAGTACATTTTGTAAAAATTCAAATGATTTTTTATCTGTAAAATGTTCTTCTTCTACGTGATCAGATGAAGGTGAAGAATTTCCAGATCTTTGTTCGTAATGTTTATATCTTTTAGATACTTCATCAAGCGCGCAAACTGCGCAATTGTTATGTATTTTTTTAATGATGCTATCAACGCGATTCATTTTTTTTTAAATTAAAAAAATGTTAAAAAATGTTTTAAAATTTTGATTTTTTATACTTTTTTATTCATTTTAATAAAAGAATACGTTTCTTTTTTCAATAAAAAAGCATTTTTTTTCTAGTTATGGTTACTTGATGTAGAATATATAACGAATAAAGAAGTTCATTCTTGGGGTCGTCATTGTATTAGAGAAATTTGTTTGAGATCTGTTAGCGATAAAAAATATTTTCATGTACAAGTGATACCTTGTTCAAAGATGGAAGAACTAGATGAAAAAGATCAAAAAGTTTTTAAATTTTGTCATGATAACATGCATGGATTAGGTTTCTATCCTTCCTTCAAATATACAGGAGAAATTATTTTTTGCACTTCTGTAAACAATTATTTGAAAGAACAATTCAATAAATACGAATGGAATCTTGTTTTTTATAAAGGAGGTCAAATTGAAAGTAATGTTTTAAAAACAATAAAAGTTGAAAGAAACATTTACACTTTTGATTTGAACCATTTTTTATTTCCTAAAGTAAGTAGACTACCTACTTATATTAATAGCGAACCATTATGTATGGAACATTTTAGACATTCGTTTACAAAGGCGTGCAATGTTGATCATTGTCCTCGATATGAAACATACATGTTTTGTTTATATTTAGAAGATTACGTTCACGAATTTGTTTTTACAGAAATAAGCGTTGAAGAAAATGCACCACTCATTAAATTGATAAAAGATAATATACAATGTATGAGAGTTTTGAAAAAAAACACTTGTGAATGTTTTGACAATATATTTCAAGTAAATAAACTTGTATATCAACTTTTTGAAATGGAAAAAAATAAAAAAAAATAAAAAAATTGTTTTTATTTATAATCCTTCTTCCGCAGTCACATAATATTTAGTATAATGTGTGTTTGAATGAATAGGTTGTTTCAATACCATCATGTCGTTTTCATAATTATAAACGTCATCCTCTTTTCTATATAAAATCCTTGAAATGTTAAAATTTCTTTTAAAGAAAAAAAACCATTGAGCAGTGGGAAACATTTCTACTAAACTTTTTTCGTGAAAATTGCAACGTTCAAAGGCTTTGTAAATGTACACTTTATCTCCTTCTTGATGAACTTTTTTTTCTATAAAATATTCATAAATAGGAACTGGTGTGTATAGGGTGTAATATCCATTATGAAAAACTTTATCCTCAAACGAAAAGCAAGGCGGTTGGTCCACGCAAGGTGGATAAACGTAATTTAATAGTTTACAATTTTTCTTCAAGTTATCATACTCCCATTTGTTAGATAGATAAGGAAACAAAAAATAATATTTTAAAGTTGGTTTAAGTTTGCTTTTCCATGAAGTGCATTTTTTTTCCATGTTTTTTGATTTGTAGTAAAGTTTATAAATTTTAATAAAATCTTCTAGTTGTTTTTTTAATTCTTCGTGTTGTTTTTCCACACTTGATTTGGTTATATTTAAATAATCTTCGTTTATCGCGCGACACACTTCTAACATGCTTGTTCTCCATGATGGTGATTGTTCTACAAAATTCATATAACAACGTGAAGGTTTTTCAAATAAATCAAGACGATTTTCATAGTCTTTAGCAATAAAGATGTAATACAAATCTTTGTATTTTTCTTCTTCCAAGTTTAATTCCAAGTTAAAACTTTTTAAATAAGACAAGATAATATCTTGCCATTCTTCATAGGTGTTGTTTAAATGATGAAATTCATATAACATAGGATGTAATTCATTATCTGGATAAAAAAGTTGAACAGCTTTAATGAGACTTTCATCGAGTTGTTTACTAGCCATTTTCTTTTTCAAAAATGAACTAGTATTTATTTTTTTTACCCTTTATATAGGAAATAGTCAGAAAAAAACTAGTTTTTATTTTTAAAACAGGTTTTTTAATTCAATTAAAAAAATTACAAAAAAAAATTATTCTTCATCTTCTTCTGGTACTTCTGGTATTTCAGGTTCAAGTTTGGCTTTCTTTGTTTCGATTTCAGCGAGTTCTCCACAAGCTCTCTTTAAATTTTGATTTAAATTTCTAGAAACACCATTTTTCATTAATGCATTGTGAAAAGAGGGTTCTATAGACATTAGTCTTGCGTATTCTGTGACGTGAATTTCGTCTTCTTCTTTTGCCAAGCGTATATCAAAACTGCTAAAATCAGCCTTTTTTAATATACGAGTTCTAGGATAAGCCACTGACTGATAAGCTTTGTTTTGAGCTTCTTCCATAATCGACATTAAACTTTGCAATACTTTTTTAGTCATTTTGTTATGATTAAATTTAAAAACCACATTATTTGTTATTTCACCTTTGGACATTTTAAATGAGTTGTCGTCTTTTGTTAACTTGAGTTCTGACCTAAACAAATAATTTGTTTTGTTGAGATCGCACATTTCTCTATATTTCCATGGTAACAAAATTTCACAGCCCTCATTTTTTTGTTTGTAAATCAGTTCTCTCTTATGATAGATAATTTGAGCTAATGGTTTGAGAGGAACAGTAGAATATTGTTTATCTTTAATGTTTTTTTCTTCTTTAAATTCAATAAGCCATAAGGTTGAAGCTGCTAAATCTGCAAATTTAACATAGGTGTTATCGTTGCAGTACACAGTTTCAAACTCTGCCATTTTTTGTTGTGAAGTGAATGATTTTAAAATAAAAATGAGCTCTTTTTATACTGTTTGTGTTGAAAAGAGAGATTAAAAAAACAAGTACTAAACAAGTTTTTTAAAAAAAATGTTAATCCTTAATCAAGAGTGTAAAGTTCAATGTGTGGCATGATGAACTTTAAACTTTGTACTTTGATATTTTAATTCTATTTTAATGTTAGAGATAATGTTGTCATGACTACTATTTTATATAAAAAGGGCTCTGAAAAAAAGAATCAAATCATCAACATCTTCTGGTCAAGTCAGCAAGATCTAAAATGTGTTTGGATTATAAAAAATGGAAGACCTTTAAATGAAAATGATTTGGAACAATTTGAAGTATATTATTATTGGTTTGGTCATTGTGAACTTTGTGATAAAAAATATTTGTTTTGTTTTAATTGTTATTTTTGTAAATTAAGTTTTTGTAAAAATTGTATTGTTTCTCATAAAGAAAAAAGAGAACATATAGTTTATTCTTTAGCAAAAAAAACACAATGTATGTATATGAATTTTTTTATTTTTTTAGATGATTAAAATAAAAGAAAATCAATGGTCTCTTTATGAAGTAAAAGAATTTCAATCACTTGAAATTACAGATATTCAAGAATGGTCATTTTATGAAACAAAAGAAAGTGCTTGTTTTGATCTAAGAAGCACAAAGGATGTTATACTTTTACCACATCAACGTGTTTTAGTAAGTACTGGAGTGTATATTGATAAAATAGATTCTAATTTAGCAGGACATGTTTATTCAAAATCGGGTATAGCTTATAAACATGGTGTTGTGGTATTGAATGCACCAGGCATAATAGATGCTGATTATAAAGAAGAAATTCAAGTTTTATTGATGAATCATTCTGAAGAAAATTATGTTATTAAACGTGGAGATGCTGTTGCTCAAATGGGATTTGTGAAAATGTTTAAAGCTGTAAAAAATGTAATAGAAATAGATGGTTGTTGTTGTCGACAAGTGAAAATGACAATGATTAAAGACGTAGAAAGAAAGGGCGGTTTTGGTTCCACAGGAAAATAATTTTTTTTTAAAAAAAATATTTTTATTATATTTTGTAAAAAATTTTTTTAGAAAATTAATAAAAAAATGGTTTGGTTTACAATCTTTGCTTGGGATTCTACTTTTGAACATGATGAAGAACAATATCTTCGTTTAACAAACATAATGGGTTATGTTAATAGCTATCATATGGACTCATTTGATAATGTAATGAAGGATTTTAATGATATGAAAAGTTCTTTTATGCAAATAATTCAAGTATTGTCTTTAAATAAACTAGATTGTTATTTGCATATTTTTTCTAAAATTAATCTCGCTTGTGGTGAAAGAGAAAGAGATCTTTTGGAAAAATCAGAAGATATTTTGATTAGCTATATGAGTGAAACAGAAAAAAATAACTTTATTTATAATTATATATTGAATTTACGAACCTTTGCAAAAAATTTTTCTGATTTGTTAACTTTTAGTTATAATTATATTGAATGTAATCACGATTTACAATATCAATTTAAACATTTATCTGTATAATTTTTTTTTAGATAACTAATTAAAAAATGGATAATCAATTGATTAATTGGAAAGCTTGGAATGAATTTCTAATACGAGATTATGAACAACATCGATGTTTACAAATTATACTCGGGTTTGTACGAAATCATCAAAGTGTTTCATTTACTAAAGCTCGTGATAATATGGTTGAAGTAAAAAGGAAATTCTATTTTACATTTGGAACTCGACAACAAATTATTTCATATAAAGATTATTTGATTGTTTTTGAAAGTATTTATGAAACATGTCAAATAATGTATAACGAGATAATATCATATGATATAATAGATGAGGATAATAGTATAAAAAAATATTTACAGGATATAAAATTTATAGAAAAAAATATTTTTGAATTAATTACTGTTGTTAATAATTATCAAGATTTAGTAACTGAATTTAAACATTTAACTGTATAATTTTTTTTTTAGATTAACTAATAAGAAAATTGTTGATAATGAAAAATGGTCTGAAGTTCGAATTCAATGCTTTGACATGCGACATAAATTACATCATTCTGAGCAAGAATTGTGGAATAATTTGGAAGAATTATCACCTGTATGTTATTTTCATTTTACTATTATTGATGAATTTTTAACAAATGATGAACATCAAAATGGAATATTGGTTCACTTTGAAAAAATAACAGAAATTATAGATAAAAATATAGAGGTGGTCAAAAATAATCTCAATATACGAGATTTTTTAATGGAGTTGATAGGTTTCATGATTGTTATTTGCAATAAAGCAATTGAAGAAGACGAATTTATTGTCACCAAAGAAAAAGAAGAATTTGCAAGAAGAGACGAAGTCATGTTTTCATACATAAAAAACAATGTGGACATGAAAGATTTTGTGTATATTTCAAAACATGAAGAAAGATTGTTGTTAAAAAAAACAATTAAAAATTATTTTATGACTACTTTTATAAATATTTTTAATGAATAAATTTTTTTTGTACTTTTGAGGTAACGTTCATTTTTTAAATATAATGTAATATTTGATTAAATTTTTTTAGATTACATAATAAAAATGGTAAAAATAATAATTCGACCAACAAACAGTGTTATATCAGCAACACCAACATTTTGTCAATACATAGAATTGTGTCATCATAAAGAATGTCAAAAAACTAAACTTATTTATGCAATGAATGTGGAAAAAAAAATTGTCATCAATAATATCATTTTTAGATAATTTTTATTATAAAATTTTGTAATTTTTTGTATTTTTTTTTAGGTTACATAATAAAAATGGTTGTGGTTTGTGAATTTGAAATTATTAAAAACAAAGATGGAAGCTTTGGTATTATTGATTCAACAAACAATGATGTTTATTATAGTAATGTTCTTCCAGATTTTTCAAGACTCACTCATTTCAATGCTAAAGATTTTTTTATAAATGAAACTAGTGAAGTAGTGGAAGATTGTTTGGAAGATTATCTTAAAGAATTGTTTCAAGAAGAAATGACACAAGAAGAAATGACACAAGAAGAATTTAGCAATTTTGTAAAAGAAGTACAAAAAATCAAACCTGAAAAAGTGAAAAAATTAAAAAGTGAAGAAATTAAAAAAGAAGTGCTATTAGATAGTTTTGCTCATTTGCTTTTTCAACATTGGTGGATGAATGAAGAGACTTTTAAAAAGGGTAAAAAATTTTAAAAAAAAATTGGGATTTCAATAGCATTATTAAAAGTAATTTGTAAAAAACGCGATTTTGTTTATGAAGCTTTATGTAAAATTGCTGATTGTGAATGTTCACCTCAATGTGTATTTTGTAATTTAATTGCTTGTTACATTTATATTGAACTAAGAAATATTTTTGGTTATTATTATTTTGGTAAAATTTTTTAATTATGTATTTTTTTTTAGATTTACATAAAAAAATGGAAAATAATATAATATCAGCCAGCAAAAAATTGGGTTTTTCTGAACACCTAATGAAAAAAAGTTTTTGTTATTATAAAAAAGACATTAATAAACTAGCTTTGTGTGATTGTAAAACAGATGATATGTGTCGTTTTTTATATGTTAGAATTATAATGGCAGACAAAAGAGACAATAAAGATAGAAAGCGAGAAGAAAACGAATAATTATATTTTTTTTATGGAATTTTGTTTAAAACTTTGTAATATTGAATTTTTTATATTAATTTTTATAGCATTTTATTTGAAACTTTATATACATTTTTTTAGATTACATAATAAAAATGGAAAAAAATATAAAATTAGCATGTATAAAATTGGGATTCAGTGAAGAGTTGATGAAAAAAAACGTTCGTTATTATAAACAGGGAATTTATCAGCTAGCTTCGTGTGTTTGCAAAACAGTTCATATGTGTGAAAAATGTCGAATGATTGTGTCAGATATTATAATGGCAGAAAAAAGAGACTCTGTAAGAAGAAAACGAGACTATCAAGAAATTGAATAAATATATTTTGTATATGGAATTTTATTTAAAACTTTGTAATATTTAATGTTTTATTTAAAAATTTTTTATATTAAAATTTTATAGCATTTTGTTTATTTTTTTTGTTTTTTATTTAAAAAATTTTTTTATATTAAATTTTATAGCATTTTGCTTATATTTTTTTGTTTAAAACTTTGTATACATTTTTTGTATTTTTTTTAGATTACATAAAAAAATGGAAAAAATAAAAAAAATAGCTTATGAAAAGTTGGGATTGGCTGAAGAAGCAATGAAAATACATTTTTGTTATTATAAAGAAGATATTTATAGTGTAGCTTTGTGTGCTTGCAAAACAAAGGATTTGTGTCCGAAATGTAAAAGGATTGCGATGAAAATCATATTTTCAGAAAAAAGAAAAATTATATGTTAAATCTTTGTATGTTTATAACATTTTTGTTTATATTTAAAACTTTATATACATTTTTTTTGTAATTTTTTTAGATTACATAATAAAAAATGGATAATATTGAAATTAATAATGCAATCGAAAAAATAAAGAAAAATTTGGATTTTTTGGCGTTTTGTCCATGCGAAGTGAATAATATATGTCAAGAATGTAAACAAATAGGAAACGAAATGTCAACTTTAAACCTTGATTATCAAACGATATTAGAACATTTTTTAGTTAAAATTATGAAATTGTAGTTGTTTTTATTAAAAAATTTTTTGTATATATTTTTTTTTATATTTGTATATTTTTATTTTTTTATATTGAATTTTGTATTAAATTTTTTGTATACATTTTTTATATTGAATTTTGTATTTTTTTTAGATTACATAATAAAAATGGAAACTAAAATAATTAGAAAACCAATTGATTTTGAGTTCGTGGCAAAAAAGTTGGGCGTGACAGAAGATAGAGTCATATATGCTTTACACGAGGCTAAAAGTGAAATTTTGAGCTTAGAACCATGTCCATGTACAAGAAACAGCTTGTGTTTAAATTGTCAAAAGATGAAAGATACTCTTGGATTGCATCGTTCTATTTATTATGATAAATGGCCAACATTTTGAAAAATATTTTGTTAACATTTTTTTTATATTTCTTTTGTTATTTTATTTTAGATTACATAATAAAAAAAAAATGGAACAACAGGAAATATCGTGGTGTAACTATTCTATTCTATTAAAAGCTTCAAAAAAAATGGATTTACCTAAAAAACAAGTCTTGGAAAATTATAAAAAACAAAAGAAATTTTCGACTGAATGTCAATGTGATGAATACAATCCATCATTTCTTTGTATGTATTGTAGTTCTTGTGTGGATACAGTTTCAAAAAAAATAGATTTATCTAAAGAACAACTCTTGGAAGTTTATAGAAATCAAAAAAAAAAGATTAAATTTTTGGCTGATTGTCAATGTGGAGAATATGATCCTGTGTTCGATTATCGTTTTCTTTGTTTATGTTGTAGTTATAGTGAGGATTCAATAAAAGAATTTTATGTTATGATAATAAAAGCTTCTAATAAACTTGCTTTATCGAGTATTTTATTAAACAATATTTTTGATCTTATTAAATATGAAATACGTGATTTAGTTAAATGTAATTGTGTTTTTGAAAATTTGTGTGTCAATTGTACTTTTAATAAAAATTTGGTATATCGATGGATTCGTTAAAATAACTATTTTATTATTGTATTTTCTTCTTTTTTTAGATTACATAATAAAAAAATGGAATTGTCAGAAAATGATTTGAATTTTTTGATGGAAAGCATATCCAAATGCAATCAAATAAGTCCAGCTACTTTGGAAGAAATTCGAATGCATGCAATCACATCGAGAAAAATTTTATGTCATCAATGTAAATATTTTGCTTATGGTTTCAAATATGAATGGGATGAGTTTTTTAATCAAGAAATGAAAAAAATACCTTTTATATTAATTTTGATGGTTTTTCAATATATTAGTATTCATTATCATGTTTATTTGAAGTAAAATTTTGAAAGTTTTTATAATTTTTTTCAAAATACATCTAAAGAAGATGTATTAAACCATGTAAAAGAAAAATGTGAAGAAATTGAAAATTGTAAACATTTTTTAAACGAATGTGATGATTGTGATGAGTATAGATATTCTGATGGGAAAAGTTGTTCATTTATAAATTGTGAAAAATGTTTTAATTTTGTATATTAATTGTCAATTTTTTTTAGATGAATAAATTAAGAGAAAAACATAATAAAAAAATGTTGGTGATGTTAACTAAGCAAAAATTGTTACCTGAAAACGAAATGATACTGGTCAATATTTTATCAGATGAATCACATGATTTAATTGACAAAGTGGAAAGTCTTGTCGACAAGAACATTATATATATGATGATTTTTGTGAAATATGCTATGACATTTTTATATTCAAAATAAATTTTTTTTTAAATGACGAGTAAAATTTTTTTTATCTATTATACTTATATGTAATTTTAATAAAAAATGTTTTTTTTTCAGTAAAAATAATTAAAAAAATGTTATCTTTACAACAACAAAAAGCACTTCAATGGCTTGATGAAGGAAAAAATTTTTTTATTACTGGTGGTGCTGGATGTGGAAAAAGTTATATTGTCAACCAAATTGCTCAAAGTATACAAATTTATAAAACAATTCATATTACTGCGAGTACAGGAAAAGCAGCTTATTTGATTAATGGTGTCACTATACATGCTTTTGCTGGCATAGAAACTGGTGTTAAATCTGTAGATTATTACAAACGTCATATGCATCCAGACATTAAAAAAACATGGTTAGAAACTGATGTTCTCATTATTGATGAAATTTCAATGATTAATGCACAAACATTTGATTTATTACATTCAATAGCTTGTGAAATTAGACAATGTTACGATGAACTATTTGGTGGTGTTCAAGTGATTGCTTGTGGTGATTTTTTTCAATTGCCACCTGTTACAGGTCAATTTGTTTTTAAATCACAAATATGGCAACACTACATGACAGAAGTGTTGATTTTAACTAAATGCTTTAGACAAAAAGACGATGAACAATTTTTTGGAGCTTTAAATGAAATCCGCTATGGTCAAGTTTCAGACAAAACTATTGATTATTTTATGACGCGTTGTTTTGAAAAAGATGAAAATTTAAACTCTAAATATACAAGATTATTTTTTAGAAACATTGAAGTGGATGTTTATAACAATCAAAAAATGGAGACTATTAAACAAGAAGGGTATTGGTTTTATGCTAAAGATATTATTAAAAATCGAAATATTCCATGTACATTTCAAATTCCAGCTGCTGTTTATCTTAAAATAGGTGCTATTGTAATGCTTGTAAGAAATATTAATGCGGAAGAAGGTTTGTGCAATGGTACTATTGGTACTGTCATTTTAATAGAAAGTAATGCAGTTTGGGTGATGATGAATAAAAAAGAAGTCAAAATTGAATGTGTCAAAGAAGAAATTTTAGATTGCTCTCATGCTGTTGTAGGCTCAAGATTTGGTTTGCCTTTAAAATTAGCTTTTTCTTTTACTGTTCATAAAGCTCAAGGAAGTACAATGAATAAAGCCGTTGTTCAATTTAATTCAAAGGCTTTTATTAATAGTCTTTATTATGTTTCTTTATCACGAGTTTGCAATATTAATGATATTTTTATAATTATTAATAATAAATTTGATTTACCAACACTATTTAAAAGTATTACTGTTGATAATGATGTTTTAGAATTGTATAAAAAATACATGTAAATTTTTTTTTAGATTCTAAAAAAAATGAAATTTGAATATCAAACTGAGGAAACTAAATTTAGTAATAACAGCATATATACTGAACATTTTTTCTTCATTAAAGACAATTATAAAGATGAAGATATTGTAGAAGAATTACAACTTTATTCAGAAACTCAAAGTCCTGATGAAATTGTTTATCATGTTGAACAAAAAACAATGGAAGGTTTTGAAACACAAATGAAAAACAGTATTCATTTTGGTGATTTGTTTCAAAATTTCTTATTGGGTTATAATATTGTTACTTTGTGTTGCAAATCTATTGAAAATGGTTATTGTAAAATAATGAAACGTTGTTACAATTCACCTGTTTATTTTATTAAACCTTTAGAAGGTCCAACTAATTTACGTTTTATTCAAGATGTCAATGTGCGAGCTGTTTTTAATATTTTAGAAAATGATAGTGGATGGAGGTTGATACGTTTATGTAATTTTAAAATTAAAACTTTATCCAATTTAACAGAAAGATCCATGATGAAATTACGAGATTTTGAATTGTCTGGTTATAAAAGAAAATCGCTCATGACAGATGATCAAATTGAAAAAAAGAAAAAACACAACAAAACCTACTATGAAAAAAATAACAAAAAGAGGAAAGAAATAGATGATTGGTTTGGCGAATGGTACAGACCACATTCTATAACACAATGGAAAAAATCACTAAAAAGTACATCTTATACTATTCTGTCTTATCAACAAAAAAAGAAAATGTTTTTAGATTATAGTATTTTGTTTGAACCAGGGTTGTGTTTTTATTCTGCTTTTCTTGTTTCTTTATTGATTCGTCAATGGAATGTGAACACCATTGAAGAATGGAACATAAAAGTGTTGGAAAAAAATGCTACTGATTTATATTCAGAAGAAAATATTTTACAACTTCTTTTTGAAGAACAAGAAGAGCAAAATATTCTAGCATGGAAAGAGGTTTTACAACAATTAAAAGAAAAATCTAAAAATATGTCGTTTCAAACTTTGATTGATTTGTGCCATTGTTTTGCTTACGAAAATACTTTTGATCGTATTAACATTAAAATTTTTGCTGTTAACAAAAAAAATACTAAAATTCGTTTGTTGCATTCTAAATTAAAATCACAATATAAAAGTTCTCTTGTCGAATTATTAAAAGTGGTTTATGAAAGTGCAAACATTACCAAAAACGATCAAGATTCTCAAAGAGTTTTTATTAATGATGAAGAAAGAAATAAAGCCAATCAACGGAAAAAAACAATTAACACGATCAAAATTTGTATTTTTCAAAAAAACAATTCTTTTCACGCTATAAGCATGTTGAATGAAAATTTTTCTACAAAGTATTTTTGTTCAAACAACTCACGTGTTTTGTCGCAATGTTCAGATTGTGGACAAAAATTTACTAAGAAACACAAATGCGAAGGTTGTTATAAAGCGGACAAGTTTACATACAACGATTGCATTAGTCACTATCGACCACAAAATTCGTTCATGTGTACAAGTAGAAACTTGTTTCCTTTTTTAATCACATTTGATTGCGAAACAAGTATTACAAAATCTGAAGAAAATGCTACTTCCAAAGTTAAACCTTTATCTGAGTTGAATTATCATTGTCATTCCATTGTGATTCAATGCATTCATGAAAAATTAGCAAGAGAATGTTTTGGTTTGGATGAACAAGGACACGCGATTACTCAATGGATTTTTTATTATGAAAATACGGTTGAAAGTTTAGAAAGAAATCCTTTAACGTCTTTACCTGCTTATTTTCAACCAGGAATTTCTTTACTTCACGAAACACACAGACGTATCTTGTGGGAAAAGCTAAATTGTGAAAATCATGAAAAATTAAAAATGGAATTGCGAGTTTATGATTTAATTGCTTTAGCAGATACTTTGGTTCGTTTTGTTTATGAAATATGTTTACCACGTTTTGAAAATTTAAATTTATCAGCTGAAGAAAGAAGTTTAATATGGCAAGAAGAAAATCCTTTATGTACTATTTGTAGAACTCCTGAAGATAAAATACATCAATCTGATGTTTATAAAAATAAATTTACTTGCATGACTCCTCAAGAAATAGAAACATTAAATCATAACAAATTTCGTATTTACAACGACAAACGAATTCAAGTTGTTAATATCATGTTTCAAAGAGTAGGTCGTTTAGAATTGTTCATGCTACCTTTGAATGTTCAAAATTATTTAATAAACAACGATGCTGAAAAAATAAAAAAAGATTTATTTCAAGTATCTACTTTGTATTACATTTGTTGTAGATGGTGGGAAAAATTTCAATACTTACCTGCTACTAATGGTTTATTGAGTGATTATGTGAGAATAACAAGTAGTGATCTTGTAGATTATATGAAACAATTGGCCTTGCTTATCATGACAGAACATCAATTTGAAGCTTATTTTGATCAAGAAGATATAGAGTTGTTAGAAGATCCTTACTTTTTAATCAAAATTTTTCGCAAATGTATCAACGAAAGTGGTGAAGAATATACAGATAATCTTCATTTTTTGTTTCTGATGAGAAAATTGAAGCAACCCGTTTATGAATTATGGTATCATGCCATGTTGGTTGCTTTTAATAAGCAATTTGAAACAAAATTTTTTTTATCTGATTTTATTCAAGATGAAAAAAATAGAGAAAAAGTTTTGAATAAATGCAATTTTTTTCTTAACGCTTTTGAAGATTATCTTGTTATTGATCACGATCATTTTTCAGGTCAAGTGTACGGATTAGCTCATGATTATTGCAACAAAAATTTAGGTCGATATAGTCAACACTTGTCTTGTCCTATTTTTGCACACAATGCTTCTTTTGATAACCGCATTATGATTGTTGAAGGTTTAAAAAAAATATTGGATATTCCGTTATACGGACATTTGGCAGAATCTGAAACTACACCTTATAATGCTTTTATAAAATGTAGCAACATGGAAGATGTTTTTGTTATATCTAAAAATGTGAGCAAAGTCAATATTATCTGCATTGGTAAACATATTAAAATTGTAGACAGTTTGAAAATTTTAAATTGTTCTTTAGAACAAGCTAGTAGTATGTAATCGCAAAAAGCTCAAAATCAAATTGTTAATACCATGTTGCATTATTTACGACCTTTTCATCCAGAATTGATTCATTTAACCCACAATCAAGAGTTTAAAAATTGTTTTATTAAAAAAGCATTATTTCCTTACTCGCAAATAACAGACGAACTCTTAAATATCGAATATAAAACATTTCCACCTATTGAATTACTTGCTCAAAATGATTTAATGAAATCTAAAAATCTACAAGAAGAAATTATAAAATTAAAAGAAGCTTATGAAGGAGTCAAAAAATTGTGGAAATTTTTAAATTTAAAAACTTTAAAATCTTTATAACATATCTATACTGTACTCGACACGGTTGTATTAGGATCTGTTATGATTGACTTTGATGAAAGAACATTTGAATTTACAAAGTTTCATATTCTTAATCACGTAAGTATTTTTAGTTATACAAGCAAACTCAATTCTACCATTAGTTTAATTCCTATTCAATATCCTCCCACCAACGAACATCAAAAAATGATTGAAAAAAGTATTCGAGGTGGAATGTCAACCAACGGTACACAAAAATTTGCCATTGATACAGATTACTTTGAACCTAAAATAAAAGAACTTAAATTAAACAGCGAATTGAAAGGATGTTTAATTTTTATGGACGAAAATGGACAATACGGAGGAGCTCAATTAAAACCTTTACCTTTTCACATGAAATATTCTTTTGATTTGGAATGTATTACTTTAGACGATGTGATTCAAAAATACCATCGTGTTAATTTAAACGGATTCTCAACAAGTGCTTTAGTACATTGTCAAATTAGTATGAAACCAGAATATCAAGATCAAGTCGGAGGTTTTTCACCCATGGTAGAAAAAGAAATTATATCTTTTCAAGATTATTCTCCCACAGAAATTGTATCTAAACGTTATCTCAAAAACAACGGAACTTACGGTATAGAAAAGACAAAACTATTAAATTGGTCATGAAATTAAGTTCACATGAAACGTGTGAATTTTTAGACACTTTAATATGGTTGACTACATGTTGTGGATGCATTGTTGAAAAAATTTACAAAGTACTTCCTTTGTGGCGTTATCCTTTAGCTCAAAAAATGGTAAAAAGAAATATGGAAAAAAAAAAGAAGCTATTAAAAAGGGTGACAAGGTAGTGGATGCTTCTTGTAAATTACAAATTAACGGTCATTATGGAACCTTGAGTCAACAAATTGCACAAAAATTAAATACTACTTTTATCAACCACGAAGAAAAAGCATTTCAAAATAAATAAAAAGTATTATTGATATATCGATATTATTTAATGTCGGTACACACATGTGTGTGTGTGTTCGGACACTTAGCTACTTCTAGTTTAATGTGACTTTTACTTCTTAGATTGTACAATAAAAACCTACAGAAGGGCTTGATTACAAAGATATGATCAAGAACATAATCAAACGGTTTTTTACCGATTTTGTCATGAAATGGGTGAAATGAACTAGCCAAAATGAGTTAACCTTTGGCGGAACCGAGACCTACAAAACAATATTCAAAGTAGTGACGCTCAAGTACCTAAAGATTACGGAAAAAGAATTTTATCAAGTTGTTCAGAGCCTCCTTAGAAATGCCCCTGCACGAGCAAAAAAGATGACAGTCGTATAAAAAAATAATATTGATATTGCATTTTTTATTGTAGATATATAGTTCCTTTTACATTTTATTTATTAATTAAATCTTAAACGTAAAAAAATATAAAATATGATTTTAAATATAATTGAAGTCTATTTTATTAGTCGATTCGGTATGTATTACTATAAATGCTGAGAGAACGTCTAATAGATGTCTCGGCAAGACGTCTTAAAGGTGTTAACAAATAGACGTCTAAAGACGTTCTTTAGACGCTCAAGCGAGTTTTCAATTAGACGTCTATGAGACATCTAATACTAGACTGTTTACAGACGTCTGTCGCAATACGTCTTACAAACGTCTATACAAGACGTCTCAAAGGTGTTAACAAATAGACGTCTTAAGACGTACTTCAGACACTTACTTAAGTTACCGTTAGACGTCTTATAGACGTCTTTGTGCCGGCTGGGTACGCAATTTTTATTTATTTTTTTTGTCTAATATATAATATCCATTAGTATTATTATGACGTATAAATTTGAGAGAATAATAGGTAAGCACTGATTTTATAGATTTAAACAAAACTTGAAAGTCATTTTTCTCAAATATTTGTTTTTGTGGCTTGTCATTGTTTCACAATAAGCCCTTCAATTATATTGTATGGTACTTAAAACATGTTTGATATTATTCTATTTTACAATAATAACGCAATTTGTAAATGCAATATTTATCATATCTTACGCAATTTGTAGATGGAATATAAAACAGATTTATTTGGTTTTGTATGTATATATGAACGGACATATACTTGTGTGTATGTGTGTGTGTATGCGTGCGTGTATAATAAAAATAAAAGTAGAATAAAATAGAGAATTAAAAAAGTAATGATAAAAAGAGAAAATATTTTTTTTTTATTTTTTTCTGCAAATAGTAAACTGAATGTTAAATCAGTTTCTCTTTAGTTTTTTTTTTCCTTTTTCATTTTTATCAGCTGAATTTTTTAGTTATATTAACGGGGCTGGATGATAACAGGCATGTCTTCTGCCAGCTCTGGTCGAAACTTTATTCTTATATTTTTATGTTGTAAAAACATTGTAAAAGCTTATTTTTCAATGACGAAATTAAATAAATTTAAAAAAAAATGATTTTATCAGTTCTAATATAGAGAATAAAAGTTGTTATAAATGGTTTGAGAATATTACAAAAATCCATAGACGTTTGTATGTACACTTTCTCATTCATGCTTATACATTTCATTCAAACAAGAGATTTGGCTTTTTTTTGAATCAGCACCATTTACAAATCCTTTTTCATGAGAAGCTGTAAAATGTTTCCACTCAAACGTTTTATTAGAGATAATTGTTTAAGTAATTTCATCATAAATTTGTTTTTAATTTTCTAATATGGGTCATTAGTGAAAAGAGTTACAGTATCATTATTTTTTTATCTCACATAACATCCCAATAAAGCTGTAAATATTAATTTTGTCCTTGGCTCAGTGTCTGAACATAATAGTTTATGTTTTGAATTATTGTTGTTGAAAACAGCACCATTAAGCAATTGAACAGTGTTCATACTTAAAAGAGCACTTTGTACTTCATTTTAATATTTGCAAACATATATCATTGCAAAATCTACCTGAAGAACTCTTTTACTTGCGTTCTTCTTGCCTTTTTTAAATAAAGCAGTTTGAACTCTTTCTTATTCGAAAGTCTTCCTGAAATTTAAATAAGGTAGATAATTTTTCCTATATTATTTAAAAACTTTGGCATATATATAATTCTGAAATACATAAAATTCGCCGAATGGTCACACACGGGCAGTGAACGCCTGAGGGAAGAAATGAAGTACATTAGAATAAAGGAGAATTATTTTTCAAACAAAGCATATTTTGACAGTTGTCAAGACAAAAATAAAGATTAATAGAGGAATATTTAAAATATAAGTAAGACATACAGTTCACCTAAACAGTACTAAAAATAATAATAAAAAATAAATTGTTATATAAATACTAATATGAACTAAGATAAACAAAAAATATATCACCAAACAAAAATAAAAAAAAACAAAAAATAGATTAAAAAATAAAAAGTATGCATACAACAATGAAAGGCCTCAGAATGGAAAAAATCATTAATGCTAATGTGTAAACATAATTTGTGTAGTGATTAAGTAATAAACATCTCCTCGTGTATTATTACTGGCGCTTCGATGAGGATCAGTACTTATAATTAGTTTATCCCGTCAGACAAACGTCATCGCCACTTATGCTTTACCCCGCGACTTACGCCTATTCCATGCTGTAGTAAAAAAGGATTCATTACAAATAGCCAAAACCCAACCATACCCAAATTTGTAAAGCACTAATATTTTTTTGATGATATGAAAAGTGTTGATCTACTGCACAATATAAGAAAAAATAATTAAATAAATCACTTACCATACCAACAGTAGAAAAAACTGCGCACAATCAATTAAAATTCAAATAAAAACGCCAGAAACAAAACTAAAACAACTAAAGTGTGCAAAAAGAAAATACTAATAAATTTTCCTCTAAGATCATGCAATATGTCAACGATTTAAACCACATAGGTACTTCCAGCAAAAATAAACCAAAAACAATCAAATGGCAATATACCCTATTAAAAACCCTTTTAAAATAAAATAAAACATAGTAGAGTAATCAAAAAACTCTAACGCTGTCATAGATACTTCATTCGAATTTTGTTAACCAATCTAAAGTGTAAGAAAATGAAACAACCCGCATAACTTAAAATCATAACTAAAAATCAAGTAATATTTAAAAGTAGAAAAAAACATATATATACTGCATGCAAAAATGTAAAGATTTAAACATGTGTTGAAGGATATAAGAAATTCTCCGAATAATAATAAAAGACGAAAATTGCGCCTGCGAAAATTACAACAAAGCTGAATAATGAATGGAAGATAATATAGCATAAAAGTTCCTTGATAATAGTAATAATATGAAAATCAGCGGGTAAATCATATATTAAAAAATATTGTAATAAGACTAACCAAATACTAAAATAAGACCAGATAAATTTAAGCCGAATGAGTGCTTAAAAAACTATTTTGGGTGATAAAGCAATAATATTAGTCGTGATATAAAAACGATGTACGAGGCGGGAAAAAATATAGTTTAGAAGTAAAGCTTTCTCAACGGTCCGAATTAAAAGTAACTTTGAGACAATGATAAACTTTCTTTTACGAAAGTTTTCCTGAAATTTAAATAAGGAAGATAATTTTTTATATATTACTTCTCCTTTGCAAGCATTTTTTGATTGTAATTGAAAACGCACAAAGTCGTATTAGGTCTATCGCTGTTATATGGCCTGCTCTGCTCAATTTACATTTTTGAGGGATTTTTTTACTTTGTTGTTGCATTGCAGACAGTTTGAAAGCCATTAAGAATTAAGTAGCTATAACCAAAAAAGGTAATCTAACCATGATAAATTATTATAGTTAATGCCTAAAGCTTCAAGTAATAAGCGAAAGTTTCATGCAGTTTGCACTTGCACTGGTCGGCAGGTGTTTTTTCTAATACAATAACATTTTTAAGCTTTAGCTTACAAAAAGTAATTATATAAATACTATATTCATGTTAAAGACATTAATATGGATAAATACCTATTGCTTGGAAACCACTAATTATGTTCCTTGGAGTTATAGCATTTGGAAGTTCTGTTTTTACTATACCAGGTATGTCATAGATAGTCATAGGTCGTTTATTTACAGTAACACACGCATCATATGCTGAGTTCACAAGCTTTTTAAAAGGACTAAAACACTTTTATCTAATGGTTATAATTTATGACTACAGCATGCTGGAAAAGATAAAAGTATGACACCATTTTCTTTACAAAAATCAATAACTGCTGCATCAAGATGAGAGCTGTGGTTATCAATCAATACCAGACAAGGGCGATCATTGGAACAACGTGCATAGATAAAATGTTTGATATATGTAAGAAAATATGTCTCTGTCAACCATCCTGAAGAATGTGTTGATCCTTCACATCCTTTTGGTCCATCACGAATAAAGTGAGATTTAAAACTAACCCTGGGAGAGATAAAATATAAAGGTATGTTATTGCCAATCGCACTAATTGCCAAAGCCATAGTCACTAATGCTCCCCTTTCTGCTGATGTTACTCAACCTATCTGGCAAAAGCCTCTACGTGCAACAACATGAGCAGACCGCTGCACTGTTGTGATTCCAGTCTCATCAATGTTCCAAATGTCTGAAGCACTTAATTTTAACTTAATCAAAACATTGCTTAAGTTGTCAAAAAATAAATTTATATTATGTTTATTATAACTTTTGCACCGATATAAACTTATTGCTTGAGGAGAACAAATAAAAAGCTTTGGATTTCTTTTCAAGAATCCGGAGAACCAATCACTATCAGCAGAATGAAGTTCTTTCTATGAGTGAGGAATTTTACTGCTATAAACAACACCATATGTACAAGCAAACCGTCGAACTTCTATAGGGGAAAGATCAAAGTAAATATCACTTGCTTTCATTAGGTATTCTTCAAGCAAAGTTTTCTGCTCAGGTTCAAATACCTAAAGAAATATAAAATATATATTACCAAAATACATAAACATTAAAGTCATATTAGGTATCTGCCCCAGTCTCTAAAAAAGTTCAAAATTTTAAATTTATCAAAGGAGTGTTTTATATTGAAGTACCTTATCAAATGTTTAAATAAGTTACAGTACTAAATTGTATACAAATTATTTAGAGAAAATAGAAACACATGAAATCTTTTGGCAAATAAAAACTTGTGCCAGAGTTTTTTTATCTAATTTAGGTGAAAGTAAATCTCTCCCAATAGCTACGTTATCAGGCGTATGTTCAGCATTAGGCTTATGTACTGTTGCAGTAATATCAAACTCAAGTGTGTTATCATTTTTAGAATTTGAAAGAATCACTTGGCAATCAAGTTCTACTTCAGCTTGAACCGTAGCATTAGATGTAGATGGCAACCTTTTGGATATACAATACCTTCCCTGAGTCTTACGTAGTATATTAAATTCTCTACTTACTGCTCTAACTGATCTTTTATATTTTATAACTTGTATCACTGCCAATAACATTGTTTCTCATAACACTTTTCCACGTTGTGTCTTGCTAATATAATTTTGTACCATTTTTAGGTAGGTCTAAAAAAAAATCCAAAAATCAAAAGTACAATACTTTATTACAATGTTTTACATTTAACTATTTCTTTTTTATTTAATTGTTTATATACCTGCATGCTTATATATTTAAAAACTTACATTTTATATTTTTCTTTTTTAAAATACTAAATACTTATTTACTTTTAATTATTAATAATTTACATAACTCATGTCATGTAAATTATTAATAATTTACATGACATGAACAAATTTATACATCGTATATAAATTTAAGTGTTAAGCATGAAAAGCTAAGTGTAATATATAAAGTATTAGATTTATATACGTAAGTATTACTAGTATGTAAAAGTTTAAATATCAATTAAGTTTACATATATAAGTTATATTATAAGTTAAATAATATATAATAATAATAATAATAATAATAATATATAAATATATACAATATTTAAGTTTAGAAATAAATGTAAATCTAAGTTAAAACTACATCCTATAATAAGATTAATTATCCAAATTCAAATATTATGTATACGAGTGATATTTTCTTAATATCGACGTATAAAACCCTAAAAAACGTATAAAAACAAATGCAAATTTGTTAATACGGCTTATTTCTGATCTATTTGCAAGTTTGTTAATAAGTCTTATTTCTGATCTAATATGTTTTACAAGTTTTAAATTTTTTATAACAAAAACAGTTTTTCCGTCACAAATTTACCCGAATTATTTTTAAAATCTACGAGGCAAGTTCGCTACATGGCCCCCTGCTGCATCAGACTAATCTGTCCCATTGTCATGTGTAGAGTATGAACAACTTTCTCCTTAAACCATCAACTAATTTTGTGGAACATTATATACTAAAATAATCCTTACACTATAAACTTTAAATATGGCACTTGAATAATGCTGTACTGTCAAACGTCAGTGAGTATACACGTTAAAAATGTTTTTTCAAATTTACTTTGATGTATCCAAAATTTTTGAAACGGCCCCACACACTCAAATATGGCCCAATAAATAATTCTTTTAGAATGAAGGATGGAATTACTACCAACCTTCACTTTGATTCCCAGCTTCTTAAGGAGCCTAGCCTTTAAATAAACTTAAATGGGCCAACCTATCCCGTGGGCCAACGTGTCCCGGTCTCCCCTACTACTCAAGCGTTGAGTTGGCGGTGGCAGGATTTGACCCGTTTCGTATCATACAACAGTTCGGGTTTTAAATTTTTAATTGATGCTCTAACCTACTGAGCTATCCCAGCCACTTTAGTTTTTTGTGAAAATACGCAAAAAACTGTAAAAAAAGCGTGTTTGAAAAGTTAGCTCTCTGGTAGTACTAATTTGGTAATCACCCTCTTTCTTGTAAAAATGAAAATACTTTCAAAAAATATTGATCTAAGTCCAGAAAATGTCAAATTCTTCCTTAATATGTCCTCATCTAAATATTTAGAACATGAAAAATTATATCCAATAATTATTATGATGGCTTTCAAATCTTGAAACATTTGTTCACTATTTTCAATAAACTTTTGGAAAGTAGAGTCCTAGTAGAAAAAAAGACGTCTATATAAGTCTTATTTACAATGTCTTCAAGACGCCTTTTTTTAGTCGATTATGCAAATCTAAAAGACATCTTTTTTCGACATCGAAAGGACGTTTTTTTCTCGGCATCGGAAAGAGCTTTTTGACATACTTTGTATGAAGAGCTGTTATCATTTTCATTTAATGAAAACAGCATTTCATAAATGAAAAGCAGGAATACTATAGTATATAGGATATTACAGTATACTTATAAGTACGACAAAAAAAGTCTTTCCAATGCCGAGAAAAAAAACTTTTTGCAGATGTGCATAATCGATTAACAAAGACGTCTTTAAGGCGCATTTTTTATGTCTTTTTATGACAAAATAAAGACAAAAAAGACCTCTTTAAGATGTCAATATAAAAGAGAAAGCATTTACTACATCTTTTATATGTTTAAACATAGAAGATTTTTTTATAAATAAAATAGCAGTATTGTTGAACAGAATGAACTAGTTCAAGAATCATCAGCAGATTTATCTACAGATTCATCTTTTACTTCACCTTTCTCTTTCTCTTCTGTTTTTTGAGCAAGCTCTGTATCTTGGCCCTGTTGCTTACGCAATCTCCCGATTTGATCTGGGGCATTCTTAAGCTTTCTTTGAATAAATTTAATTGTTTTACGTCGAGAACTCTTTTTATACGAGCTGGCTACGACTTCTAAAAGATGAGTGAACATGAGAAACAGTCACTTGTTTTAATGTAATACAAAATAGCAAATAAAATTTGATCAGCTGAGTGAAACACATCAGACTTATCGACTTTTAATTCATAAAAGCCTGATCCTTTCAACCCTCTCTTGTTTCCAACGCGGTCCTTTCTTTTTGTCTCTACTAGGTTAAATTTAAACAGGAGTCCAACGGTAAACAGTACAAAAACATATAAAAACGAGTATGCTAAAGAAATTGACGACCACCAAAATGGCTGTGCAACAATTTTATCATGTAGTTCTAATTTTTTTATTATGTTTTTTTTTTATTTTTTTTATTAATTTTTTTTTTTTTATTATGTTATTATTATATTAATTTATTATGTAGTACTTAAACCAAGCTAAACATTATTATTATTATTATTATTATTATTATTATTATTATTATTATTATTATTATTATTTGCCGTATATTAAAATTTACAATGATATTATTTACAATATTACAATAATATTATTTACAATAAATCGTGTTAATAAATAAGAGAGCTGGGGCAAGCGGAAGACAAACTTTCTTATCATTGAGCCCCATTTACATTGAAAAAATCGTCAGTTTATATATAAAAAAAGAAAAGTAGCTAAGTACATGATAAGAATTTTACGAATGTTAGTTACAATATAAATATTAATATAATATAAATATTAGTGTTGAAATTTAACTCAATATATCAAAGATTAACTACAATATAAAATAATAAAGTTTTTTAACAAAAAAAAATTAAGTAAAAATAAAACTGCAACAAAAGAGAAGTTGTCAATAACTATTTTTTTAGTTTATATTATTTATGTATTTATTTTAAATCATAGTCATTTTGTAAAAAGAGACTCTTAGATTCTTTCCTGAATTTTTTCAGACAGATGTTTTGAATATTACTTTTTTTTTGTAATAAATTTTGAAAAGTGTTTCCATAGAAACGGGCCACAGTAATGGATTTGGTAAGAACATTTGAACCGCTTTGATTTGCTATGAAAGCCAACTTATCAAAATCAGATAATGAAATTTTTTCAAATTTTTCTATCTTTTTTCAATAAAATTTTTAAAATTTGTAAAATTCAAAATTAAATAGTAAAATTTTAAAACACTTACCTGCGACTAACTTAATTGAGACTACATCATATTGATATTATAGCTTTTTGTTTAGTGAAGAATTTTCGTTCTTCATTATATTTATGCCTTGAGGCCAATACAATTTTTTCTCTGCCTTGTCTAACCAAGTTACTAGCACCACGCCATCCACTTTTTGCTTCTTTCCATAAACATTTTCTAGCTAAACAGCTGCACCCCACCTATTTTGAAACTCCATTTAAGCAAAATGTTTTACGAATACAAAAACACTGTATTTAAAAAAAATGGTAAAAAATGAATTTTTCATAAAAAAAAAAAAAACATAAAAAAAAAAAAAACATTTAAAAAGTATAGATTTGCTAGTAAAAAGTTCAAAGACAAACCAGTTGTCAAAGATACATTTAACATAAACATAAATAAATAAATAAATAAATAAATATATATATATATATATATATATATATATATATATATATATATATATATATATATATATATATATATATAAATTCAAAAATAGTCAGAACAGTGAAACAAATAGAAAATCCAGTAATTCTTTTTTCTCACAATGTTTTTATTAAAAACAATATAATTACCAAACAAAATTACCAATACAAAATATTTTTTATATATATTTTAAAATTATTAGCACTATAGGCCTTTCAAATAATCATCAGTAGTGCTGTTAACATGCAAAAAACAAACATATACTGGTAAAACTAATAATTTAAGATTACGTATAAACGGACATATTTCTAGTTGCAGAACTGGCTTATCAACTGATCGATTTGACAACCATGTTTATACTTGTCAACGTGCCCACGAAAGTGTAATTGAACCTTTTTTTCAACTTTTCGTCTTTCTTGAGCTTAACAACGAAAGTTTTTTGTTATCATATGATAAGCATTTGCACAAACAAAAACATGATATATTTAATGGATATTTCCTATATATAATTACAATTCAATCTTTCACAATCAATAGTTACCCTTAGCAACAAAATAAAAATTAAGTTATTTTTGTTTTTAATACAAATATCTTGTATAATACTAAAACAGCACTACTGATGATTTTTTGAAAGGCCTCTAGTGCTAATAGTTTTAAAAAATATATAAAAAATATTTTGTATTGGTAATTTTGTTTGGTAATTATATTGTTTTTAATAAAAACATTGTGAGAAAAAAGAATTACTGGATTTTCTATTTGTTTCACTGTTCTGACTATTTTTGAATTTATATATATATATATATATATATATATATATATATATATATATATATATATATATATATATATATATATATATATATAGCACTGGGCTTATAATTCATTGCTAAGCCTTTTTTAGTCTGTTAATCGGGCAAATATCCGGGTGCATAACAGTTTGTGTCAAAACATATTTACAAGATTTTATATTTTTCGGGTGTACATGAAAGTGACAAAAATTTCAAAAATGATATATATATATATATATATATATATATATATAGATATATATATATATATATATATATATATATTTATTTAGAAAAAAATAATTACATAAGTGTTTTTATTATTTTATTATTGCTCTGTTCTTTAAAAACATTGAGCACTCTGTTTGTAGAATACGCTAACATAATATATACATATATATATATATATATATATATATATATATATATATATATATATATATATATATATATATATATATATATATATATATATATATATATATATGTATGTGCGTGTGTGTGTATGTGTGTGTGTGTGTGTGTGTATATATATATATAAACATATATACTATATATATTTTTTATAGTATATTTCTTTATTACATAAATTTTATTAATATTATTAATTTTATAAATATATTACTTTATTACATAAATAAACCCGGTTACCGAAAATAGTAACTGACGTCTACTTCTGGTTGAATTTCCTATACAAAAAAGATTCATACAAAAAACGCTTTATTTAAGTTTTTTTGTAGATAAAAAACGGGCTAATCAGAACGTTACAAAGATGGGTTATAACCCATAGTATTGTACTTATGATATTATGGGTTAAAACCCATCTTTGATACGTTCTATTGGCAATAATTATTGCCAATTTTATTAAGCAAATTATGATTAGCTTATTAACAACTTAAGTTATCAAAAAGCAAATAATAATTTTAACTTTATATTATATATAATATAATAATTATATTATATATTAAATGTATAATTATATTATGTATAATTATATTATATATAATATTTAATTGCATTATATATTATAGTTATTATAATATATTATAATAATTATAACTTATAGTTATAATTTGTTTATTAATAACTTAAGTTGTTCCCCAGTGGGAAACGTTAGTGAATTTTTCTCTCCCCTCTCTAAAGAAAGAAAAGCTCTACTGGGAAATTTAATGAAAATTTTCTCATTTCTTTTTTTAAAGGCCATCGATATAAAAGACTTTTTTTTTACGTCCAGAGAAAGACGTACAACCAATAGATGTTTTTTCGACCTCTTTTTTAAAAAACGTCTTTTAAAAAGATGTCTTTTCTACTTCTTTATTTAGGCTAATTATAAAAAGACAAAACAAGTCATTAAAAAGACGTCCTTTATTTGTCTAAAGATATCTTTTTTTCCCACTGGGGTAATTCCACAAATATTGAACGGAGACAGCTTTAATTATTTTACTTATAAATTAATCCATCCAACTTGTATCTCAATAAAATAGTTTTTAAAGATTATACGAAAACATATTATTGTACGCTTAACTTAACACGAACATGGATTCCGCCCGTGTCATGTCTAACTAACCTGCTCAATACTCAACGTTATTTCAACGTTAATATAGGGGAGAACGGGGTGAGATGGGACAAAAAAATTTGCTTGCGTGCTGCGCTTTAAATTTTTTACAAGAGCCATACAAATCGGTTTAAAACTATAGTCCAATGAATTGTCATGTTAAATTATTGCAAAACCCATTATTTAACCATTAAATTAAGTTCAAGGGCTTGGTTTTTTAAAGTGACACTATTTGTCCCATGTCACCCCATGTTGAGGTGAATCTGGACATTGGTTGGGGTCAAATGGTACAAAAGTAGAAACAAATAATTTTAGGCATTATTTTGTTGTTTATTCTACTCCTTATAAAACATAACAATACACGAAATTTATTTATGTTTAACAAAAATAAAATAAAAACCATTCTAAATGCATTTGTAACTTTGTTCAACAGGTTGCTTGATGTTTAAATTGAGTCAAAATTACGTTGATGTCTGAGGGGGTAACTTTTTTTATTTTTCTTATCTTAATCTTCTTTTTTTCTTTTACATTCTGATAAGCTTTCAACTAGTTCATTTCTTATTGGTGTGTCAGTCAATACCAGAGACCTAGAACATTTTCTTTTTGCACATTTTCTCTTTACCACCCTTTCACCCGCTTTTGAAAATGGTCTTATATCTTCTGCTGCCCAATGGTAGGCCGAAGTGCTGATTTGCTGTTTCTTTTTATTAATAACTTCAGATACAATACACAGTGATGTGGGGGTTATTTGTTTGTCGGAATTGTCATTTGCTGGAAATGGTCGATCAGATACATAAGAACATAAAAAGTCGACATCACTGAAAACATATGGATTGTATGGGAAAATGCCAGCTGCTTTAAAACCATTTTGAATGTTTTGGGAAGTAAAGGCTCTCGTATAAGCTATTCCTAAATTTTCAGAAATGTCATAGGAGTATTTGGATGTGCCTTTAACCATGAATCACATGCTGAATTGTAAAATTTCATTAATGGCCCAAATACTGATCTGTCAAGTGGTTCGAGTTTGTGGCTGCAATGGGGTGGCAATGTCAAGAGCACAACATTGCTTTTCTTAGCTTTATCCATCAGTTCAATCGATATATGAGTTTTGTGGTTGTCCATTATTAAAAGTAATGGATGATCCTTGCTAGGATGTCCATACTCCACAAAATGATCATACCATTTCAAAAAAATTCTGTATTTATCCATCCACTAGGATTAGCATCACCTTTTGTACCTGTTGATGCACCTTTTACCATATGGCTACGAAAGTGGACACGAGGAAATATCAAAAACGGTTGAATAAAATTTCCATGGCATTAATGCAACCCACCATTGTAACTAGGGTTCCCCTTTCAGCAGAATTTACCTGCCCTACTTGCTTTACTTCTTTACCAGCAATCATTTTCACTGGCTTATGAACAGTTGTCAGACCTGTTTCATCAATATTGTAAATGCAATCAGCAGAAAAGTTATAGCGCTTCTGCACACTGTCAAGGTTTTTGAAGAAAGTATTTACATTTGTACGAATGAAACTAGTTGTTCGACTGAGGCTGGTAGCTTCTGGCGTACGAATAGATAATTTTTTACAATTTAAGAATAAATAAAACCATTCAGTTCCAGCTGTTTCATTCTTTTTCCAGTTTTCTTGTAAATTAATGTCATTTTTAATTGCATATTGATAAGCAAGTTGCTTTGTTTTTCTAACAACAAGTCCATAATGCATATTAGATGCTTGACGAAGACATATTGAAAGTTCATCTTCTTGTGTCTTATTAAAAATATATTTATGTCGTTCATCAAAGTATAAGTTACTGTAAGAAGTTTCTTTATTGACCTTTATTTTCCACTGTAAACTTGATTTTGAAATTGTATACTCTTGTGCAGCTGCTCGTAGTGATAAACTGCCAGATTCGACAGCCATCACAGCAGCTTTTATTGTATGAGCATTGATGATATACTAAGTTACAATTCTCATAAGAGACCTTAAAAATTCTAATAAGAGACCTTAAAAGACATCCGTCCGTCGTTGTAATGTTGAACCGTTAAGTTAAGTGATAAAACCGAGTAATAAAGTGTTGAAACCGAGATGATGAACCGTTTAAAGTGAAAGAATTTTTTGTCATAAGAGACCTCTTTGTCGGAGATGACCCTAAGCGCATGCGCATGCGCGCTGAAAAAAAGATTAGGAGATGAATAATTAATGAAGCGTGACCAAATGTATATAAAGAGTGAAAAAAAAAATAGTGTCATAACGAATGGAATCAAAAAACAAACCGTTACAACAATTTCAAACTCCAACAAAAGTAGCAGTAGTTCAACCTTATAAACCTGATCCTCCAATAGATAATGGTGGTACACACGACTCGCATGGAAATCGTATTCGATATTTTGAAGTCTATTAATAAAGCAAAAATAGTGTCAATATTAACAGTTTTGAGCTTGTTTATCGTTATTGTAGTAGGAGGATATTTATTTGGTGCGTTATTAGGAGTTTTTATATTATTTGGAACATTGTTGGGATTTTATATTTGTAATAAGATAATAAAAAACAAAGTGTAAAAATTTTTTTATATATTATATATTATAAAAATATTATTTTCCAATTCTATTAATTCCGTAAGAAATTCCACCAGAGATAGCTCCACCTAAAACGGCTTTGCCAATGGTAGGGAGAAGAGCGCTAGTAAAGGAAGGTAAAACAACTTTAGATACCATTCCTAAAAGAGGTCCTAAAAATTTTCCACGCATTCGTCTTGTTCTATGTCTTTTATATTTTGCATTTGTTTCTTTTAAGCTTTATACCAAGGGTAAATTTTAAATTTTCTTAAAGTGTCTTGTATATTATTGCTTCCTCGTAATTTTCTTCGTCTTCTGAATCGCTTTCTACCTGCGCCTTTTAAAGGAGGTAAATAAACTCTTCCTCTTCCTCTTTTTCTATACATTTGTAAAAAGATTTTTTTTTTGAGAATGGATAAAGGTTTTTATATTGTGAAAAAAAAAGTAGATTTTTAACAGGTGCAAATTTAATTTTATGTAAGAATTGTTTTTTGTAAATTATTTTTTTCCATATTGTCATAAAAAGAATCGGGCATATAATAAAGCATTCTTAAATAATCAGCTTTAGTTTGAGGATTATATTTTCCACGTCTAATTCTTTTTCGTCTTTTGAAACGTTTTCCTTTGCCTCTTTTTTTACATGAACTTTTTTTTATTTTACAAGCGGTGCAACAAAATTTTTTACGCATCGCGTTGTTTTTGAAGATAATCCAAAGCGTAACCTCCTACGTTTGATTTTAATAGTCGTTTAGCAAATTTTTTCTTTTTGGTAAAAAATTTTCCTTTTCCTCTATGATGTCTCGCGCTACCTCTATGATGACGACGATGATGACGACGGTGTCCGCTTCTTTTTGTACGCTTGCGAGCCATGAAACACAAGAAAAATAAAAAAAATAAAAATTTATGGTTTTTAAGATTTTTTTTAGAAATAAATAGTCGTTTGCTTATAAAATATTAAATACAAATAGGGTTTGTTTCATAAAATTAAAAATGTTTTTTATAACAAATTAAGAGGATTTAAATTGGCTAGGAATATAGTTGACTTCGGTATCGTTTCCTGCCCCTTGTTCAATAACTTGAGCTGGATATTGCAAATACATAACAAGTACGCCTTTAAATTGTTCTGTAAATTGAACATTGATTTGAAACGAATTATTTCCAGCAATAGTAGCAGGAGGTTTATCGTTGATAAAATTATAATCGCTGGTGGTATCAATGACTAAAGGTTCTGTAGTGTTAGTAGTACTAAAGTAGAGTTTAGGATGTCTTATAAAACTATCATCATCAGCATTATAAAAATCTGCAAAATTATTAATATTAAAAGTAGAGGGTATATTTCCTTTACACCAGGAAGCATAACTTCTCCAAATTTGCCATTGATCATCTTGTTTTGTTATATCGTATTCAGTAGTATCACCTGCAGAATTAACATATGTTCTTCTAAAATTATAAAGGGTGATTTTTTTAATCAAGCTGCATGCCATTTCAACGGGTGTAAAACAACCTTTGCTTAAATGATCGCTTTCTTTTTTCGAATTAACAAAAAATACAATGCTGTGAGGTACAAGATCTGCCGTCTTTATACTTCCCAAATTGACAGTGACTTCTGCAACATTTTCTACATTGGTGACAATTTGTTCGTAGTGAGCAATACGTAGTAAAGTATACATTTCGTCTTTTTTACTGTAGAGATATAAAGATTTTTCCAAAGGTAAACTAGGTTTGAGTCTGTAGGTATTGCAATAAATCATTGGGTTTTTTATAGCTACTCCTACATTAGCAAGCGCTGTTACGTCTGCGTCTGCAATAGGTCTTACCCATTCTAATAGTTGATTCATATCATTTTCAATATAAAACTCTAATCTAATTTGTTTATTTTTTCCAAAATATTCTTTCATTTGAAAAATTTCACATATTAAACTCAAAGGTACTCTAAATTTACAACCTTTTTCACCTACCATGAAAGCATTATATCTATCTCTTAGCGCTGTTTGATAACCAGCAGGTGCCACAGTGGCAGGTGCTGTTGCATTAAGAGGTCTAATGAGTCCATTAGGATCTGCAGCTTGCATAAGGGTTTTGGTTTCAGTATAAGTAATAGGGGTTGTAGTATTTTCACTGTCTTCTGTTAAACCTAAACTAGGATTAATAAACAACTCTCTAAAAGGTTTCATATAACTTTTTTTTACAAGCATTGCTCTAAAACGATCATAAGCACGATTATTGACAGCGTTGTTTGCGCAAGTAGTATTATTTTTTTGATAGTTGGGATAAAATTTAAAAGTTTTAAATAAGGCATGAATAAAGTTGTTGGTAAGACAGACTTTTTTGACTAAATCATCGTCTGTTACAGGTGTAAATCTTGTTTGCGTGTTTACATTTTTAAAAAGAAATAAATCAAAATCTATATAACAATCTGGTAAATATATCCATTCGTTAAGTATAGTGGTAAAAGAAATTAAATTAGCCATGTCAGAAGTAAGATCATAAGAAAATTTTCGATTATTAACAGCGATAACTTCATCTTGAGCTTGAGCTGTTTGAAAACCAGGATATTTTTCATTTAATATTGCTTTATATTCTGCACTAATATTACCACTTGTTGCTTCTTGCAATAAACGATTTTCGTGGTCGGCTTGTGCCAAAATATCTTCAATAGTAACATGACCATCTGTATTGGGTGTGTAACGATTACCGTCACCGTCTCTCATATATTTAGCTAACGAACCCATTTTTGTTGTTAAAAAAAAAAGAAAAAAAGATTTTTTTTTATTTATTCATCTTCTGATTCTGAAGTGTTTTTTTTAAATGGTATTTTTTTATTTTTAACGTCTTTTAAAGCTCGAGTGTAACCAAGTTCAATTAAACTTTTTTTAATCAATTTTTTTTTCTTTTTTTCGTTATTCTGCATGAGTGAACTTGATAAAATGGCTCTTTGTTGAATAATGCAGTTTTTACATAAACCATTTATTTTGTCAACGGCATTAACTTCTTGAAAACATTGTGAACAAATATGTAAAGGAGTTGATTTTATTTTTGTTTTTTTTTCAACAAGTTCTTCTTCTTCTTCCGAACTTTCTGTTTCAGATTCTGAATATTTTCGTTTCTTAGGTTTGGGTTTTTTTTGTTCTTTTTTTTGTCTTGTTTTGAGATGTTTTTCTTCTTGTATTTCTTCTTTTTTATTTTTAATTTTTTTAATTTCATCCAATTCAGATTTCATGTTTTGTAATTCAGATTTAGTAGAGTATTGAGTCAGTTGATTTTGTAATTGTTGCATGTGATTTTTAATTTGATTGAATTGATCTTTAGGATTTATTTTTGTTTCTTGCATCATTTTTTCTTCTAAATTAACTAAATTTTTATGATATCTTCCTTTGGCACAAAAGAGACTCATTTTTTTTTTTTTGTAAATAAGAGAGAAAAAAAATAACAACTTTTTTTTTCTTTTTATATTTTCTTAATTATAATAAAAAATAAAAGACATTAATTTATACTAATCAAACTAGTTAATTGTAAAACGGAACCATTTGAATCTTCAAGGTAGGATTAAAAAAAACAGTAGAACTAAGATTATTAAAGGTAAGCGGTTCAGATTTAGAATTGAGAAACGACCATCTTGTTTGTTTCCAATCGTCCACATCGTTGATATCAAAGGTAGATAATTGTCCTTGAATAGAAGTATTACGATTTTTTGTAAAATCAATATTGGTGGTGACTTGAGTAGGATTAGTGTAATCTAACAAATTGATATAAGCAACAATTCCGGGTACATAAATTTTGTTCATATACATACCACAATTTACAGCTTGATCGCATTTAATAAAAATGTAAGCGTCTGTAGTAGTAGGAAAATTGGAAACGCTGTTATTAAAATTACTAATTTGAACAAGAGAACATCTTAAGAAAGCGAGTCTTTTTTTTTGAATGTTAAAATCGAGTGTCATGGCGTTGGTCATATTTTGATCGACTTGCATAATAAAGGGATTAATTTGTTGAGTTAAACTGTATTGATCTCTTTGTAAAAGCAAAGTATAAGGTATAGGATTGTTTCCAACAGGTTGATACATTTTTAAAATGATATTTTTTAATGGTAAACTGTCTGTCCAAGTTTGTACAATCGTACCGTCACTCTTTTTTTGATAAATAAATTGTCCGTTAAGCGAAGTGCAATAAAATACCAATTCTGTTAGATTATTTCCTTGTAAAATGGCTTTGACACTATTGAACCATATTTTATGAGAGGGTGTAGTCGCTCTTTCAAAACTGCTCGTAGTGACAAGAGGTACTTTGATGGTATTTGAAAATAAAGGTTTGCTTTGTTCACAATAGATTAAAACTTCAATAAAAGTTTCTGCGTTATGTTTAGCAATTAAAGTATTATCAGATGTCCATATTTTATAAATGTCATCAGGTAAGTTGGAAGGTAAAACTTGAAAAGGAGTACCTTTCATTTCGGGTGTACCAATGACTCCATTAACATAATTGATATCATAATCTGAATAGGAGTTATGACTCATTTTAACATCCAACAAACCTTTCATAAGGTGTGTGCTCACTTTAATGGGTGACAATAATTTTCTTTGGAAAGAGGGTAAAGAAAAAAAAGTATAATAATTGGATATAGGAGTAGGAATACATGAAGGTTGACCTTTGGGATTATTGGTAAGATATTTACTAAATATGTTAAAATCAGTTCCTGTATAAGTATGATCGGCAAAGGTCAAGTTGTTTAAATTGAGATTGAGTAAATTGTTTGATAGGTTTAAACTTTCTGTAAAAACATCCATCATTTTTAATTCTCTTTCGGGCCATATGACTTGATCGACGTTAAAAAAAGCTAAAGGTAAAGAAGCTAAAGGTATATTTTTTAAATTATAACGATAATATTTTCTTTTAGACGTGAGAGGAAAATAAATTTGATAAAAACTAGTTAATAATTCTGTAGGTTCTACTCCTAAATCACCTGTTGTAACATAGATAAACTTTGTGCCAAAACCACTTGGAAAAGCAGTTGAAAAAGCAGCTTTAATAATATCTGCAAATTGTGGTAGTACTATTTTTTCACTAGTATAAACACCTAATTGATTGTTTTTAGTGTCAACATAGTCGTTCCAAATTTTCCATAAAGATTGAATACGAATATTGACATTATAAGGTATGTTGAAATCGTTAAGATTAGTTTCTACGTTATATAGATTGCCTTCAAAGGGTATAGTGCTGGTATTAGTTATTATTTTTAGTAAAAAAAATGCAATTTGCCATGGTACAATGTGTTTCATTTTTGATTTTGTGCTTTCTGCAATAGGTAAAAAGTTATTAATATAAACATCTAAATCAACGCTAAGAATGTTATTGTCATCGGTTAAATTTGGTTTTGTTAAAGCAGGATTTTTATAATTGGTGTTAACATGATATGAATAAACGGTCGAACAAAAGTTTCTTCTTTACCGTTTAGAATAATTTGTCTTTCGGGTGAAATGGCTGCTATTTGTGTAGCGGTTAAAGATGGATATTTTGCATAAATACAATAATTTTTACTAGTGTGAGTAAGATATGATAATCTGAATATGTTGTCGTATAGAGATAAGTCAGGATTATAATTAAATTGTAATAAACTTGTAAAATCTTCTATAACGTAGGCACTTGCAGATGTTCTGTTTGAAAAAAAACCAAAATAAGATAAACCTCTGTCTTGCACGTATGAAGATACACTAGATCGAATAGGTTGTAAAAAAGAAGGGTTATTTACATATTCGTTTCTTTTTTTATAATACCATAATAAATTATAGTTGGTTCTATTTGGAAATGGGGTGGTATTGACGTTGAATACATTTTGTTGAACATTGTTGTTTGCATCTAAACTAAATTTTATCATGGGCATATTAACTACAGCTGTTTTGTAACGAAGCTCAGTTGAAGGATCAAATAAATATTTTGGATTAAAATATTTTGTTGATGAAATTTTACCATCTTTATTATAATAACTTGAAAAAAAGTCTGAAAAATAGAGCACTCTATTTAATTTAGAATTATAAAGTTCCAAGTTTCTAATGAAAAAATCATCTTGATAAGCGGAGGGTGTTATAACACCAAAGAGTTTACGTACACCTGCTGCATAAAAAGACGACATATAACTCATATGATCGCTACTCATGTTTTCCATATCTAAAATGTCATAGCAGGGAAACGTGTCACCTGGTAAAGGGATATGGCTGGCGTACAAGACAACACTTTTTGTAACCAGATAAAAATAATAATCTAGACGTCTGTATGGATTAGCAATCATGTCGCTTTGAATATCGGCTAACATTTTTTTTATAGCAGGTTTAGATTCCATTCTTTATCCGTAGGCATTCTCAGAAAAAGATAGGTTTTCGTCTACTCGAGTTAAATTAGTAGGTACGTCCATACTAGCTAAATGTAAAATGGTATTATTTTTAAATGTGGGTTTGTCAATATCGTTAGGTGTCAAGGGTAAACTAAAATCGTTCAAAACATAATAATGCACGCTAGCTTCATTTTTATTTTTAATTTCACTAAAATAATACGTACTACAATCATATTTATTTACATCTAAAATATCGTCAAACGTTAAATTGTTCATTTTTTTTTTTTTTCTTGTAGTTTTTTCTTCAAAGGTTTTAAAAAAGTATTCACATATTCGTTAAAGTTTTTATAATAAATGTCTTTATCTTCTTCGTTGACAGGTAACAAATCTTCTCGTTTCACTTTAAATGTTGTATTTAAATCACCAATTATTCCCACTTTATAAATATAAACGGGTAAATAACCTTGTACTGAAGGGTTAGTGCGCTGAGAGACATTGATAATAATTACTTTTTTGGTAGTGTCCCAATAGGGTTGATTACGAGTAGTCGATTTGCTAAAGGTGTCTTTGGGATCTATTTTATATTTTTTCAAGTAACATTCGGTTCCAATGGAGAGTGGTTTGTATATTTTAAATTTTTCGTTTTTGTATTCTTTTTCTACTCGATGTAGCATGTTAGAAGAAAAATGTCGTCCTCGTCTTTTGCCGTCTTGATATTGATCGATTAAACGAAGAGCTTTACCTTTGGCGTCGTCAGCATCCAATTCGTCAGGAGCGATTCCACTTGTCGTTCTTTCTTTTTCATTAAGTTTTTGTTCCATGTCCTCGATATAAAAACTCCAATTTTTTTTTTGAAGTTCGCCTTGTTTTCTTAATTTTTGATAAAGTTGTTTTAATCGTCCTATAGTCGATTCGGCCAAGTAAGCTTTTCCATAATTTTTTGAACTAAAATGAACAATGTTTTGTTCATAACACCATTCTTCCATTTTGTTGTGAAAAAATTCACCACCTTGATCTGTTTGAAGGTAAATAAAAGATTTATCATCTCTTTTAATATCTTCAAAAATGTGTTTAAAACTGCTCAACACTTTATCAGCTGTTTTTTTACTGGTGACTCTCAAATAGACTTTTTTAGATACTCCATCTACTACAACTAAACAAAATTCAGGTCGATGAGAAGCAAAGTTTAAATTAAAACTGTTCATGTCAACCAAATCGGCTTGAAAATATTGGTGAGGTTTATCGTACGAATATTGATGTGTTTCATAAACATAAGGTTTCCGTGGTGCTTGTTTTTTAACGTTGACATCAGTTGTTTTTTTAAAAAGTAAAGTAACGTGTGACTAAGCGGTGATGAGTCCATTCCATTTGGCATATATGGAATTTTCTAAAATCGCTTTGAGTTGATCGTAAAATTTCAAATCAGTTGGATTTTTTTTTAAAGTGTCCAATTGCAACAAAACTTTTTTAATTTTGGGTACATCTGTTAAAGCAAACAAACGACTCGATAATTTAGTCAGTTGATTTTCTACAAGGTTGTCAATAGCATTTCTCAAATCATTGTCCATTTTTTAAAAGTCAGTATATTTTGATATCGGAGTTTTTATTTTTCTTTCTTCTATATTTGTTGATGATGATCTAGTAGTCGGTTTTTTTGTTCTTAATCGTAAACGACTACTTCTAGTTAACATTGGTGTTTCAGTACTAGCAGTAGTAGTTGGTTCGGGTAAAGCAGTAGCACCTAATGATGAGGGATCAGTTGTTTCAGGTAAAGCAGTAGCACCTAATAATGAGGGTTTAGTTTCAGGTTCAGTAGATGCAGTTGTTTCAACAGGTTCTTCTTCTTCTTTTTTAGTTTCTATGGAACTCAAGTAAGGATCGGATGCTCGTGTTCGCGGTTCTTTTTTAGGAATTTCTAATAAGGAAGCCTTTGTTAAAGGATGAGTGAATAAATTTCTTTTTTTAAAATGGGTAACATGTTTTAAAGCGTTGGAAAAATTTTCAATATTATTAGAATGCATTTCAAAACATTTTTTATAAGATGTTAAAAGTGAATTTAAACGAACAAGATGAGAATTATACATTGCACCCATTATCATTAACATTTCGAGTAAACTTTTTTCTTTGATTGTATTTTCTGTACTGTAAAATTGATTTGAATTGGATTTAATATGTTGCAATAATCCCAACATGCCTCCTTTAGCGCAAGTTTGTTCTACTTCTTCTTTTAATAGAGCTACTTCTGTTACATCTCTAAAAGGTAAAGAAGGTACAGTGTTGAAAAAAGTTTTGAATGTTAAATAGACCATAGTTTCTCCGATGGGTCTGTTGGCTAATGTGTTTTCGTTATAATTGTTTAACATTTGATTAAAAATATCTTTATTGGGTAGTAAATAACTGTTGACTTGAATATATTCTCTTAATATTTCAAATTTATCACCTCGAAACATTTCACCATATTGTATACATCTTTGTTGAACAACATCTTTTGTTTTTGTTAATATTTCAAAAGCTCTAGTGCCACCAAAACTTTTGTCACTTATAGATTCGCTTTCTATAAAACTAGATGTCATAACAGTGTAAGGATCTCGAGCTAAAGCAGTAGCATAGACACCTTCGGAGGTTAATTTAGTTTCGTTTCGGAAGGGTATGTTATATTTTTTAATAAAACTCCATATTTTGGCAAAAGTCAATTGTCTTATTTGATAATAATCGGCTACTACTCTCATGTTAGCTACAGAATGAGAAGAAGTGAGTAAAGTTAAAAATTCGTTAGCATAATAGGAATATTGTTTTGGATCGTTTATTTTTTCAAAAGCAAAGTTGGTCACATTGTTAATAATACTAGCTATAGATTCTTCTACATCTACAACATTGGCTTGATATAAAATATAAATTTTTAAATTGTTTAGAGTGGCTTTTTCGTTTCTAGGTTTGTAAACACGTAAAGAAATTTGATGTGATCCATATCGATAATTGACTTGATTTTTACACATGTCTATGAGATGTTTAGGTAAGTTGGGAATTTTTTTTACAGATTCGTTTCGATAAAGTTGTTCCAAAATTTCACTTGCATTGGCCGTTTCGTGAAAAATTAAAAATTTATTAAGAGGTGTCAAAGTGTAAATTTTTTTATGAGCTGATGGAATAGTGTTTAAAGTAGTAGAACGTGGTAAAGTATTTAATGTAGATTGAATAGAGGAAGGAGGGGTACTAGTAAGAGAGTTGTCTTCAATAGGAAATCTTTTTAAATTTCTCATCATTCTTAAAGTTTCGCTAATGTTTCTTTGATCTGTTTGATCATTGAATTCACTTTGTTTATTTAAATTTAAAATGGATTTAAAAGCGTAAGCATCTCCTCCTACGTTGAGATATGTTTTCCATTTTTCTTGTTCGCTGATTAAACTTGTAGCAATATCACTATCGAGCATAGTGTCTAGAGGTAGCAAAGCATTTAAATTTTGTTGAAAGCTTACTTCACCGGCAATTTGATTTTCGAGATTGATAGGATCTGCATAATTGAGAGAAAAAGGTGAATCATATCTTTGAATAATGTCAGACACATTCGAAGTGTTGGTTTCTTCTGATTCTAGGTTTACTTGTTCGTTTTCTTGTTCGTTGATTTGTAATAATTTTTTGTTAAAAACATCCATGTTGTAGGCATTTTTGGCTAATACTTTACGTAAAGTTAATAAAGGAGACTCGTGATAAGGTCTATATCTATTCATGTTTCATAAAAATACAAATTATTTTGAAAATACAATTCTATTTGACAATAGTCAACGTCAAACTGTTGTCTTAATAAATCGATTACAGTTTTTGTAGGTTGTATAGTATCAAATGAAATTAATTTATTAGCGTAATAATTTATAATTTCGTGATAAAGTTTAAAACGAGTAGAGTTGAAATATTCTTTTAAAACGTTGTAATTGTGATAAACAAAGTCGGATATAGCTTGATTTTTATCTTTCATTTTTTCTTTTTTCATGATGACTTTTCCGTTTTCGTTAAATTTTGGATACGGATACAAATATTCTTTGACGAAAAGTTTAGTTTCTAAACAAACGTATTCTTGAAAAGCGTTTTTTATTTGTTGTCTTTCGTGATCCGATAAAAGTTCACATTTTAACATTTTTACAGCATTAAAACGTGTCAAAATTTCTTTCATCCATATTTTAATTTCGTTTTCGTCAATGTCTTTTCTTCTATTCATTTTGGGAATAAAAATTTGACCTCGAACAGCTAATTTTTGTCTCATGGCTTGTCGTTTACTCGCTTTGTTGGAAGAATTGCATAATTCGTAATCGTTTTGTAAAATTCGTAAAAATTCTTCGCTTTCCCAATCATTCAGAATCAGAACTGGGTCCACTGTCTGAAGATTCGTTTGAAGATTCGTCTGTAGATTCGCACAATCCATATCGTTTTTGTCTTTTGATTTCTTGCAGTAGTTGTGTTGCTCTTTCGCTTTCACTCCATTTTCTTTTTTTTATCGGATTTTCTTTTTCTTTATTTATATCGTTTTGATCTTCTTCGTTGGGTTTATTTTATTTATTCTCCTTATCTTGATTATAGTTGTTGTGATGCGATTTGAGATAATAATGATTTTTTAATTGGAGAGCTTTGACATAGGGAAAAGATTGAAAACTAACAATTTTTTTGTTGACGCTCATGTCTTTATAATCAAAGTCCAATTTACCTTGAGTGTCTACTGGAATAAATACCTTTTGTTCTTTACTCGTAATCTGCGTTCTCAAGCGTGCCACCGAAGAGTTTCTTTTAAATAAAGCCAAATGTCCGTGTTGATTAGAAGTTTCTTTATTTAACAAATCGCTTATAACGTGATGATGCATTTTGCCGGTGGAAGGAAAATCATTTTTAAATATTATTTCAATCTCGCTGTTGTTATCAAAAGAAATAATACATTTGTAATGCGATACTAAATTGTTCCAACACTGACTAGCTTTAGAAGGAACGGAATGAAAAATAGTAATGGTACCTACTCCATGATGTGAACCACTAGAACACGCGCTAGTATATTGTTGACTTTTTAAGCAAAAAGCACTAATATCGTCGAATAAAAGTATTGTTTTTAATAAACGGTGATCGCTATTTTGAATACCGTATTTATATTTTGAAAAACCAATGGCTCTTTGTATTACAGAATCTAAATTTTCTGGACTGTTCACTGTTATAATATGATAGGCTTCTAAATTAATTTTAGAAGATTCAATAATATTTTTCCATGTTTTGTGTTGACAATCACTAGGTTCTCTCATTTGTATTACAAATAACATTTCAGCATCAGGAAATTTTCCACAATGTAATAATTCTCTTGCCATAGTTGATTTTCCACTGTTTGTAGGTCCAGTAATAATTGTATTTTCAGGGTAAACATCTTGATTAGGTTTAAAAATATTAAGTTTTACTTGTGAACTGCTTTCTTCTTCTTTGAGTTCAGTTTCTTTTGATGTGCCTTTTAAATAGAAATCATGAAAACCTTTTTCGTTTAATATTTCGGTTATAGATCTGCCATCTTTTTTTTCTAAAGGTTTTTCTATAGGTTGTTCTACATTTTCAATTTTTTGTTCAATAGGTTTTTCTTCTTTTTGTTCCATTTTTTTTTAACTACGAATAAAAAAATGACAATATTTTTTTTAATTTATATTCTTTTTTAATAAAAAAAAATTTACAAAAAACGGTCCAAAATAATTT